>NC_143261.1:97055240-97655240 GCF_984573655.1 Nuphar pumila | reverse complement strand
TCACACAAGACTGTGCATAGTCTGCCAAAAGAAAATGCATAATGACCCGCCAAGCTAATTATAGTCTTTACTTTGAAAATCATAAAAAAAAAGTTAAAATTTTAGTCTTTATTTTAAATTAACAAAATATCAATTATATTGTTTGTTATGATATTATCATAATATTTATTGTCATTATTTTTTTGGACAAAAGACCTCACTCACTATCTAGCGCATTGGTGCAAAAACCCCATTCCCCCCTTACCCCATAGGGGGATTATGCTTGGTTTCAACCTTCTTGGCAAGCTGAGGCGGAGCTGTGGGGGGGGGGGGGGGGGTGGCAGGACTGGGCTGTAGCCTAGTCCTGACTCCCAAAACAGTTAAAAAAATATAAATAAAAAATTTAAAAACCCAGTCCTAGCCCAACCCTGATTCCATATGAAATAGATTTTTATTCATTTTTTAGCCCAGCCCTGACTGCAACAAATAGTTTGATTTGTCCATATGAAATAGATTTTATCTCAAAAAAAAAAAAACGCCCCCCAACCCCCCTACTATCACACCAAATATATATTTTTTGCTACACCCCTGTTTGCCCCCCCCCCCCCCCCCCCTCACATGAATCCTAGCTACGCCACTGTTGGCAAGTAACATGCACTTGTGACTTTCAAACTCCGAAACTCATGATCTCGTAGGCTATGATAATGGTTATTTAACATCGAAAAAAAATGATCGCTCGAGTGGCTGGGGGCTCGGGGAGAAGGTGTTGACCCCTTCGTTCCAGGTTAGACACCCACTAAATGTGTGGTTGCCTTTAACTTGTGGGCTCCATAAGATCTTGGATGCCAGGGACCCCAGCCATGGTTAAACTAGCAGGGGGATGCTTGCATTAAGTAACTTTGTTCTCGGTGAGGGTTCTTCATTTTTTTTTAAAGGCAAGCTGGGGTTAGGCAGACCCCTACCACTTATACAACTATGTCATTGGGTTTTGAACCTGCAATGTCTCAACACAAAGTGACTTGCACCAGCTGCTCCTACTAGACAAGTGGAACTCCGGTCGGCAAGGGTTGTTCATCATTGAATAAAAAATGTTGGGAAAAAATGACATGTTTATTTTTTAAATTTTTTTTTTCTGGGAATGTGTTGAGCGTTCATGATACTTTTTATATTTTTTAGTTATGTGATGGAGATTTTTTAGTTTTCTGAGAACTTTTTTAGTTATGTGAAACTTAAAATGTAAGGCAGCATTAGGGATGGCAGTGGATCGGGGAAAAATGGGGCCCTGCCCTTCCTCGCCCCATTTGGCGGGGATGGAGACGGGGATAGGTTTATGCTTTCTCCCGCCCCCATCTCTTATCCCCGTTAGTAAAATAACTAAAATACCTTTAGGGATAGCAGTGAACCAGTGAGAAACAGAGGCCCCGCCTTGCCCCATTTGGAACGGGAATGCGGGGATGGAGGGGGGTGGAGACCTTGTCCCCCACCTCCCCCCAGTCCCCTGCCATCCTTTGGCAGCATGAATTAGTGTTAACCCAAGAACAATCCAACGATTAATTTATGATCATTAACCCAAATAAAAACTTTGTTGTAATTTTGCAAACTTCCAAAATTTTGCTAAGTTTGAGAGTAATTAAAAATGCTATCCATGTTGTACCAATCATACTTTTGAGCCCCCATGTGGTCAGTTGGTTAGGATGAACGTCTGGATGTAAAAAGGTCCTAGAGGCGGTCACAAGTTTCAAAAAGGATCCCATCCTTCGATATAAGATACAGTGCCTTATGTCAATCCTAACCGTCCAACCAATGTATCTGGACAACAAAGATCAGTCTATGTCCTGGTTAGAATGTGAACTAATCCTAACCGTTGAAAGGACATCAAGAGTTTGAAACCTGCCAAGCTGAGTGCACACTTTATTGGGCAAAGGGGACTTGAGGATCCCATCCTTTGACATATAATACTATGTCTTATGTCAATGCTAGACATCCATAGCTGTCCAACCAATGTATCTAGACAGTTAGAATCAGTCCATATCCTGGTTAGAATGTGGACTAATCATAGCCGTTGAAAGGACATCAAGAGTTTGAAACAGGTGCAAGGTCCAAGATGAGTGTACTCCCTATTGGGCAAAGGGGGCTTGAAGATCCCATCCTTTGACATTGAACACAGTGTCTTATGTCAATCCTAACCGTCCAACCAATGTATCTAGACAGCTAAGATCAGTCCACATCCTGGTTAGAATGTGAACTAATCCTAGCCATTGAAAGGACATCAAGAGTTTTAAACCTATGGGTGCAAGGCTCAAGCTGAGTGTATCCCTTATTGGGTAAAGGGGACTTGAAGATCCAATCCTTTGACATAGAAATCCAAAATATCCAACCAATGTATCTAGACAGTTAGAATCAGTCCACATCCTGGTTAAAATGCAGACTAATCCAAGCCTTTGAAAGAACATCAAGAATTTGAAACCTATGGGTGCAAGGCCCAAGCTGAGTATACTCACTATTGGACAAAAGGGACTTTGGTAAGGTGATTTTACCTGTTTATCCCCCAAAACTCTCTCTCTCTCTCTGCCAAAGGAGCATTAAAGGCACATATTGAGGGAAGAATAAATATGTTTTTTTATTGCTAACATGCATCCTTGGCTCAACGGCTCCCTGATTGAATTAATTCTAAGACCACAAAAACCAAACAAAAAAACCCAAAAAAGGATTAAAAAAATGAAAAACAAAAGAACAGGAGATCGAACAGAACAAGATCAATCAAATTTGTAGTGCTTATCTACTGCAACAGAAACTTCCCAAGTGCAACTGAGACCCTTTGGAATGACCACCAAATCACCTGCTCCGAACTCCACATACTCCCAAGACCCCTTCCTATACGCCCTCACCTTACCCTTAAGCAAATAGCACGTCTCCTCTGCGTCGAATTTTAGAGGAAATTTCCCAGTAGGACATCCCCATCTGAGAAAAAAAAAAACAAATTAAAACATTCATAAATTGTAACAAAAATCAGAACATGAATGTAAAAGCTTCATATTATTAATTGCAGCACCACTGAGAAAAATCCATCAAGATTATTGGATTCCAAAAATATGGCCCTCACAAATTATTAAAACTTTTCATTCTGTAGACTGAAAAACTTAGATCTCATTAAAGTTGAAAACTTACTATTAGAACGTTTCTTTTCAAATAAACAAGTACTAGAATGTTTCACATCACATCAGTTCCAATACATTGAAATTATAAAAATCATCAAAATGGTCATCAAGCTTTCCAATAATCAGTAGTGATCAACATCACCAACCCGCTTCCTTTATCCAGAGCCTTGGTTGGGACTAACATTAGTAAAAAGTCTAAGTACACCACCAAGAAGGAAAAATAAAAGAAAACAAGCTAAACAAAATACTGAAGCAAAAGAAGAAGAGAGCTTACTTTGGCCATGATCGAACACTGAGTTCTGACAAGCGCGAGTCCGAAGGTTCGTGCTCGATTCTTATATCAAAGACACTGGCCTCCTGCCTCGACTCCGAGTCTTCTTGACAAGAATCCGCCATGAAGGAAGAAGAAAGAAAAAACACCAATATAACAACAAGCAAGCAAGCAAAAGGAAGATGAGGAAGAAAAGAAAGAAAGAAAGCAATTATCCTTCTCTTCCGCTCGACTTGTTAGGGTTTCTCTTTTCTTGGTCTTGGTCTTGGTCTTGGTCTTGGTCTTGAGTTGAATGAGAGGCATATATATATACCATAGAGAGAGAATCAGGTCAGAGGCACCTCTGAGGGTAACACTGTCTGAGGCGCCTTGGATGCTGATCATCTTGAAAATGAAAGACACCCAATCAAACAAAGAATAAGGGTCACTGTGAGCCCTTTATTTGAAATCATTGAGATGTCGTCCATTCAAAACAAGAACGATAATATCGAGAAAAAAGGTGGGCCCATCCAAGTGATGGGCATCTCATCGGTACAGGTTTGGATGCCATTCATCTTGAGATCAATGGCATCCCATCCCTACTATATTTGTGCACAAGTGAGAAGAAAAAAGAGAGAAGGAATATGAGGGGAAGTGTGAGGGAGAAGCCATTTTGGGGGTGAGGATGTAATTTGTGGTAACTGGTCAACGTTGACCCGATAATCAAACGAGTTTATGTGGCAGCTGTTTATTTGTTGCTTTCAGTTTGACTCTTTGACCGAGATAAAATCAATGTCTTTGCCGATGATGGCATTGCATGGGAGCCATCTTGGTCGAGATGTTTATCACGCATATTCATCTCTATTACACGTTTGGGCCTTGGGCCTATAGCCCTAGATAGAGCTAAAATGAGTCCGAGCCTGGTCGAGAATCAACTCGGTCTGGGGTTCAGTTTTTTTTTTATGATGACGAACTCTGGCCGACAACTGGGTCATTTAATAGGCCCACTCCTTGCAAAGTAAACCCCGGGTGGAGTCACCGACACCCAAGCCCTTATGGATCCCAACAGTCAAAGACACTCGTACACCCAGTGGGAGTCGAACCTGAGACAAAGTAGCCAGCACCTTTGCTCCAGGCCCTCTGCCACTCGTGCAACCAAGGCGGGTGTGGTTCAGCTTGGTTTGACCTTTTGCCATTAATCGCCTAGCTTCGTTGTGGCAAGACCGAGTCCTCAGTCCTGGATCGAGTTTGTGAGCTTGTAGACCAGGTCTTGGCTGGGTCATGGTTTGATAGGTTCTCTCCTTCACACAAAAGAGCCAGTTTCTGGTTGCAAAGATGGTGTGGACGCAGTCCATTCAAGCGCAGCCCGTCAAATGAATGGGCTCGAAGGCCTAGGTTGAAGTCAACTGGGTTAACACAAGAAATGCAACTAGCTTAATCCAGCTTGGATTGACCAATGTTTGAATATGGTGCATCTTCTCCCAGGCAAGATGTCTCAAGCAACTTTGAACCTCCATTAGCCATTTTTTTCATTTATTACACAGAGAGACCACACCTGCCATCTGAGACTTGGCCGCGGTGGTCTTAGCCTGCCACATCTACGGTTGTCATTCCAGCAGTGTAAAACTCTGTGGGTGCCCTACCTTCATGTCCACAGAGCCTCCTGCTTCGCGTGTGAAAGGGGTTGCCCACATGGGAATTCGAACTTGGGGCAGGGGAGGCCTCCCTAACCATGACCTCCAGACCATGTGGGCAATACCCCTTGAAGTCTCATCAGTCAAAACTAGACAAGAAAGTCATTGAACTGAAATGGGTCTTGGATCAGTCATGTTCTCGTTGTAAAGGAAGTAAAACCGAACTGTTATACTTTTAGGTGCCCTTCTTCTTTGGCAATTTATTTCATCACAGAAGATCTAAAAAACGTCAGGCATTGATTGCTAAAAGCTCGTTGACCACATTTAATAGGGGAATTGATGCTTTTGTGGATGTATAACCCAAGCAACCGCACCATGCACAAAGACCTGATCGCGCTGACTCAGTCTGCCATACCTACTGTCATCATGATGGTAGCGTAAAACTCCGACGCTAGGACCCTCCCCTCCAGGGACTATGTTACACGGCTTGCGCAGAGGAGCTATGCCCATGAGAATCGAACCTTGACTGCTCATCTAGCAACCAAGGCCCCACCCCACTACACCAACCCCTCTTGGAGCTAATAGGAATCGATGCTTACTAATAAATCACCACAATTTCATTACTGTCTAAAAGAGAACCATCGGTGGGAATCATATTGGTGGGGTCATCAGCATACAGATTCCCAAGCCATGCCCATGTGTTCCACAAGATGTGCAGCACAATGAAGCAACTTGTGGTTTAAATACAAAGGGGAAAAGTAATCAATAGTTGCAGACAAGCGTGCTGGCTTCTCAACCACAAACTTGCTAAAGATCCAAAGGTTTTAGTGTTCAGAAACTGCACATTGATGAGACCTTTCAGAGCAATTCATTTTCATATTCTGGTGAAGAACAGCACTTGCTTTACCCAAACACTCTTTTTTTTATAGGTCAAGAGAAAGACTCCCCCGCCACTGATGGCACATTGGCTAACCTCCGGTTGTTAAGACCCTTGAGGTCCCCCTATCCACCAAGGAGTTCTCACCTGTAAAAACAGGAAAAGTCAGATTCTCCAGAGAAAAAACAAGGCAGATAAGATGCAATTCATAACCTTCGTCGCCACAATACTTTTGAGTTTCAAGAGATGCGATCTGTAAATGCCTATGTAAATCTTTCACCATTCTAGTTCTCTTGTTTTTATTTTCCACAGTTTCATTCTTTTTTCCTCAAATTCTCATTATTCTATTTCTCTTATTTATTTATTTTTCGTTAATTTAAAAGTTTCCAATTACTGTTTTAGTCATTGGCATCATCATCAGGCTTTGTGCTATCTACACGGAGCCAATCAAACTTCAGGAGTCCTATTCCCTCATTCATTCTTACTCTCCATTATTGATACATTAAACCAACTTTTTGAATTTCAAGGACCACAGCCACCAATAGCCCCTGCAGTTCCCAGACAATGGTGCTGCCTGGACCCTTCACCACTGTCAGATAATGCATACCAGAAATAGATCAAAGACAGTAGATGATCTAGTTTGGCTTCTTTATACCATCTTAACTGTACCACCCTGCACCATGATGGACAGCCTGCACAGAGCACTGATTGTACTGTTATGCAGGGGATACAGATCCATTCGGAGATGAATATCGCCCAACTTTTAACCTGAGAATGACATGTCAAAAACTATTAAAATGTATTTTAAAATATTTTTTGATCTATTTGAAAATTATCCGATTCAGGTCTGTTCCGTATCAATTTTTGGTGATACAATACGTACTGGACAATTCACCCCAATTCAGGCCGATGCTGACAACATTGGTGGAAACAACAAAAGGCCAGTTCAGCTTTGCTTAACAATCTTGAGAAGGCAGTAACACAAATTTCTTAAACATCATCCATCCTTTGGAAAGAATATGTTGATTTTTTTTTTGCTAGGCGAAGGGAACCCCCCAATCACGCTGGCCTCAGCTTGGTAAAACCCTTCAGGTCCACAATGCCCAAGTGAGTACACCCAGCTTCGACCTTGCGGCAAAGGACGCCCCATAAGGGTTTCGAACTTCTGACATCCTGTCAACTTGGTGATGTTCACAAGTTGCCCCTACTAGATGAGTGGAGCTTTGGATACCAATCCAATTCTCCTGATAAAGGTCATTCTTATACATGCATATGAAACCAATGGTTGACTGAGAATGGGAAAAGTATGGATCATCTTGAATGGAATGCATCAATATAACCAATGCCAGGTTGATCTATACCAGGAAAAACCAACTTATTAAAAGAGATCGCAGGGTCTGGATAGACATGACCACAACCATGGTCAAGTAATATATGGAAGGTTTGGATCTTGAAGCATCATGCTAGTAGGGTCTACGATCCACCTGCATCACCAGTCAATGTGGCTGCTCTACATACATTATGTAGGGGGTACTGAATATGATCGCAAAGGTCAATGAGTTTGCTGTGTCCATTTAATGTTCAGAAGTAGCCAATGTGGATAGTTTTTCAGATAATGACTAAAACTTGTTCATATTACAGATGTGGCGAGCCTTAGGCCCAACAAGATCCATATAAGCCGTGAAAATTGGAAGTTCGTCGGACCCATCAAAGGCAAGGTCATCATATATTGGCACAGAAACAAAAGAAGCTGATCCATAGCTCACAGGTAGCAGCAAATGAAAACATGTCCTCATACATAGAAATGTCTATGTTACCTTGGCAACTTTTCTTTGTTCAATTTGACCTGTCAATGGACATTGCATCTCTGTCCAACTGATAGGAATCATAGTTGCACCTAAAGCACCATCAAACATCAAGAAGACGTTATCCTCCTGAAGAAAGTTTCAAAATAAATCTATGTATCCAAGATTCCATTAGCAAACATACTTAATGTTTAAGATCCAACATAACCAGAGTTCGTTAAGCACTATGACTTTTAAGTTTGGTTATCCTGTAGTCCTACTGGAAGCCACAAAGACAGCACATGTTTTACTAGCAAACAGGCAAGTTTCAGGTCTTCTTTTTCCCCTCTCATCCTATCTACTGGAAAATCAAAACCAGAATTTTCTGTCCAGAATATGATAATAACAGCTCATACTTTTACTGCACAAGGCCCAAGAGCTGGTTTTGTTTTTGCAAGTCATTGCAACATGAGGAGGACGACATCCTGGTGACAGACTTATAGTAAACACTATATAGTTTACTATATAAAGAAAGGAACTTATACGAAGTCTTTATCTAGTGGAAAACAGGAAAAATAAAGTAAATACTAGCATCCATCATCTCCTACACAGTGATGTAAGAAAAATACAATAAATAATCTACAAGACAATATAGAACAAGTAAACTGGAAAAAAACAATGGTCTCTTTGAGAAGATTTTACTGACTCTATGACACATACAAGCAAGAACATCAACAGCCGCTTCTATATGATTTCCTTTATAAGCATAATGAGCAGTAAAAGAAACAATTACCTACAATAATTTCAGCAGACACAACACCCAACTCATTCATTGCAGTCGAAAGGTAATAGGCCCGTGCATCCCCAAGAGATAGCTTCAAAACAATCAAGTCTAACAATTCCATCTCTCATAAATTGCTATAAAAAAAATCATCCCAGAAGAATTTATCAAGCAATAACTATTATAATCAGCCACTTACATGTCCCAAAGAGAGGAAAAGAGAACTTATAGTTCTTTAATAAATTAGCCTGTGAACAAAAATATGGAAACTGAAAATTCCCTAAAGACGTCTGCAGCAAGAGTGGCACATGAGAGCAACTAGTCAAAAAGTGGAGAACAATGAAAACCTTGCACAAAGGTTTCCATTTTGAGAGAGAGAGAGAGAGAGGCTTCAAAATTGTACTAGCAAAAAATCCAACTCAAAGAATTACCTCATACACGATGAATCCTTATTTCACCTACATAGATCACCATTGCTAGCCTTGTTTCTTCTAGACTCTTAAGTCATATATTTACCAACAGTTCATAATAGAAGAGAGAACTCATTAGGCCAGGATCTCTAACTTATATTAACATAATAGGAGAGAAGCTTGGAATGGCACCGCCCTAAAATTAATAGCAAGATTCATATAAAGCCTAACAAATAGGCACCTAGAGACAAAAGAACAGTGTTGTGATTAGCATTTGCCTTTTTCTTACATCAAATAATTGTCCTTAATTGAAAAAGGAGATTTGAGAGAATGAGATCAACAATAGACAACAAGTGACAGACTGAGAACACAAACTTGCATAAATATTTACACCTTAATTGGTTTTACAATGTGTCTTCGTACATGTGCATGCCTTGACTCAAGTGTCGCAAATTTTACCCAAACACCAAAATGAAATCTTGCCTTGTAGTTTAGAACGTCAAAATTAAAGCAGTCTTATTCTTATTCAATCAGGAAAACCAAAAGTATGATGAACTTTGAGTCACTGCAACAAATTCTTGAAGTTCAAGGTTGAAAACCAGATTTAATTATAACAAAGACATAATTCATTATGTGCTCAGTGTTTTATTGAAGTTCACCAGGAATAAAATAAGGTCTGAAGACAAACTAGAGTGATATGAAATATAGGAACATAAGGACTTCTAAAGGGACACTTCCCATCAAGATCACCCCCTTATCAGACCATTAATGGCATAGGCAATTATTAACAGAACCTCAGACCAAGGTAATTTAGATCACTTCCATTAAACAGTGAATCTCAAGATTTGAGATGATAGAGTTACGTTCTTTAATACTTTTGCAGAATGCAGAATGCAGATTGAGATTTCTTAGAGTGTGTATGGGTAAATGGTAAATAGGCAGCAAGGGAGCCCTTAGTAATGAGGGTTCCTAGATATCTGAAGAGTGAGAATTGCACAGCACTGTGGGCCCCAAACCTTGCCATTATTCCAGGGGTTCCCTGTCATAACCTTTATAGGTGGTAATGTTGCATCCTGTTGAAAAGCTGAAAAGCCTCTAGTTTATTGGGGAACAAGAATTCTGGTCCATATTTCAAGAGTTCTACTCCACATTTCATGCAAATGTATGAATATGGTGTGTGAAAGGTGGGCTTGGTAAATTCTCGGCTTGGGGATCTAATGATCCATACACAACCTTATGTCCAAGAATAATTTAGATCATTCGAAGATCTTGAAGATACACCATGGTCACATACTTGAGCTAATAATGGCACTCGAATATTAAAACTTGATTATGTGTACTTCAGATGCTAAGCCCTTCGCTGATCAGAAGCCATGCACAGAATTGGTGCTCTTACCCTTTCACCAAATACATCAGTAAATATCAGTAATCATGTAGCTAATATCAGTAAATTTCAGCTTTGCACCTTTTTCTTTTTCTAAGGTGGATTGTATGACAAATTCAGCATTCCCTCGTGGACACTCCTAACATCAACCTTTTCATCTCTTGATCTTGCAGCTTAAAATATTTTATGCGGAATTTTATATTTCTTAGAAGACTTTTTTCCACTGCAGACATGCAATGTGTTGCACAAACAGCTAAACCACACTGAAAAAGGAAAAGCAGGCTTGCTAAACCAGATGAAGAAGAGTCAGGCTAAGTAAATTAGCATACAACCAAGCATAATATCACAAAAATACTAGCTAGGGACAAGTGTACAGCCAGGTCCAAGTAAGAAAGGATACAACAGAAGCGTGGACAATGTCACCAGAACGAAAAGATAAGTGCATATCAACCTTGTCAATTTCTGTTGCCCGAACATCTTGTTGCCTGCTAATTTGACAAAAATTAGGTTAAGAACTCCTTCAGATCATATACATGGCCGCATTAATGTTATGATCAATAAAAACTTACATTAAGACTACCAAATTTCAAATGAACAGGGTTGCATGTCTACTAAACAGGCATAAACTATAAACAAAAAATAGAGTTTCCATTTTTCAATCTGAAAATTCAAGCCATTATTTTCAGGAGTTGGCAATTCTAACCTGAAACAAATTGTTTAAGCTAAAAAATCCAACCCATAATAATCAAATCAGAATGGTAGAAATAAGTTTATCATCATAAGAAGCCCAACCTCATAATACATAATCTGAAGAACAAAATGACTTGCAAGCGAGAACTAGGATATTAAAAACCTTTACCGAAGAAAAATATGAGTACAGACAGAAATACCTTCCATATCACACATACAGACACTAACTAGCAGCCCCTTAGCCTCATGCATTGAGTCTAACATCTAGGGTTTGCTCAGAAGTATCCAAACTCCAAAACCTGGTGTTCACCCCAGGCTTCATACTTGTCCATATAGCTGACGGAGTAGAGAAATGTAATACAAAGAGATAGTACTCAAGTGAAACTCCTGTAAATCTCAAAATCTAGTTTTCCTTCTGTTTTACTTCTAATTTATTTACGTTTTTTGCCCAATGATGTTGCTAAATCTTTGGTAAAAGAAACAGTATTCAAGAAACTGCCTAGACAAGATATGGACAAGCCCAAAATCCTAAATAATACTTGTAATGAAGTGCGAAACGAGAGAGGCGAAATCTCCAAGAGTAAGCACGGAAGCACTCACATACACAAGAGACCACAAATAGGCAAAATAAACCACAAAAAGTGGTCAACCACACAAAGAGGTAAAAAAATATATTTCACTCATAAAATGCTTCATAAGAAGCTTAAAGAATACATGGGGCCATGCCCCTTATTTATACACAGCAAGGGACCCAAGGAGGGGCTCCCATAGGGACGTTGGAGCCCCTCCAACGGTCATATTTATGACCGTTGGAGGGGTCCAATGTCTCTATGTGGACCCTTTCAAACAATAAAAAAAGAAAAAGTAAAAAAACAAAAAAGGAAAAAGAATAAAAAAGAAAAAGAAGCATATCTAGGATATGCGTGAACAGGTGAAATGACAAAATTACCCCTATCGGGTATTACAAAATAAATAAATATATATTTATATATTTAGATAGACATATAGGCATATATATGATGATATATATGTGTATATGTCATAATCTAAATATATAGATATATATGTATACATCATATTTTAACACCCCCCCTCAAACACACGGTGAAATCACCGAGAGGTTGCTAAGGAGAAAGAAGAAGCGAGGCGATGGCAAGGCTTTGGTGAAGAAGTCCGCCAACTGATATTCGGTAGGAACATATGGGAGTTGAATGGTGCCCCGTAAGAACTCATCACGAACATAATGACAGTCCATCTCAATGTGCTTTGTTCGTTCATGAAAGGTGTGATTGCTAGCAATATAGATAGAGCTCTTGTTGTCGCAATACAGCTTTGAAGGAGTTGAGAATGAGACACCCATATCTTTAAGCAAGCTTCTTAGCCATACAACCTCAGTTGTGGTAGTGGTCATCGCACGATATTCTGCTTCGGTAGATGAGAGATAGACTTTATGCTGCTTCTTACACCTCCATGAGATAAGTGACTCACCAAGAAACACACAATAACCTGTGGTAGAAATACGATCATCAGGGTTACCCCCCAATCGGAGTCAGTATATGCAAGTAAAGTAAGAGGTGAAGAAGAGGATAAGAATACACACTTGGTTATGGAATTTTTTAAGTATTTGATAATCCTCATTACTGCTGCCATGTGAACAGTAGAAAGAGCAGTCTGAAATTGACTTGCACTATGAACTACATGTGAAATGTCGGGCCTGGTGATAGACAAATATGTTAGTGATCCAATCAATTGACGGTAAGGCGTGGGGTCTGCTAAATGAGTGTCATCACTGGCTCTCATCTTGGCATTGATCACTTCTTGAGTCTCCACCCTTTTGTCATATGTCAGCCCCGACCGGGCAATAATGTCAGAAGCAAGCTTCATCTGAGATAGGACATACCCCTTAGGGGAGTATGCAACTTCAATTCGTAAGAAATACCTCAGAAAACCCAGGTCAGACATATCAAAATTCTTCTTAAGAATATTTTTAATAAGGTCAATACCTTTCTTATCATTACCTGTGATAATCATGTCATCAACATATAGTAACAAAATTGTTATGTATTCATTAGAAGATTTAACAAACAAAGCAGTATCCGTGTAACATGAAGAAAAACCCTTATCAAGAACTACTTTGCTAAAAAGATCATACCAAGTTTTTTGTGCTTGTTTAAGACCATAGAGAGCTTTGTTAAATTTTAGAATATTTTCTTTCCCAATTTTAAGACCGGGCGGAGGGTCCATAAGAACTTCACACAGAGTTTCATTTAGGAATGCATTTTTAACATCGAGTTGATATATCAGTCATTGTTTGATGGAAGCTAAAGCAATTAAGGTTCGTACACTAGTCATTCTGGCTACAGGAGCAAAGGTTTCTTCATAATCAATCTCATATTCTTGGGCGTAGCCTTTTGCAACCAAGCGAGCTTTGTATCTTTTTAGAGATCCATCACATTTGGTTTTGACTTTATATACCCATCTACACCCAATTGCCTTTTTTCCTAATGGTTGAGGAATAATGCTCCAAATTCGGGCTTTGTTAAGAGCTTCTAATTCGACTTTCATAGCTTCAATCCAATGTGGATGATCTTTAGCTTCCTTGAATGAGGTAGGCTCATGATACGAATGTATTAACATGAGACAAGTCCTATAATTTGGAGAAAAGGATTCATAAGACACAATTTTTTGTGGTGGCCTACAAGTACGAGAAGATCTCCTCAGTGGGTTGTTATCAATAGATTCTTCTAAAGAGAAGTCTTGAGAGTATCTGTCAATAGCAGGTTGATGTTCATTTCCTAACTGCCGGGTGTAAACATTTATATCATTAAGGTTTTCATTTTGAGAAACATTATCATGTTGTGGTATATCATTATAATGTAAGATGCCATCACAAGTAGTATCACAACTAATTGCCTCAGAGGATTCAATTCTAGGAGCTAAATCAAATAGAAAAGAATAATCAATGTCTTATTTAGATGTGTGGATATCGAAACCATTTTGTTCTTCAAGAAAGTTAACATTTCTTGACACATACAATTTATTGTTTCGAACATCATAGCATCTATAGCCTTTTTTATTTTCACCATAGCCAATGAATACACATTCAAGAGCTTTAGGTGACAATTTATCTTGTCCTTGACTAAGTACAAAGCATTTACATCCAAAGATTCTTAGTCTATTAAAATCAGGGGTAATTTTAAATAATTTTTCAAAAGGTAAAACATTTTTTAAAGAAGAAGAGGGCATACGATTTATAAGATATGTTGCGGTAAGAAGGGCTTCGGCCCAAAAATTTTTAAGAACATTTTTAGATACAAGAAGAGTTCTTGTGGTTTCGATTAAATGTCTATGTTTCCTTTCCGCAAAACCATTTTGTTGCGGAGTTTTAGGACAAGATCGTTGGTGCAAAATTCCATTTGTTTTAAAATAATTTTGAAAATCTTTAGACATGTATTCCCCTCCAGAGTCAGATCTAAATATGGCTATATTGTTTTGAAATTGATTTTGAATAAGAACATGAAATTCTTTAAAATTAGTGAAGACATCGGATTTATTCTTAATAATGTAAACCCAAGTATATCTGGTAAAGTCATCGATAAAAGAAACATAGTAAGAATAACCCCCTTTAGACATAACGGGTGCCGGTCCCCATACATCGGAATGCACAAGTTCAAAAGGCCTTTTTGACACGAAATTACTATGTGAATATGGAATGGAATGAATTTTGCCAAGAATACAATCATTGCATGTAAATGTATTTGTATTACAAAATTTTTCCAAAAAGGGAAAGAGGTACAACTTGGAAATACTAGGGTGTCCAAACCTCTTATGCCAAGTCTCAATATCTTTAGATTGAACATGATTACAAAATGATTTGGATGGCAAAGACAAAAAATCCATATAATAAAGGTCCCCTCTTCTATGGCCTTGCCCAATCCGCTTCCCGGACCGGAGATCCTGCACATAGCAATGGGTTGGTGAAAAAGAGACATTACACTCAAAATCGGTAATTTGAGAAACGGAAAAAAGATTTAGACTAAGTTTTGGAATAATTCGGATTTTGGGAGCAACAAATTCTTTGTTTTGGTCATAAATTTTCTCAAGATTTTCAATGCCTTCAACATTCAAGGATGTTCCATCGGCGGTGGATACATATGATTTAAATTTATTGAGACTTGGTTTTGACAAAAAGTGATGCATTTGGAGTCATATGGAAAGAGGCACCCGAGTCAAGAATCCAAGAAGTCATACCTGGAAAGGAGGAGATGGCGGCACCGGAAGTGGAAGGTGAAGAGGATGATGTAGAGGAGTTCGTCTTTATAAATTGTTGAAGGGTTTCGGTTAGATGAGCGATGGACTCCTTTATGTCTTCATCCTTCTTTGAGTCTTCATTGATGATAGGAAGAGTTTCACCCACGGAAGCCACCTTCTTTTTGAATTTAGGACAATCCGGACGAATATGGCCTGGTTCATTACAATTATGACAAATGATTTTTCTTCCTCCACCGCCATTATTCTTCCAAAAATGTGGTGGTTTATATGATCTAACATTGTTGTCGGGTCTAGACACGGCATGAACTTCATCAACATCTCTTTTCAAGGCCAACCAAGTTTCTTCTTGACATAAGTCGGTCAAAATATCACTTAGAGGAGTAGAGGCCCTATGAAGAAGGGATCCTCTAAGTTGCTCAAATTCGGGACGAAGCTCATGAATAAATTGAAAGAACCTTTCTTTTTCCATTTGCTCTTGTCTCATGGCAATAGCACTTTCTTCCCACTGCAGTTCGAGAAGAACAAGCTCATCCCATAAAGAGGATAGAGCACTATAGTAATCCCTAATACTCATATCACCTTGCTTAGTAGCTCTTACCTTTTCTTGTAGAAAAAAATGCCTAGCAAGGTCTCTTTGGGTGTATATGCCTTTCATAAAAAACCAAGTTTCATTAGCCTTCTTGAATTTAGCAAGATTTGCACAAATCTTCAATTCGACATTATTCATGAACCATGCTAGAATTTTAACATGCTCACTTTCCCAATCTTCCATTTTAGAAGAGTAATCAAGAATAGCCTTCTCTTTTTCTTCTTCGTTCAATGTTTTTTCCTCATTTCCTTCAAACTTAGTTAACTTCAATTGTGGTTTCGAAATGGTTCCACATACATAACCCCAAAGTTTTTTACCTTTGAGATTATTTTCCATAGCGGCCGCCCACATGCGGTAATTGGTCCCATCCAATTTGAATGAGAGATCGATTTTTGCATCTTTGTTGGCCATTTCTAGAAAAAGAAATTTGAGACAAGAGAGAGGAGAGATATTACTTGTCAAGAGAGGATCCAATGAAGCCTTCACAACCAAGGCTCTGATACCATGTAATGAAGTGCGAAACGAGAGAGGCGAAATCTCCAAGAGTAAGCACGGAAGCACTCACATACACAAGAGGCCACAAATAGGCAAAATAAACCACAAAAGGTGGTCAACCACACAAAGAGGTAAAAAAATATATTTCACTCATAAAATGCTTCATAAGAAGCTTAAAGAATACATGGGGCCATGCCCCTTATTTATACACAGCAAGGGACCCAAGGAGGGGCTCCCATAGGGATGTTGGAGGGGTCCAACGTCTCTATGTGGACCCCTTCAAACAATAAAAAAAGAAAAAGGAAAAAAGCAAAAAAGGAAAAAGAATAAAAAAGAAAAAGAAGCATATCTAGGATATGCGTGAACAGGTGAAATGACAGAATTACCCCTATCGGGTATTACAAAATAAATATATATATTTATATATTTAGATAGACATATAGACATATATATGATGATATATATGTGTATATGTCATAATCTAAATATATAGATATATATGTATACATCATATTTTAACAATACTCACAAAAGAAGCATATGCCTTGATGAAATCTAAAGCATGCACGTAATTCAATGCGGGAAATCAATTTCAAGAATCAAGAAAAATATTATTTAAGTATATTACTGTCACATGTGGAGAGTGTGAAGACACTAAATAAATCATGAATCATGACATGAATAGAATATGCAATGGTAAAGAAATAAGGGTAAGCTAATCAATTTTTCTAGTTTATATTGATGAGTGAAATGAAATATCTACCTAAGGTTAGGAATTCAAGAAAGCCATGTTATCATCCATGGTTAAATGCACCAACCAAAGCATAATTTATAAAAGCTATAAGAGTACAATGCAGAAATGTATTTAATTATTTATAGTTATCTAACTGAAAAAATGATCAAGTTCATGTAACACTCGGCAAAGACCAATGTTATAAGCATTGTACTGTATCCTACGATACGATACGTATCATTATTATGGGGCAAAAGTGATACGATACACAATTGTATCGCGATACGAGTGTGTATCGTATGTGTCATACAATCCAGTCTTGTATCGTATGATACAGGGTATATCGTACGATACACCTTCGGCGCACTTTAAAAAAGGTTGAAACTTGTTTTTTATTTTTTGGGTTTTAAAGATCTCTTGAGGTCTGACTTCTTCATTTGTGTGGAAGCCATTAGAGGGGTATCTACGCACCCTAGTGAGAGCGATTTGGGGGCCGATCCATGCGCAAGAGAGAGAGATTGTACGGTTTACTCAAGTAAGAGTGCATTTCCACCATTTTTTCACTCAAATAAGTGGATTAAGGTAAAAAAATCTCTATTATGAGTAAAATTACAAAACCACCCTCAAAAAAATTCCACCTCGAGGGATCATGCCCCCAAACCTCACAAACATTAGGGATTTATATTAAGGTAGAAATCAGGTTTCACACTCCTCGAACAAATATGGTGTCATATGGTCCGACATGACAATGGAGTACAAAAGTAATGAGTGGAAACCGATTGAAAATCAAGTGCAACTATTGCCATAATATTTTTTATGTAATATGAAAGTATGAGTCTTGTGGCATGTTCTTAATTGCAATATATTTAATATTTTGCATTATTTGTGTGAGATAGTTGATGTTTGATGATGTATTATGCAGCTCATAGAGACATAAATGTTTCATATATGATTTTATTGTTGTATTTTGCAAGGTTTGAAAATTCGCTGGGTCAACTCATTGACTCAGTTAACTCGACCCGGATCGCCTTGACTGGTATGAGACTCGGGCGAGTCAAGCAATGTTCACTTAAAAAAACATGAGTTTTAAAGTTTTAAAAACATGAAAAAAAAATGAGTTTTAAAGTTTTAAAAACATGAAAAAAACATGAGTTTTATTGTTTTACTTATAGTTTTCATGTAAACTTTTTTTAAGTTTTAAATGTTGGGAAACAGGAAACCCGACATTAGGTTTCTTGTTCCTTTCGTTTTTGGTTTTTCTACTGAATCATGATTTCCTCCATCCTCCTAGAGACAGCAGCAACACTACAGCACTCAACAACTCCCGTCGGCGTCACAACGGTGACCGGTAAGATCTCTCTCTCTCTCTCTCTCTCTCTCTCTCTCTCTCTCTCTCTCTCTCTCTCTCTCTCTCTCTCTCTCTCTCTCTCTCTCTCTTAATCGAAAGAAGGTTGTGACCTCTCTTGGTTATAGAGAAGGGGAGGAGAACTGCTCTCTCTCTCAAATGTGAGGGTTGTGACAATGATAGTGTGACCTCAGTCTGACTCTGAAGGGGTCATGAAGGAGGAGGGGAAGAGAGACCTCTCTCTCTGAAACGTGAACTGAAAGAGGGTTCACGTTTGGTGGTGGTGTTATTCTTGCAATTTGAGGGGGCTCTGTTGGTTTGTTTGGGTTCTTGAAAGAGGGTTCATGTTTGGGTTCAATTTTGGTTCATGTTGGTCTGTCTTATTTTGAATTTGGGTGTATCAAATGAGGGGATATTGGGGTTGACTTGTTGTTATTGGCCGAGCCGTTGGATGGATCATGTAATGAGGTAGACTTGTAGAGTTACTTGGATTTCTGCTTTTCGAGCCTTTTTCTTGAAACCATTTATAGAACAAAAAATTGACATGCATCAAGAAACATTTCATCCGACTTGATATTGTTGGATATAGATTATTTTTGTTTTCTTTTACTTCTCTTTTTTTAATTCCCTCCTTCCACTTAATCATGACAACTTTGTTGCATGATAAAGAGCATGCACCTTGAAATGATATTGTTTCTTTTGTAAGTTTTGATGTTCAGAGCTCTGTTAATTGGTTGTAATTTGTGAGTTTGTTGTTCTTGTAAGGCTGGATGTTCAGACCTCTATTTTTTGGTGCTTGTTTTGTTTGAGTTACGGCTTCAAAGTTGTATATAATATATATGTAAGCTTGCTCCGAAATGGCAATCGAGAACGTGCTGATTTTTGGAACTTTAGAGAGTGCAAAGTAAAGTGGAAGTTCAAATATCTGATTGATGATTTTTGTGCATGTTGTGAGGGAATTTGATCTTTGCACGTGCAGTCGCTTTTTTATTGGAAAATTGCTCAGAATTTGCAGTCTTTTGTACTCCTTTTCCCTACTTATTTTAGGCTTTTATTTTGCCTAATTTTTCAACTTTACTAGTCAATTTCAATTTATTGAAGATTTTAAAGTTCAATGTTTGTTTTTATTTTTGTTTTAACTCATTGATATTGTTAGATTGCTTACACGAATTATGTTATAGAATCTATAGTTAGAGACACTAGTTTAGTTGTGTGTCACATCGATTTCCTGTTAGTAAATGACTAGATGTAACTTAGTTGTAACTTAGTATGATGTTATTTTATTTATTTAGTGAGTTTAAAAGAAATCATGTCATTTTTTAGCTTTTTTGTATTTAGCTGGCTAATAATACATTATTTTTATACAAAATCAAAAGTTAACAAAACCCGGAAGAGTCACCGAGTTGACCCGCCCGAGTCACGAGTCAATGGGTTTTCGAACCATGGTATTTTGTGCAATTCATCATTGTTTCATGTGTTATAAATTTTTTTATAATTTTTGCTATTTTTTTATTTTTTAGATTTTTTTTAGAAATTTTTTAGAATTTTAAAAAATAAATAAAAATTTACCATTTTTTATTATACGATACAATGCATATCTTATTTTGGGCCGGACTGATACTGGTAACAATGCGATGCTTACAACCTTGGCAAAGACAATGTAGGTTGAAGCTATTTTGATTAGTAACTAATAGATTCTTCACATCTTGTCAACTTCTGAGCATTGATGACTTGATGCAAGTGCAACAAATAAATGCCCAAGTGGCAAGGCCATGAAACTAGTGCTCATAATGAAGATTGTACCAGACCCCCGAAATTAAGACAATGTAGGTTGAAGCTATTTTGATTAGTAACTAATAGATTCTTCACATCTAGTCAACTTGTGAGCATTGATGACTTGATGCAAGTGCAACAAATAAATGCCCAAGTGGCAAGACCATGAAACTAGTGCTCATAATGAAGATTGTACCAGACCCCGAAATTAAGAATCTGGTCTAGGGCAAAGGAATATCTTCTCATTGGGAGACAAACTCTCAAGCACCAAGACATTATAAAGCATCTCTTTTGGTATACTGATTGAAGGATGGAATCTTATGGTTAGAAAGGCCGACAGATCATAGAGTTGATGAAGCACCCAAGGATGCATGGATGAGTTGAGGACCTGTCAGAAAAAACAACATATCCAACTGACAAGATGGATAGTAGCATATGCAGTGAGCACAGAGAGCGAAATCATGCAATTTCATTAAACTCTCATCTTCAAGCCGCACATCAAATTGTATGACGAACAGAACAAAAAAATGGATTCTGTACTCAAATCATGAATTCTAAAACAAGTGTATCTATAATTTTGTACTGAGAATGGTAAAAGATAAACTTTGAATGGTTGTAGTTTAATGGGAGGTTACTTGTTGACATCATGATTCATGAAGCAAGAAATATAGTGGCTCACACTTTAGTGTGGAGCTTCAATATAGAGTTATGGCACAGACTGCACATGAAGGTGTATTTCTTCAATATAGAGTCAGGAACCATCCCTAGGTAGGCATGAGTTTGATGCTTTTCATGAATCTATTTTGTGATAAAAATGTGACCATTCACATCGATTAGAAAATATAGGATACATGTAAAACATGAAAAAAACAGAATATGTAGAAGTATAATTTCACATTATTTGGGAAAAGGTTTAGTGTGAACTATTTATGAGTCCGCAATCCGCATGCAAAAAGTGAAGATTAATTAATTGACATTCTCACCATGGCCATCAGCGTGCCAAAGACTCAAAGATGCATAATCCATGTTGGTGACATTTGACATATTTGCTTTCATAGATTATTAAACTATTAGACTGATTCAACTAATTCAAAGTGTTGCCCTTCTAAAACAAGGCAACTATCATCTTGCTTTACAGAATATTCAATTGTATTTGACTTCGTTCCTCTCTTCTTTGATCAAATGGATGAAAATATTCTATGAATTGTAATGAATAGGAATATTGAATTTCAGTCATTTTTAGGAACTTTAGTGGATCAATTTTGCACATAGTTTTGGATGTCAGACTAATACTGCAAGTCTGAAAGCAAATTGGTCGCACATCATTAATAGTCCTGGCACCCTCAGTGAAGTCATTCAGAGCACTATGGCTGTATTGCAAGAGATATGTAGCTAGAGCAAACACAGTGGTATAAACAACCAAAAAATTTGTTTAGGGATGTGTGCAATGTTATATTATATTGAAATAATATCTCCTGATTTTTGTGCACTAAATTGAAAAGCATCTGCATGTGCCTAGTAGTATTGGTAACTATAATTTCGACCATAAATGAAATAAGGAGAATCTATCGCATAATTAACAATTGCAATCATCTATCGCATGAAATTGGCGTGGCCCATTCTCCATTCTTTCCACTTTTTCTCATATGTGGAGATGGCTTTGGCTTGTTCTACCTCCGAAAGAGGTACTTCTCTTCCTCCTTTGGTGAGAATTAATTTAGGTTTCTCATCAGTTCCATCGACTAATCCCCATAGACCTTTTCCCCAAATAAGGTGCTTCATGATAGAAGCCCATGTTACATAATTTGAATCGTTGAGTTTTATGGGCTTAATGGTGACATTTTCATTGTCATCCATTTTACACACTTGGGAAGGAGAAGAGGAAAATAAATGAGTAAAAGAAGAGAATACTCTACCACAAAGAGCAAGATTAAGTAGCCCTCCAAGCTTTCAAAGCTACACACGACCACTCCTTCAAAGAGGCTTCACTCTCTTGAAGAAAACTTGAATGGCACGTTTCTCAATGCACACAAAGAAGTTTGTACCGATTGCCTCTACCAACCTTGCTCTGATACCGTGAAAGAAAATGAAACTCACAACCAAACTATCTCTTCACTCCCACAAAAACCATAAAATACAAGGGGAAATAGTCCCCATATTTATAGAGAATGAAAAGCCTTCAAAGGAGTCGTTGGACTCCCAACGGCTCTATTAGAGCTGTTGGGAGTCTAACGGCTCCTTTGAAAGATGCTTTTTGACTTTAGTCAAAAAGGTGAAGGCTTAAAAAGGTCCAAAAACAAAAAACTAACCTAATTCTAGTTATGTTCTAACTAAGATTAACTAAACTAAAAATAACTAGGAAAAAGAGAAAGGTACTACAAGCCTATGAGATTACATATGAGATATTATATGAGATTACATATTTTAACATATAGAAACATAAGAATCTGATTTGTAAAGAAGTAGATAAAAAATGGATGGTTCTGCAAGCAACTGAATAGGCTTAAGCCTACCAAGCATTGATCTAACTAACAAACCCCTTATCTGTGAAAAGGGCATGCATAGTCAATCAGATGCAAGATAAAAGCACATTATTCGCTGATGCAGAATTACTAAAACCAATCTGTACTTACAATAAGTGTTTTATGAACAGACAGTTTTACACCGATTAGTTTAAGGTTTGTCCAGGTAAGAACCCCACAGAGTCACAGACAAATAAGACAATTTGAATTTGAGATTGCAGCAATGATAGAACATCAGAGTTATTGAAAATGATGTGAGATTTCCTAATTTTGGATAGAAATAGTAATACAAACTCCCATCACAACTACCAACGGGGATCCGCATGGTTGGTAGGAGCTGTCAGTGCACGTCTCCTTGTGGTGGGGCATTGCAGGTTCAAAACCCAGTGGTACGTTGAATAATAAGGGGTGGGGGTCTGCTTAACACCAGCTTGACTTTCAAAAAAAAATTCCCACCACAACCAATATGATTCCCCAGAGATCTCAGTCGTATCACTGAATTTCATTTTCTGTCAGCAAAGGAGGCAGAAAAGCTTTCCTGTATAACCCAAACTCAGATACATCATGAACTTCAAGATAGATGCTTATACGATGGTTCATTACTAAAACATCCATCACCACCAACAAAATATGCACCTAACAGGATTAGCCAAATTGAACAATAAAGATATAGCTAGCATATCATTGCCCCATGATAATGATATTTAACTCGCGTGAAACAGCAATATGATCACACCAGAGCAATTATTGAAATCTACTGGGTTTGAAGGTATCATCCAAATGAATATCAATGGGTCATGAATGGAGACAACTAGAATGAATATGCCCATTGCAGGGGCTTAGCATAAGGCCACTAGGAGGAATTCAAAATGGAAATCAAAACCAGCCAATCATTTTGTCGATTTAACATGGGCTTAATCAACCATTGACATCAATATCATTGGCATGCATCATATCGTGAATGAATACTCCAAATTAATGGTGAACGTCTGGGCTTCTATTCCCATCCAAATTGCTACATCTTACTGTCATGTTCACAATTGCAGTGAGCATAAGAAACCAAGACATGAGGCCTCGTTCAAATCTACAAGTCAGGTGCCTAGGTGTCATAGATAGAGAGTGTTGGGGTTTCAAACTCGTGTGTAATCAGACGCTTAACATGTCATGCCAATCAACTCAACGCAACACTCAACTCCTTCTGGTCAATTTAATTGGAACAGGCACACTCCCTCAACTGAATAGGTAAACAATCAAAATGTTTGAGGGGACTCTCAACGTTTCGAAGAACCCCTCATTACGTCCCCCACGTATCAAAACAAGCAAGCAAAACCCCCCAACAGTAAATGGCAGTCCTGCATTCCTTCTGCCATCGTAGAGAAGATATATAAAAACTGTACGAAGCATACAATATAAAAATAATACGAAGCACAAACGATCTATCTTGCAAACAACATAACGAACCGAGTTCTTATACTAAAGATAGCAGCAACCATGAGAGACAGATACTGCTTACTCTAGCGAGCACGACGGATCCAGGTTCAGGTACAACACCGCGGGCCTTATCGCTCACAACTTGAAGAATGTATCTCTGCAGATAAACAAGCAAAAATCCCATAAATTTCCCGTCGAAAACAGATACAACCCAAGTTGGGGAGGTGGGTATGTGGCTGAAACCAGGAAATGAATGCACACAGAGTTGAGAAAGGCAAAAAATATGTATATATATATATATATATATATAGAGAGAGAGAGAGAGAGAGAGAGAGAGAGAGAGACCGACCTTATCATTGGAGGCCCGAGGGGGAGCGGTTCTTATGAAGCGCCCAATGAGAGAAGCGTAGATGGTGTTGTTGTGGGGGGAGAGGTAGCATCCGTTCCCCGCCATAAAGTCGGAGCCTCTGCCCAGCACTTCTCCCGCCGTCACCACCTCGCCTTCCTTCGCCGCCCCCATCTCTCTCTCTCTCTCTCTCGTCATGGAACCCGGGGGGCTCCTGATTTATCTAACTCTCGTCACGGAACCCGGGGGCTGGCGATCTCGTACTTGCGAAGCATGTGGCTGAGAGCCTTATCGTCCTTCAGAGATCAAATTGGGGATACAAGTAATTATGATCAGTGGTTGCATTGGGCTATTGCACCAAATGGTGCGTTCCACACCCATAAAGTGTATAATCGTTGCTCGCCCCAGGGGCAGATTGGTTCCCTGAGTGTGCGTTATGGGGTAAGGGCCCTACCCCAAGATCTCAGGTCTTGGCTTAGTTAATTTTGCATGATAGGGTTCAGACTCACAATTATTTAAAGAAGTTGGGCTTTCAGTTCCCAAGTTGGTGTGTGCTGTGTCAAGCTGCTGAAGAAACTACTTTTCATTTATTCTGGTCCTGCCCAATCTTCGTGGCCCTATTTAATAGCACGTGGAGATCTCCGAACGTAATTGTTAAAGAGGAGTCTTTTGCGCTTGATCTGCTCCTAGGCCCTATTGAAATTAGACGTTGCAAGCGGTGGAGATTGATCTGGAAGACATGGTTGCTTACTACTTGGTGGTTTATTTGGATGGCACGCAATGATGCTACTTTCCGTCAAATTCCGGTCATCCTTAACAATCTTGTCCATAAAATCTTGGTTGATGTATACGCGATTCTACGTATGCATCTTAGAGACCTCTCCTTCCGTCTGAACAACGTTCACTCATCAGTGGTTCCTTCTTTTCCAGAGGATCCTGGTTGAGATTGGCTTTGTTGTTTGTTGCTAGCTGGCAGTAGTTTCTTTTCCTTTTGCTTTTGTTTTTCTATATTTTAGTTTTGTTTTCTATTTTGTTGGGTTCAACATTTTGTTGATCTTCATGTGTGATAATGTTGATCCTCTTTCGGCTCTCTCTCTCTCTCTCTCTCTCTCTCTCTCTCTCTCTCTCTCTCTCGGCTCTTTTGAAGCCCTGGCGCGCTGGAAAAACGCAGGGGCTCTTGGCGAACGGACCGCACTTCAATCGACTCGCTTTTCGAGTGAGGTTTGATTGCTCCCGGATTATCCAGGATTATGCCAAGAAACGGGATCTTGCTGGATACTGGTCGTGGGAAGGCTGTTGTGTGTTCCCACACACAAACAAGTGTTCTGGTGTGTACTAAGGAATATCTTGGGACCCATGATAATTCATATGTCAATGTTGCCCACGATGACTTTTATAATAAAATAACATATAAAAAATGTAGATATGCTTTTAACGAAAATGTCCTCCCATAAAATAGATATGCGTTGGACAAAAATGTTTTCTCACTTTTCGTACATAGATTTGCATATTTCGCCTTTATTTATAGCTTGTGCTACAACACATGGTCGTCTTCTCATTCCTGCCATGTGTTAGAAAACTTTTCCTGATTCGTTTCTACCTCGTGGAGATAACTATAAATCGAACAACTTGTTCGATCATTGGTGGGCGTCAAAGGGAAATTTGTCGACCATATCTTTTTATAGTCTTTTCTTTTTCTTCGTTTTCGTTGGGCAATATGGAAAAAAGTAATGATGCACAAACATTCCAACAAGTACCATTAAAGCATCATGAGTACATTTTCATGTCATCATATTATTGTTGAAGAACGTATGTAATCGTGAGCATCATTAAGGCATTGTTTTGCTATTGTAGGCAGATTATATCGTTTCAACGGTTGGAAACTTAAAGATATTTATAAGGCGGTGGGATATTCTGACAATAATGCTTGGTTACAGATGCGAGCAAGGGCCTCTACCCCATCCGGTATCGTCCATTCACTCAGTATATGCAATGTAACCAAATCGCGGTTGTAGTAACATGTATATCGACTTGTGAGATATTGTTTTGTTTATTAATATTTGTTTGTAATATATTGTGCTTAATTATCGTATATCGATTTGTAAGATATTATGTGTTTTCTAGTGTTGATTTATGAGATATTGTTTTGTTTGTTAATATTGATTTGTAATATATTATGTTGAATTGTCGTATATCGATTTGTAAGTTATTATGTTTTTTCTAATGACAAATTGTGAGATGTTGTTTTGTTTATTAATATCGATTTGTAATATATTATATTGAATTGTCGTATATCGATTTGTAATATATTATGTATTTTCTATTATTGATTTGTGAGATATTGTTTTGTTTGTTAATATCGACTTGTAATATATTATGATGAATTGTCGTATATCGATTTGTAAGATATTACGTGTTTTCTATTATCGATTTGTGAGATATTATTTTGTTTGTTACTATCGATTTGTAATATATTTTGCTGAATTGTCATGTATCGATTTGTAAGATACTATGTGTTTTCTATTGTCGATTTATGAGGTATTATTTTGTTTGTTAATATCGATTTGTAATATATTATATTGAATTGTCGTATATCGATTTGTAAGATATTTTATGTTTTCTATTGTCGATTTATGAGATATTATTTTGTTTGTTACTATCGATTTGTAATATATTTTGTTGAATTGTCGTATATTGATTTGTAAGATATTATGTTGAATTGTCGTATACCGGTTTATAATATATTATGTTGAATTATCGTATATCGATTTGTAATATATTATGTGTTTTCTTGTATTAATTTGTGAGATATGGTTTTGTTTATTAATATCGATTTGTAAGCTA
Source organism: Nuphar pumila (assembly GCF_984573655.1). NCBI lineage: Eukaryota > Viridiplantae > Streptophyta > Magnoliopsida > Nymphaeales > Nymphaeaceae > Nuphar > Nuphar pumila. The sequence continues at coordinate 97,627,943 of NC_143261.1, read as the reverse complement.
TTATGCTTAACTAATCGGTAGTTGTTGTTATATGCATCTTGAATAAATCATAGTAAATGTATGCACTGGCTAACACAATTTGATATTTTGCTCGTGACAGTGTTGAGCATATCAACTAGTTGCAGTGAAGATGGTGTATCTTAATCATTGGGAAGTCATGGAGCAACGAACATCTGTACTATCGACGCACATGAAGAATTGAATATGTACATTAATGATGCACATGATAAGAAGGGTGCGGGCATTGGATTCACTCTTGACTTGAATATTTCAACAGACGAAATGCAAATCGATAATGAGGTAGACAATCATAACAGTGCACTTGACAAAGGTGCAGGCACCTTAAGTCTACATGATAGTACACTTGACTATGTTCCCATAGAGGGAATACAGTTTAATAATGAGGAAGCTACATACAAATTTTATAATGATTATGCCTTAAAACTTGGCTTCAGTGTTATAAGATATTCTTGGGCAAAAAATGCACAGGGTGTCGCGGTGAGAAAGGCATATGTCTGTTCTAAGAAAGGTTGGAAGAAGTCAAGTGAAAATTCAACAAATAGCAAGCCAGATTCAAGATGCGGTTGTCCACCGAGAATGGTGTTAAGATGACTTTCGAATAAGAAATACACAGTTCATACTTTAATCAATGATCATAACCATAAATTAGTCACTTCATTTTATGACTCCTATGTTATGGTCACATCGTAAAGTAACTGAAGCGCATGCTGCAATTGCTGAAATAGTTGATAGCGTCGGCATTGCACCAAGAAAGACATACAATTTGTGCGCGCACGTAGATGGTGGTCCCAAGAATGTATCATTCACACCTATGGATCTAAGAAACCACTTGAGAAGAAAGAGGTTAGAAAACGTGAAGAATTGAGGAACATGTTCTTTGGTTGATTACCTACATAAAAAATCAAACATTGACCCTGGTTTCTTTAGTGCAATGCAACTGGATGAAGATGAGTATGTTGTGAATATGCTTTAAGCAGATTCAAAGTCAAGAGTGAATTATGAATGCTTTAATGATGTGCTTATTTTTTATACGACAGTGAAGACTAATACGGAATAGTGGTCATTTGCGCAGTTTTTCGGAGTGAACCATCACTCACAGAGCTGCATATTAGGCGGTGCTTTTTTTTATGATCAGGCCAAGGAAACCTTTGAGTGACTGTTTAGAGTATTTACACAACAATGAATGGAAAGCACCCTGGAGCTGTACTTACAGATGGTGATCATGCAATTGCAACTACAGTGTCACATATATGGCCATATGCACATCACCGCCTATGTTTGTAGCATATCTTTCAAAATGTAACAAAGAACATATGACACATTTTTAATCAGAAGGCAGGGTTTGATAAAAAGTTTAGATAGTGTGTACTTGAGAGCATAGACGAAGTCACCTTTATGTCTGATTGAGAGCAAATGATTCAGATGTACGACCTTGAAGAATGTGTGTGGTTACAATATTTATATGCAGACAAAGAGAAGTGGGCATTGGCATATGAAAGACAATACTTTTGTGCATGTATGATAAGCACACAAAGAGCTGAATCTATGCATGTCACATTAAAAAAAAACTCGTATTCATGTTTAACAATGTTTCATTTCATGGAACAATATGAATTATTTATAGACGGTCTTAGACAGAATGAGTTTAAACAAGATGTGAAATGCTTCAACACCCGCCCTATAACTTTGGGCATAAAAATATTGACGTGACCTGTAGATTTGTATACACTATCTGTATTTGAATAGACTAGGAATAAAGTTATACAGGTCATGAATTGCAACATAGAAAGACATATGCAATATGAGAATATGCACAAATACCATGTTATATGAGAGGATGAAGAGCATCAAAAAATGCAAAAAGCATATGTTACGTACAATGTTGACAATGGAACAGTTGAATGTATGTGCAAAATGTTTGAATTCAAAGGCATTTTATGTCGTCATGCATTAAAGGAACTTAATCAAGAGAAGATACAAGAAATACTTGAGTCATATATAATGCATGGACGAGACAAACAAATATTGAATTGCTAGATACAAATAATGTGAGTCCATCTAGTGTTGATGAGAAGTACCATATAGCCTCCCGTTGCCAACAACGATGTAGGTCACCTATGCATATTGCAGATTTAGCATCGAAAAGCGAAGAAGCCTATGTATGTATAAGAAAAGTGTCAAGAGAATTACTTGAAAAAGTGCATTTAATTGACCATGAGTCTATTGTAGCTCATGAAGACCAATCTAAGAAAACAGTATCGAACAACGTAGGTGAAAATCACGCTTCCCCTGACCCTTGTGAAAAATTGCGCTGAAGCGTAAACATCATCTTCGATAAGTCTGGAGTAAACATTGTAGATTATGATAGAAATCGCAGTTGTCGGAGGACAAAGGGTGCACTGGATATGGTTGACAAGAAAATATCAAAGAAACAACTAACCCCTAAGCAACCAAGCCCTTCGCATGAACAACTACGTAATACAGTATATTGCTTCTCATGTAAATTGTATTACGTGCAACCTATCAATATCTAACTTGTGTAATTTTCAACATGCAGCAATACCATACAGACATGCACTACAATGTTAGAACTTGCAATCCACCAGACCTGTTTAAGTGGAACGATGACATGAGTTTGACAAGTCTTTTGGTATGTAACAATTTTGGGAGGATGTTTGCATTTCTTGTTGAACTTAATGTAGTGTCTGATATTGTTTTGTTTCATGTCAGGCTCTCTTTAATTAAAAAATGAGCAACGCAATATAGGAATCGTGTGTGGATTCTTCGGTTACAAAATAGTTGTAGCATTTAACTTTCATATCGTACAATTCGTTGTAATGTTTATCATTCTATAATTCTTTGTTGTAAATCGATAATTATTTATTGTAAATCGATAATTCTGTGTTGCGATGTTATAATTATTTGTTGTAATTCTAAAATAGAAATCATACTACAAATATCATAAAAATTGACACCAAAAAACACATAATATCTTACAAATCGATATACATCAATTGAGCATAATATATTATAAATCGATACAGAAATTCAACATAATAGCATACAAATCGATATTAACAAACAAAACCATATCTCATAAATCAATACTCGAAAACACATAATATCTTACAAATCGATATATGACAATTCAACACAATATATTACAAATCGGTATACGGCAATTCAACATAATATCTTACAAATCGATGTACTACAATTCAATAAAATATATTACAAATTGATAGTAACAAACAAAACAATATCTCACAAATAGACAATAGAAAACACATAATATCTTACAAATCGATATAAAAAAATTCAACATAATAGCTTACAAATCGATATTAACAAATAAAACCATATCTCATAAATCGATACTTGAAAACACATAATATCTTATAAATCGATATACGACAATTCAACATAATATATTACAAATCGGTTATTAACAAATAAAACCATATCTCACAAATCGATACTAGAAAAATACATTATCTTATAAATCGATATACGACAATTCAGCATAATATATTACAAATCGATATTAAGCAATTTAGCATAATATCTTATAAATCTTTGTACTAAGAAAGACAATTCTAAAGCGATGATTACTTAAGAATGCTAAACATTGTAATGATTTACGCTAATGAAAGTTAGATACAAATGCGATAACGATTTCTATTAAGGAAGACAAAATCCTAAAGCAGTGATTACTTAAGAATGCTAAACATTATAACGATTTACGCTAATGAAAGTTAGATACTGATCATGCATAATACTTGCATTTTATTAATCATTATTTATGCATGATCCGTGTTAAAATCGATCTAAAAACCCATTTTTATTGTTAGTTCTGAGAAATTGCATTGAATTGAATTTTATCAGAAATTCGTATTTTTCAAAGTTTTCCCTGCATATATTTTCTTTAGTGTTTCTATTATAGTTAGAATGTTTTAATCATAGTTTAGTTTGCTTAGGTTTTTTAATTTTTAGGAAGTTTGTTTGTTTGCTTTTAGACAATAAAAGTTGTTTTACTAAAATGGGTCTTTTGAAAAATATGGAAAATTGTGGACTTGTTTTTAAATTTTTCTTTTACCCTAATTTAGTATTATAAGTAATCTTCTACAGCCAAAAAAAAAAGACATCTCTCTCTTTGGGATTGACGTCTCTCTCTCTCTCTCTCTCTCTCTCTACCTTCAGCCGATTTTTCTTTTTCTTCTTCTTCTTCTTCTTCTTCTTCTTCTTCTTTCTAGCCAGCGGGTTCCTCTTCTTCCTTCAGCAAAAGGGAGGCAACGTGAAAATCTGATATAGGGAGAGACCGTTCTTCCCTCAATCAGTCCAGCCGATCCACTCGGTAACTTCTTCTCCCCTCTTTTTTTTACGTGTTCAGAATAGTTTCTTATTTTTTTTTTTTGCTGAAAAGAATAAAAAAAAATCATATCCTAAATTCTGCGTAAATTGTTTCCTTCTTTTGTCTTTAGGGTTAATGTGTGTGGTGTGTACCGTATAGTTAGATCTACATGGTATACAGTTTCTTTGTTTTTTGTCTGTCAAAATTTAAAAAAAGAGAAAAAAAAAGGGTAGCAACGTGTTTGATCTTTTATTTTGATTCCTTCTCAACGGTCGACTCAGTCTGTGCATATAGTGTTAGGTTCAACAATATTTTTTGGGCCGGTAGTTTATTTTGCTTCATTGTGTTTGTTTTATTCATTCTTGTTCAACGTTTTTGTTTCTGTAGGTTCAGCATCTTTGTTTTACAGCGTGATTCAGTTTAACATCTGCATTTTCTTAAGTCAATAACATAGTTTAGTCGATACATGCTTAAGTGCCTTAGCTTTTAATTTCATTAGTTATATGTTTCAGCCATTTATTCCTTAACCAACATTTTAAGCAATTGCAGTTAACAGATTTTTTTGTAGGTAAGGTTATTTGATTTTTACATAGGTTAGTGAATCATACTTTAGGCAGATTCAAGTAACGTTTTAGCCTTCTTTTTGTTGCTTCCTATTAACGGGTTTTGTTTTGTCAACTAGTGCATTGCCTGTAGCGATAGCTTAGGGTAGTTTTATTTAGTTAGTTTATATTACATTGAACTCACGTGATTTGTTGTAGGGTTATTGAGCATGCATATGTAGTAAAAAACAGGGTAGTTGATTGCTATGTTATCATTGCATTGACATATGTTTTATCATAGTTGGGTCAAACATATATTTGTGTTTTATTTCCAGATTCTATTAGTTTATATTCATCTTCCTTACAACATAGAATTTAGACTGAATTAGTTTATTTTGTCATTCATTAGTTAGTTAATAATTTATGTTATCTTGCACATAGTTAATAAGTAGTTTTAATCAATTCGGGATTAGCCAATTAGGGTAATTTACCTTCAGCCAATTTTTAGTTCTCATTCATGTCATTACTTGTTAATATTAGTTAATAGGTTCAGCTGATTACCTTCTTGATTTTTTTTAATTCACTTTAGTTAATCTATTGCTTCTTGAATTAGTTAAGTTTAGCTACTACAATTGTTTTCTTGATTTTTTTAGTTAGTTAGGTAGTTTTGCTACTCTGGCTTTTAGTGTAGGTTGTTACATGTTCGTTCATAGTTCATGTTTAGTTTAGTTTAGTTAAGTCAAATCCTGTTTGTGTTAAATTTTTTGTCATTTGTTAGGAAATTCCTAGTTAGTCTTCCTCGTACTGCTTTTTGTTTTGTTTTTGTGTGTTGCAGGAAAGCGTTTGGACGTGCGAGAGAAGTGATCTCGAGCTTCTAAAGAGCCCTCTGAGGTCCCCTCAAGTGACCCTTAGACCCTCAGAAAGGTCCTCAAAGAGCCCTTAGAAAAGCAAAAGTTCAAGAAAACATACATTACCTCAAGAAGGGACAAGAAGACTCGAAGCACTGAAGCCTTTCTTTTCTTTTTAGATTAGGGTTTTATTTTATTTTATTAATTGGGTCTGTAATAAAACCATTTATTTATTTTGTTTAAGCCCTCTGCGTAGGGCCGCACTCTCGTAGTTAATTATTTAATTAATTCTTTTTATTTTGGCAATAAAGAGTAGTTAGATTGTGTGTTTGAATACGAAGTATTTTTCGTTCCCTGAGATCGACCCAGACTCCACCACTTGTGCGAGCCGGTTTTTATATTTTTGGTGTCTGGCTTTCACTGAATTTTCATTAAAAATATTGTTTTAAAAAGGGTTTTCATAAAACTCACACCAGATACAAAGAAGATAATAATTTGTACTAAGGAAGGCAGAATCTTAAAGCGATGATTACTTAATAATGCTAAATATTAAACGATTTTAAACCATTTACCTCATTTAATTGCAGTCCATCTAAAATGAATTAAGTATTTTCCTCCTTGACATTTATTGAATCCCACTCGCCGATCTTGGAAAAAACACAAACCGCAATGCCACATTGAGGACGTAAGGTGATAATATGCTCCCATGTCCATGCCTACAAAAATAATATATTAGTAAGACTACGACCTTCAACAAGTTTAGTCCACAAGCACTAAATATGTAATAAACAAATACCTAAACAAATGGCTACCCCCCCCGACGGTTTTCGTACTCCTACTCGCACGATAAAGTTGACTGTACAAGTGTGCAAACATAGTAGCATCCCATGCCCAGTTGTTGACTTCATCTAAGTCTTACAGGAACTGCAGTCACAAGTAACTTATTCTCGAACCAAAACAATCAGAAAAGAAAGTAAGTCCCAAAAAACAAAGAAGGAAGTCGCGCAACTCTTGGTCAGCTGCTTCAGGTGCACATGCAGCCGACCGACCTTCCCATTTATTACAGAAAAAATAAACTTTCATCATTGAGTAATTATCTCCATCAGAAATACACTCACGTCATTCCTAGAAGGGTCGTGTAATTGTCCCTTGAGTTATAGTTTGAATCTTGTGTTATGACAACACTTTCATGGCACTTAAGATCCGTAATCCATGCCACATCTTATAGGGTCATGGTGATCTCAAAACCCCCAAACTGGAACATGTTTGTCTTATGGTTCCATTTATTGACTAGGTAGGTCATAGTGTTCCAACAATTTTTAAAAAAATGTTGGTCCAGAAGGCCGCCGAAGTGCATCTTTCGTAATCGATCATTTTGATATTCACTCAGCTTTTTAAACCATGATAGAACTACAGGCCACTGACACCGCCCTCTCAGCTTTTCACTTGCTGCTCTACTTCTCTTCTGACATGCCTGTAACACAAAATATCAAATCACAGTTAATCGCTATACAAAATAATTGCTATATATATAATAATCGTTATACCGAGTAATCGTTATTCATAGTAATCGCTATACATAATAATACCCATAATAGTACACCACGACATACAGTAGCGATTAACGTACCTTGGTCACACTTTTCTCCTCTTCATCATCTTCTTTCCTCTGCTTTTGTACTTCTTCATTCCTTTCGTTCTTCGTGTTCATCGTATACTTTTTCCTTATCTTCCTCGTCCTGCTTTTTCTTTTCTCTTTTCTTCTCTTCCTCGTCCTCCTTCTCCTTCCTTTGTTTCTCCTTCTCTTTCTCGTCCTCCTTCTCCTTCCTTTGTTTTTCATTCTCTTTCTCGTCCTCATTCTCCTTCTTTTGCCTTTCATTTTCTTCTTCATCCTCATTCTTCTTCCTTTGTCTTTTCTTCTCTTCCTCGTCCACCTTATCCTTCTATTTCCTTTGCCTTTCCTTCTCTTTCTCATCTCGATGCTTCTTCCTTTGCCTTTCCTTTTTCCATCTTCATCATTTGGTTTTTCTTCTCTTCCTCCTCCTTCTTCTTCTATAATTGCCTTTCCCTCTCCTTATTCTTTTTTTTGCCTTTCCCACTCCTCCGCCTCCTTCTTTATTTGCCTTATCCTCCTTTGCTTTTCAAAATATTTCTGCTTCATCGGTTGTCTTTCCTTCTCTTCCTCCTCCTCCTTCTTCTTCAATTGCCTTTTCCTCTCCTCCTCCTCCTCCTTTTGCTTCTTCCTTTGTCTTTCCTTTTCTTCCTCATCCGCCTTCCCATTCCTTTGCTTTTCCCTCTCCTCCTCCTTTTGCCTTCGCTTCTCTTCCTCCTTCTCCTTATTATTCTTTTGTTTTCCCTATCCTCCTCCTCCTTCATTTGCCTTAATTTTCTTTGCTTTTTTCATTATCCTCGTCCTTCCTTTCATTTTGCTTCTTTTTGTCATCCTTCTTCTTTTTCACTTGTACTTCTTCCTTATCAGTCTTTGTTAGATTATCATCTTCAATATCTGATGGATTAGGCTCCACTCTATACTTTACTAGCAATTGTTTCCTTTCTTTATCATTCTCAATCTTCATTATTCAGTAGTATGCTTCTAATTGTTCATACAAAGTATATTATTGGACGATTTCGTCAAGAGTTTTCCCCGCTACTGACGAAGCGTTTCTTCTCTTAGAAATGTAAGCCATTGGTAACCTGCACAACATAAAAACTTACCGAGACGGCAAAGGGTGCTTTGGCGAAAGAAGATAAAACGTTAAAATTTTTGTGAAACATTTAGGGGAAATATTGCGAATAACTCCTTTTATAGCCGAGGAGTTTAATGATTATGGGACCCATCAAAGATTTTTTGTCAGTTCATGTTTTTTGCGGTTCATGTATTATAATAAAAGATTTTATAATGATAGTGTTGTCGACCACAAAGATTTGTTTTGGTTACAAAATTATTGTCATAGTATAACACAATTCGATGATCAAATACAGATTGTCTTAAAATCGATATTTAGAATCAAAACAATATCTTAAATCGATATTAAGAATCAACATAGAAATCAATATTAAGATTCAGAATAATATCTTAAATCGATTTGGAAATTCGTATTGATATCTTAAAAATCGATATTTAGAATCAAAACAATATCTCAAATCAATATTAAGAATCAAAACAACATCTTAAATCGATATGGAAATTCATATTGATATCTTAAAAATCGATATTTAAAATCAAAATAATATCTTAAATCGACATTAAGAATCAAAACAATATCTTCAATTGATATTAAGAATCAACATAGAAATTGATATTAAGATTCAGAATAATATCTTAAATTGATTTTAAAATTTTTATTGATATCTTAAAAATCGATATTTAGAATCAAAATAATATCTTAAATCAATATTAAGAATCAAAACATCTTAAATCGATATGGAAATTCCTATTGATATCTTAACAATCGATATTTAGAATCAAAACAATATCTTAAATCAACATTAAAAATTAAAACAATATCGTAAATCCATATTAAGAATCAACATAGAAATAGATATTAAGATTCAGAACAATAACTTAAATCGATTTGAAAATTTTTATTGATATCTTAAAAATTAATATTTAGAATCAAAACAATATCTTGAATCGATATTAATAATCAAAACAATATCTTAAATTGATGTACATAATCACGATAGAAATCAATATTACAAATCAAAACAATATATTAAATCGATATTAAGAATATTATACTCGATTGTCGTATCAATGATTAATATATTATGCGATATGTATATCGATGTGTAAGATATTAGATATTTTCTATTATCGATTTGTAAGATATTATACCATGTATTGTCCTATCGCGATCTACACAATGACATCTATATCGGCCACAACTGGATGAAAATCGTAATTTGCATTAGTACAAATCGCGATACAGTTGCATGGACAAATCGTTGTCTCATCTAGCCTTCAAATTTACACATCGTTTAGGGTTTAGGTATAATGTTTAGAATTTAGGTTTAGGATTTAGGGTTTAGTAAGATATGGCACAATTTATAATATATTTTGCCATATGTACATCGATTTGTAAGATTTTATGTGTTTTGTAGTGTCGATTTGTAAGCTATTAGGCTGAACTTCCATATCGATTTTGTTCACAAAGAAATAGTTTTGGGATGAATCCATTTTCATGAATCGTGAGCCAAAAAAATAGAATTGTTAATATTTTTTTGCATCACCATTCATAAAATGGCTTCATCCAAAAAGCACGTGAATTCTATTTAATAATGTATCTTTCACATGTATAAATCGTTATAACAGGTATTATTTACATGTATAAATCCTTGTCTCATCTAGCCTACAATTTTGAAAGTCTTATTAATAGCATCATATAAATCGATATGGAAAGTCTTGTTGATAGCTTATAAATTGATATACAAAATCAACATATAACTCGATATTTAGAATCATAACATATAAATCGATATTAAGAATCAAAACAATAACTTAAATCGATATCAAGAATCAGCAAAAAATCGATATTAAGATTCAGAACAATAACTTAAATCAATTTGGAATACTAGTATAGATATATATAAAACCCAACTCGACACGACCCGATACGTTGTCGAGGTGTAAAACCCTAGTTCATTTAACTTCTCTTCATCTTTTTTGCGGCAGCACAATTTCTTATTTTTTCTCCTCCGTCTTCTTCTCCTTCTTCGACATTTTTGTCAAACACATATCTATCTTTTAGAGACTCCCATTTTTACAGAAGAGATCACCAAAACATCCATAGTGTTTATCGTCGAGTTCATGTCCTGCTGTAAAGCGATTCTATGTGCAACTGCGGATACATCCTCTCCAAGAAAATGAGCTCGCTAGTAATGGCAGACCACTCCACCATTTTCCTTGGGTTGAGGCTGATGGAGACTTCAAGAGTGGTGCACTCTTAAGAATATACTTCACAAAATTTAGCTCAAGCACTGTCCCCTTAAAGGAGCCGATGGGCTACATCATAAGTCGCTTTTACGTATTTATCTTCGATATACTTTACGACAAATACGTAAAAGAGATTTATGATATAGCCCATCGACTCTTCAAGGGGACAGTGTCTGAGCTGAAGTTCGTGAAGCATATTCTCAAGATGCACTATTGCTCGAGTCTCTATCAACCTCAACCCGAGGAAAATGGTGCAGTGACATGCCATTACTAATGAGCTCATTTTATTGGAGAGGATATATTCGCAGCTGCAAATAGAATCACTTTGCAGCAGAAAATGAACTTGACGATGAACGATACAGATGTATTGGTGATCGCTTATGTAAAAATGGTAGTCTTATAAAGATAAATATGTATTTGACAAAAATATCCTCCCATAAATAGCTTTTCACATTCCCGCACCTGAATTGCATTAGAAGCTCCTCACTAATTTGGATGTGGGTTTCATACTTGTGATGATATCTATTTTCTTTCTTGATGATGGTTACGTATTGTATCTAAGCCAAACCATTGGTTATGATGTATTGTATCTAAATTCAAATATTTTTTGTATATGAATGTGGTTTTAAATCATGTAGATTTGTAGTTACAAAATTGTGACGAGAACGATATATGTTTCTAAAAGCAAATCGCGATAGCATGTGGCCTTCATACGTCATTGTGTAAATTGTGATGGTACGTGTCATTCACTTAGACAAAGTTCATTGTCTAAAAGACAGACGTCATTGTGTAAATCGCGATGGTATAACGATTTACACAATGACGTATATGTCGGCCATATCGAGATAAAAAACTCGGTGCATGAGTACAAAGCACATTTGTGCAAACTGTTTCAGTCGTTTATCAAAATTTATGCAAAGCGATTCATTACTAGTAGATTGCTTTTACGTTTCATAATTCACTGTTTCAGACGTTTATTAACTCAACTGTGTAAATCATGATAAGAACAACTAGTAAAAGCAAATCAGTGGCATTTTCACTATACAAAACGCTAAACGATTATTTGATTTTTATTTACGAACGCCGATTATTACAACGATTTGTGACAACGGTTTAGTCCATTTGCCTTTGTTACGAAAAATATTGTCATAGCATCATACACATCGATATGAAAATTTTTGTTGATAACTTACAAATTGATATATAAAATCAGCATATAACTCAAAATTTAGAATCATAACAATAACATATAAATCGATATTAAGAATCAAAATAATAACTTAAATTGATATCAAGAATCAGCAAAAAAATCGATATTAAGATTTAGAACAATATCTTAAATCAGTTTGAAAAATTGTTTTGATATCCTAAAAATAGATATTTAGAATCAAAACAATATCTTAAATCGATATTAAGAATCAAAACATTTTCTTAAATCGATATGGAAAATCCTATTGATATAATAAAAATCGTTGTAATGTTTAGTCAATTTGCCTTTGTTACGAAAATATTGTCATAGTATAACGCAAATCAATGATCAAATATCATATAAATTGATATAAAATATCTTGTTTATAGCTTATAAATTGATATAACGAATCATCTTCGTAATCGAGGGTTTAGGTATAGGGTTTAGTTTATAGGTTTTAGGGTTAGGGTTTAGGGTTTAGTAATATATTAAGGGTTTATGGTTTAGCATTACGATTTAGTAAGATATTAAAGGTATAGGGTTAGGGTTAGGGTTTAGTAAGATATTAAGGGTTTAGGGTTATATTAAGGGTTTATGGTTTAGCATTACAGTTTAGTAAGAAATTAAGGATTTGGGGTTAGGGTTTAGTAAGATATTAAGGGTTTTGGGTTTAGTAAGATATTATGGATTTAGAGTTTAGGTTAAGGGTTTAGTAAGATATTAAGGGCTTCGGGTTTAGATTCAAGGTTAAGGGTTAGGGTTTAGGGTTTAGGGTTTAGGGTTTAGGGTTTAGGGTTTAGGGTTTTAGGGTTAGGGTTTAGGGTTTAGGGTTTAGGGTTTAGGGTTTAGGGTTTAGGGTTTAGGGTTTAGGGTTTAGGGTTTAGGGTTTAGGGTTTAGGGTTTAGGGTTTAGGGTTTTAGGGTTAGGGTTAGGGTTTAGGGTTTAGGGTATAGGATTTAGGTCTAGGTTTTAGGTTTTAGGGTTAGAGTTTAGGCATTAAGATTTTAAGGTTCCTGCTTTAAACGTATAAATCAGTGCTTCAAGCGTACAAATCAATATAGAAACCACACCCTTCATGAGTACATATAGTTGTAACATTTGAACTTCAACATTAAACATCATTGTACGATTTAGCAAACTTGATTACAAATCTTGATAACTTTATAAATTATAAATCTCTACCACATTAAATGTATAAATCATTGTTGCTTTAAATGTGTAAATCATGAATCATAAATCGCCACAACGATTTGCCTTTGTTACGAAAATATGTGTCATTTATTTGTAAAAGAAACATCATTTCACATCCCGCTCGTTGTCAAAAATCGATATGCCTTGTGAGACCTGGATTCCGATTGTGATTGCGATTTAAGTAATGACGTCTATGTAAGCAACAACGATTTGTCTTTGTATATAAAATATTAGAATAGTATAACACAAAACGCTGTTGTAGTAACATATTATCGATTTGCGAGATATTTTTTTGTTTGTTAATATCGATTTGTAAGCTATTATTCTAAATTTCTGTATCGATTTGCAATATATTATGGATATGTATATCGATTTATAACATATTATGTGTTTGCTAGTATCGATTTGTAGGATATTGAAACATGTGTGTGCGACATTTACATTATTGCACGATTGCGGTGGCAATGTGCGTATTCAAATTGTTGTTCATTTAGTGATTAAAGTTGAAATTGCTTCACAGCGTCGTATATGTCATTAAATTGTTGTCTCTTGAATCACTATTGTCAACACACATATACAATAAGTCATTTCTTTTATTGGCACGGTAAATAACAACTCAATGCATAGTATAGTGCGATGCAACTGACGACCATGACAGATAACATGAAGAATGATGTGCATATAGATTTAATTTTGCATGGTCGACAAGAAGAAATCCTTTTGTCTCATAAGTACACGTAGTTTTCATTCTCCTCCTTCTTATTCCTTTGCATTTCCTTCTCTTTATCATCCTTCTTTTTCTTCTTCATCTTTAGTTCTTCCTCATCTTTCTTCGTTTGCTTTTCATCTTCAATATCTGATGGATCAGGCTCCACATAATAAATATCCAATAATTTGTTTCTGTCTTTTTTATTCTCAATGATCTTTACATAACCCTCATATATATCAGATTGGCGGATGATTTCTCCAAGAGTAATCCCCTCAAACAGCGAAGGCTTTCTTGTCTTACGAATTATGGTCATTACAAACCTACACAACACATAAATTTAACTGCATCATTGTATGTTACAACTGCTTTCCCAAATATATATTACTACAAATTATCACATTCATTACACAATCACCAACATTACAAGCCGTCGTAATATTCGGCTTTATAAATAAATATTGTTGTACGATTTAGCAAAATTAAGTACAAATCTAGGTAACTTCATATTTACACATCGCTACTGCATCAAACATATAAATTGTTGCTGCTTCAAACATATAAATCATTGTACAAATTACACCCTTCATAAGTACATATCATTGTAACGTTTTTGCTTCCTAAGTAAACATCGTAGTATGGTTTAGCAAACTTAAGTACAAATCGTGGTAACTTTATAAATCATAAATGCACATGACTACTGCTTCAAACGTATAAATCATTGGTACATCGAACGTACAAAGCACTCCTTTAAACGTACAAATCGTTGTAGAAATCGAACCCTTCATAAGTACATATCATTGTAAATCATAAATCGTTATTGCATTAAATGTAAAAATCGTTGTTGCTTTAAATGTATAAATCATGAATCATAAATCGCAAATCGCAAATCGCTACTGATTCAAATGTATAAATCGTTGCTACATCGAACAAATCACCATTGTATTAAATTTATAACTCTTTGTTAATTTCAAACTTACAAATCGTTGTAGAAATTTAGCCTTTGTAAGTACATATCGTTGCCTTTCATGACTCTTGTTTGAGTATGAAAATAAGTGTTATTTAGCATGTATAGTACAACTACTTATAAAATTTAGCATTCGGATTTACAAATCGATTTGTTTATATAACGAAAACTTACACAAAACTCACCTTCTAGGACACAAGTTTTGCTAATTCGACAGTGGAGGAGAAACACCTAGAAGGTAGATGCAACCGATGGTGGCAACAGTGTTCCGACTATGCTCCGACGGCAGCAAACGACGACAAAGGGTGCTCTGGCGGCAGCAGACGACGGTAAAGGGTGCTCAGGCGGCACTAGATGATGACAGAGGCTGCATCGTCAAAGGGAGCTTCTGTTACAGTAGATGGTGCATTGTCAAAGGGTGATCCAGAACATTTAGGGTGACATATTGCGAGGAAATTCAGTTAAAGTAGAGGAGTTTACTCCTTAGGGCAAAAACGATGATGATTTTAACCCTTTATGGCAAGAGGACATTTTTGTTCTTTACTCAAAATATTGTTTTATGACGCCAATGGCGAGAAAGGGTACTTAAGTATTTGCAAACTCTGGCGGGAGGTCATTTTTGTCTTTTACTCGAAACATCATTTCATGGTGCTAATGGCAGGAAAGGGTACTTAAGTCTTTGCAAACACACCACACTTCGATGCTAAGTGATGCAAATACACACGAGGAAACGAGCTCCATGTGCTTACATATGTGGCGCTCATTCAGACCCGAGGACATGCACCTGTGTGTTCCAGGGGGGAACATATAACCTACTTCGCTGGTCATGGGTTTGTGCACGTCGATGCTTGTTGGACTTTAGCATGCTTGGCATATTAATGTTTTTTACTGGCTTAGGTTTTCTTTTTTTTATAACCAAAAGAAACTGCAATCTGCACCCGGTACTAAGACCTGGCCCTCATAAAACTTCGAAGCTAGGACCCTTGCTGTGGGGCTTATGATACACGTTGGCTTGCTCCGAGGGATGATGTCAATGAATCAAACCTTGACAGACCGTCTAGCAGCCAAGGCCCCACCCCACGTCAACCCCAACCTTGGAGCTTTTACCAGCTTAGGCTGATTGGCCCAAAACTGGTCAGGTCAGTGATCAGTCACATGGACATGCCATTTTGGTGGTATTACAATGGAATGCAATGGCACAAACATTGTAGTTTTAATAAAACCACTATAAATATATTTCATATATTAATTTATCATAAATAAAAAAATTCTTATAACATATAAAAAATCACCCACGTCTATTTTATTTAAGTTTAATTCATTTGATATAATGAAAGAAAAAAATGTTTCCCCTTCATAGTGAGTTTTAAGATTTTATCCAGCAAATCTACTCACCATGTTTTTACTTGTGTAGTATTCAGTTTCTTTGGCAGTGTAAATATATAGTAAAATTATGGCCACAAGTTTCTAATGGCATCCCCATTTTTTCTTATATGAATCAGATGACTTGGTATTTGCCCTAAATGTATCACAATGTTTTTTGAATTTTTAATAGATAAAAATGAATTATCTGGCAATTTTTTAAGATTAAATGATATTTGATTATTTGTTTTTAGTAATTATCAAATTTTAATTGATTATATTATCAATTAATCATTGATAATACTTAACTTATCAAATATTAAATAACGTGGGTTGGCACGAGATCCAATTGATCGGCCCAAGTCAATCCAAAGCCCTTTTTGGTTTTCTCATTTCATGGTTTTTCACACTTTGGTTTTTCTCCCTCTTTTGCCTATAAAATGGCTTTCACTCTGTCTTTTCATGTTTTACTCTCTCATCTCTCTCTACCACTCTCGTCTTCTGAAAGCCACTGACAATGACTTCCGTCAACGCAACCACACCAGCGCCACCATCCCTGACGCTTGTCCTCCATCCACCGACGACATCACCACTTACTCAAGGGAGGAGTTGTATCCTCCTCTTTTACTTGAATCGTCGTCATCAAGCACACATATCGGTACATTGTCATACTCACACATATTTTTTTTCTTGTGACACGGAACCTAAGATACACGCCCAAGTCCTCGTACACATTTAAATTTTTGGCAAGTGTGACCCACAACGCGTAGTTCAAAAGAAAATTCTTCAATTTTTTTTGGGGGATTTCTTAATTTGTAAAACTTCACAGATTTCAAAGTAGGAAAAAATACACTAAATCGTATATTCGTATGGTTCTATTTCATGCAAGTTAGAATAGAGATTTACGCTTAGGTTTCAAATATTACTCTGACGTAAATGATGCACACAAATAGATATATAAATATATAAAGTGATTGGTAGCTGCTCACACGTTAGGTGTTAAATGGGTTTTTAAATCTTTTTTATTTTATTTGTAACTTCTGACCATACATATGTGATCTATGTACTTGATTTTAGTAGAGATCAATTATTAAAATGTTCGATTCTGACACATGAGTGGTTCTTTATAAGGTTCAAAAAAACAATAGTAAATAATCTTTGTAAATTTTTGAGGCTCCAAATATCATTTTTTTCATAAAAAACACATGTTCCAAGTAGGGGTGGCAATCGTGTCAGGTTGGCGGGTTGACCCGACGGGTTGGAGGGTCAGCATACCTCAACCCGAACCTGACCCATTTATTAAACGGGTCGGCTATGGCAAACACGAACCCGACCGATTTAATAAATGGGTAACCCAATACGACCCACCAGCCCATTTAATAAATGGGTTGGGTCGGGTAAACAGGTTCTTAGGTTCTCGGGTCAGGTTGACGGGTTGGCAGACGGGTTGGCGGGTTGACCCACCCGACTAACCCGTTTATTAAACGGGGCAACCGGGTTGGCAGGTTGGCATACCCCCAACCCAAACCCGACCTGTTTAATAAATGGGTTATGCGGGTCGACCCGTTTATTAAACGGGTTGACTTAAGCCCAACCCGAACCCGCCTAAGACGCGGGTTGGCGGGTCGTGTTAGGTTTTGCCACCCCTAGTTCCAAGTGTGGATTCCTCGTAAATCGACCATGCTCAACACATTTATGGGGTCAAGATTGCAAAAAAAATAATGGAATGGCAAAAAAAAAATGGTTAGTGAGCAATTACCAATATCTCTCTCTCTCTCTATATGTATATATTATGCACATGTCATGTTTAAATTACGTACATTGAAAGATTAAATGTTGTAAGATATTAAATACACATGCTTCATGTTTAAATTATGAATATTTTGGATATTCATTGTTGTTTATGCATGCTTTAAAGTTCAAATAATGCAATAGACATTTAGAGATAATTAGAGTCTTTTTTGCTCTTGACCAACATGTAATCTATAAAATATGATATTGGAAGATGTTAACCTTGTTATTGTGAAACCTGAACATATATCAAGTTATTTCGATATATATATATATATATATATATATATATATATATATATATATATATATATTCAGAAAATTTGGGTTGTTCAATTTGACCATATTGAGATTTGAATATTGTTTATAGTAAATTTCATATTTGACTATATTGACTTTCCGATTTGCCTATATTGGTTTTCAAGGAAGAATACTTTAACACTTATGAAAATTCATGAACTATATATATATATATATATATATATATATATATATATAAAGGACTGATAAGTAGATGTGGATAGTGTATAGATACTTGGTAAAGTGGACATACCACGATTGAGCACTTATGCAAAAGCATTGTTATGCCTTGGATTTTGGATTTATGTAATGCTTGTGGATTACCGTTATCTTATGTACTTGTATATAACTTGATAGATAAAACTTCAAGTGATCTAAAACATATTCAATCAATGACTGTAAATATTATAAATATTGAAATAAAGACTCGATGTTCACACAATGATTTAAGAAATATGCCTTGATAATACAAACTCTTAGTTAGTATTTGTATGTTTGAAATGCTGCCATTAACATTATAATATTTTTGATAAACCACTTGTGATATTGTGGTTTGAAAAGGTAAGCATTGTAACATATGTTCATGAATGTGTATCATGGCTATAAATGCTAGAGTTATTTATCACTTATGTCAATCATAGAATCACACTCTATCGTCTTTCGTTGTTGGACTTGTTTTGACATGTTAACTTTTGACGTTGAACAATTTCAATGCAATATATATCACTTGAAGTTTTGGTTGAAATGAATCGTGAAATTAGGATTCTCCGGTTGAATCAATGTGTATGAGTTCAAACTAATTGAGATTCAATATTTTGTGTGGTGTATTTCACTTGTAATCTGCTATAGGTTTGCTAATTTAAATTAATTAAACGATTTATGTTGTGCTACCAATTTGATTTCAAAAGAATCAATTATAACAAAAGTTTTAATTTTCTTAAATTTCTCAAGTTAAAAAATTTGAAGCATTACACTAAAGATTGGATGTAAAGTCGATCCCACATCGTGGGTCCTTGTGTCCACGTTTGCTTTGTGACATAACTTTATCCTCTTAACTCGACTTAGGTGAATGATATCTCAAAATAAATTGACTAATATATGTTATGAATGCTAGAACTTTATGTGTGGGTGGGTTGCTTTTGAACTTCATCAAAATAAAGCATTTTGATGTGACATTGTTGTAACATAAGCATATAACTTTGTTTCTTAGAATTTTTTTATTTGCAAAACAATAACAAAATGTCGACACAACGTCATTTGGGTCCAATTTAAGTTTACAATATCGTTCAACCCTAACTCCAAACTAAAATGCATAAAAACTCATGTCCACTCGTAAGGTTGGGCAGCATAGTGACAAATATCCCTAGATTTATGAAAAACTGGCTAGAAATTGCTTGAAAGTTTAAAAAGGCAATTTCTTGGGCAATTTTTAAAATATCGTGAGATTTATGAAAAAACATAAATACTGCAATTTAAACATGATATTTATGTTTTAAACAGCTATTTATCATAAAAAAACTGTGTATTCTTATTTTTAAATAAATTTTACTGATTTTTTTATTATATTTTTTTTAATTACATTTTTTATTCCTATGATTTTACCGAAAAAACACGAGAAACTCAAAAGCTAAAAAGAAAGCTCTAAAAGTGGACAATGGGTCCAACAAAGTCAAATGGTCCAAATCCTGCACCTCTCTAAGAATACGCTAAGCAGGCTGATTAGAGTTTAGCCCATGGGCTCAATGGACAGGCTGCAGATCAGACCCGAGCCGACTTGAACCACATTTACGGCGATCACATGACGAGCTTGACTGGGTCTGGCCCATAAATGACCAAATCAAGTCCACCCAAAAAGACACGCTTGGACATAAAATAAATTAAATAAAATATTGTTTAGTCAAACTATCTGTGTAAAATGCGTTAAATCCACGCATTTAATCCAAATAGGGTGAGAAAACATAATGAGATATTTCACTAAGATCCATAGCCTTGGTGTTTGCGTAAACAAAGAACCGGGTCACTTAATGGGCCGGCATAGGGTGTCAAGGGATCGACTTTGGTTCAGATCCAGGTGGAACCGGACTTGATCCGATTTCTGGGTATGGTATTAGGTCCAGACCCAGGTCTAATGGGATATACTTTAAGAGAAGCTACACCTGGACCGGATAAGAACTACATGACCCATACCTGGTAAAACAATATTTTTTATCATTTTTACATTGAAAATTTGTAGGTCGAGCCCGGGTCTGGTGTAAAAAATCACAAACTATACTCGGGTCTATGTATTAATTGAACCTTCGAGTCTGGACTTAGGTCTTAATCAGGTCTTTTTATTTATCACCATACCCGGATCCTATAGGTTTTGGTACACGACCGGTCCGAGTAAACCCTGCCCACTGACACTCTTAGGCGGCTAGACCTACCTCCCTGTGAGGTATAACATGCGATTGCGGACATGTTCACCCAGCCTTACGTGCCCCAACCATGATAAAGCAATGGACAGCCTCCGTGCGCCAATGGGATTTGATCATGAGTGTTCAGCTTGACACTGGACCTTGCAGGCCACATGGTAACCACCGTGGTGAGGAAAAAAAATCCACCAACATATTGATTATTACATTTAGGTACTTTCCTTTGTCATTTATGTTTCGGATACATGCTCGATCCTAAAATCATTAAGTCGACATTGTTCATTCAAACCCAATGCTGTCACTATAGGATATTTAATGAAAGACATTAAGTTATGCCGTTTCATTAGAAAATGATAAAAACGTTATTTTGCACTTCAGGCGGGGTATTTAAAATGCTGGAGGATAAAACGTGGTCTTAAAATGCAAAAATGTTTCAATTGGGCAGTTATTTGCAAATAGCTATTAAGTTAGTCACTTTTTTTGTAAGTTGTTATTTTCAAAATGAAGACATTACAGTCTTTTTTTTTTCCAAAGTATATGTCCTTGTCACACCCCAAGATGATGATGACCTATGGCTCCGCGTGGTTGGTAGGAGCTGTCAGTCCACGTCTCCTTGTCGTGGGACGTTGCAGGTTCAAAATTCTCCGAATAACTGGTGGGGGTCTGCCTAACCCCAACTTGATGGTGCAGTTCGTAGTGGGTTGGGAGGACTTCAAGGTTTTCACCAACTAAATACGTGTGGTTTTCTGGTGTTCTTGACTTAAAAAAAAAATGAAAATGATGTAGTGAAATACGTTAGACATGGCCAATAGTGAGCTGAGCTAACTTGGGATTGGCTCGACTTGAGCTTGTTGAAAAATAAATGAGTCGAGCTTGAACAAAGGTTTTGGCTCGGTACATGTAAACAAGCTGAGCTTGAACAAGCTTGATAAACCCGATTAAGCTCGCTTCACATAGTTATATAAATAGATTAGTGGGCAGGGAGGACTCAAAGGTTTTCACCAACTAAATAAGTGTGGTTTTCTTTGCTCTTGACTTAATAAAAAATTTGAAAATATAGTGAGATACGTCAGACATGGCCAATAGGGAGCCGAGCTAGTTTGGGCTCAGCTCGAGCTTGTTTGAAAATAAATGAGTCAAGCTTGAACAAAGGTTTAGACTCATTACAATTAAACAACCCGAGCATGAACAAGTAATCCAGCTCGGTTAAGCTTGATAAACCCGATTAGGCTCGCTTCACATAGTTATATAAATAAATTAAAATTTACATATGTGCATTATTTTCTATAATTGAACACAAATCAAGCTTCATGTCTGTTATCGCCTAGAAAGATCAAACTTTATGTTAGTTATCGCCAGAAAAAAAAATCAGTAAGTTGTCGCCTGAAAGACCAACAATTAAATTTATAGGCTATAAAGAACAATAATAAATTGGTCACCTTTATATTCTTTGACTTGCAGTTAGCAATGGTATACTATTTTAGGGTCATCCAAGTTATTATCCGAAAAGAAAAACTGTAATTTGAATTTCCAACAATCATCAAGTCTATTAATCTTGTTTGTTTTTCTCCCACAAAATATTAATTAAAATTCCTTTTACACATCCTAACGCACTGCAACTAGGGGTGGCAATTTCTGACACGACCCGCCAACCCGCCTCTTAGGCGGGTTCGGGTTGGGCTTAAGCCAACCCGTTTAATAAACGGGTCGACCCGCGTAACCCGTTTATTAAACAGGTCGGGTTCGGGTTGGGGGTATGCCAACCCGCCAACCCGGCTGACCCGTTTAATAAACGGGTTAGGCGGGTGGGTCAACCCGCCAACCCGCCAACATGACCCGCCAACCTGCCAACCCGATCCGTCAACCCGCCAACCTGAAAACCCGTTTACCCAACCCAACCCATTTATTAAATGGGTTGGCGGGTCATGTCGGGTTACCCGTTTATTAAACGGGTCGGGTTCGTGTTTGCCACAACTGACCCGTTTAATAAACGGGTTGAGTTCGGGTTGAGGTATGCTGACACGCCAACCCGACCCGATTGCCACCCCTAACTGCAACAAACAAAACCAACTCATTAGCCATCGGCCCATTTGATAATGAGCGATGGCAGCCAGTGTTAAATATAGTTCTCACGAAAATCTTGAAATACTAAAGAAAACTCACTTTTTAATAAAATACCTGAAATATAATAAATAATAATACAACAAACCTAAAATACGTGAAAGCGTTTTACCATGTTAATAAAAACGGCAAAGCGTTTTACCACCGAGGTGGTATCCCATGTGGTAAGCGGGGTCTTGTGTCAATCCGAAGGCCCCAAAACAGCGAAGCGTTTTACCATTGAGGTGGTATCCCATATGATAAGCGGTGTCCTCTGTCAAGGTGAAGACCCAAGATCGAATCCCTCTGCCACATGGGGGTGACTGTTGTTCTGGTAGGGGTCCGCAGAACCCCAACCTGCCTTTTAAAAAAATAATGTTAGACCAGGATCGAATCCCTCTGCCACTTGGGGGCGACTATTGTTCTGATAGGGGTCAGCCTAACTCCAGCTTGCCTTTAAAAAAAAAAATAATGTTTTATCTCTCCCCTATACTCCCAGTCCTGGAACTTAAGGTGCTTTTCTGCAAATAGCAAATCTAAGAGCATACACTTTTATAAATTCGCCCTACTCAAAATTCAAATACTCCTTGTCAGGCCTTTCAAAAAAGCCCCAATAAAGATTGGGGTAGTGGGGTGAGGCCTTGGCTGATTAACAGCGTCGTCCTTTTGTGAAAACCATTGCCTAGCATAGGTTTCGGGGGCAGGGGTCCTAGCTTCGGAGTTTTACGCTTCCGGTATGATGACCGTAGGCATGGCAAGCTGAGCCAGCGCGATCAGATCTTTTTGCCGGCAGGGGGTCCTAGCCTCAGGGTTTTACGCTTCCGGTATGACGACCGTAGGTATGGCAAGCTGAGCCAGCACGACCAGATCTTCTTGCCGGCAGGGGCCCTAGCCTCAGGGTTTTATGCTTCCGGTATGACGACCGTAGGTATGGCAAGCTGAGCAAGCGCGACCAGATCTTCTTGCCTGGAGCATCTTTTCGGGTATTAAATTAAAAAAAAATCCTTTAAAAAAATTTCCCTTTTCGGATAAAAAAAGCCGCATTACGGCATGGCATGGCATAAACGTTAAAATTCATATGAAAGAGGGCATTTTTACACGACTCTGTTCTTGGCAATCGCTAACATTCGACGTAGAAGCCTCCCTTCTTAGACTATTCTTTCTTCCTCTCCTCCTTAGGGTTTTCAAAATCGACGTCCAGAGAGAGAGAGAGGGAGAGAGATCGCCCGTCTCCTTCTTCCGACGACCACAACCAGACTTCTTGTCTCTCCCCTTCTCCATCTCTCTCTTTATGGTTTCTGCTTGTTGCTCGCACTGATCTAAGATCGTAAAAACCGCATAGAGGTATTTCTCCTTCCCATACAGCGATCGATTCGCAGTTTTCATCGGAATTTGAGCGTTGTGTCGATAGTGATCCAATCGTACGAATTCAATTGAAAATTCCGCGTCGCAATCGGGAAATTCTGGAACGGCGGAGTCCAATCTTGCGTGGGTGGTGGAGTCGTGCGTCGATAATTGATAATTGTATCGAAGAGTAGGAAAATTTTGGGATCAATTTGGGGGATTTTGTTCTGGTGGGTTGTTTTCTTTGGGCGAGTGAGCTTGGAGGGAAGATTGGGGCCACGATCCCTTTTGTTTATCGTGTTTTAGTTTTGGGTTTCTTGTTTTCGCATTTCTTTTGGGTTTTGGAGGGGAGACGGGATCAGAATTGCGATCTGGGAATGGGCAAGAGCGGACGTGTAGGTGAAATAAACCGTTTCCATGGCAGTAGCTCAACCTACGAAGGGTAATCGTGGAGGATTGGTGATATACGTGGTGGGCGGCGTTCACTTAGATTGTTGTAAATTGAGATTTTTTTTGTTTTGAGCATAATGATCGTATTTTTGAGTTATTTGTAGTTTGGCGAAGAGTTAATATTTGCCTTTGTATTGGTAATGTTTTGTGTAGCTGAATTGCGAGCTTGTCACAGCGGATTCGTGTTGATTTCCATTGGCCTCAACTCTCCTGTTAATGGATTTTTACCATTGTTGGGTCCTAAAATTCCTTGTTATCCAGGCATTGGTAAAATTCTGACCTTTGGCTGTAAGGTCAAAGCAGCTTGATCATTTAATTCGTTTCTTGGGCTCTTGCTCATGAGTTCATTACGCCATTGTATCACTTTCCTTTTCTTTCCTTCTTTTTTTGGGCACAATGTCCAGCATGCATGCCTGGCACCATATGATGCAAACAAATATGGCATTTACTCTTCGTGACATTATAAGGGGATTTTTGATGATCAGATGGGATATTTGTAATACCGTTTCGATCGAGGCATATTTCAATTGTTGATTCCTTTTTCTGCTAGAACACCCAGTAGCTATATGTAATCTAAGGAACCTGTTCCCTCTGTCACATTTTCAAATGGAACAACCCCTCTGATGTGTCAAATGCGATGTTTCATTGGTCATCTTTTATGAGCACAAGTCCTCCTCAGGAGCTATATGTAATATTTACCTCGGTATCTAGATGTACTTGTGCCTGGTTCATTTCTTACCTACACAGACTCTTTATGTCAACATTTTACAAAGGTTTCTGCATGTGTCTTAGTGGCAAGATAGCCAATGCAATTCGTCGGTGCCAACTGTGTGCTAGTGGTGTGAGCACTGCTTTTATTATTATTATAATTAAATTTTGGTTCTTGATATAATACTTCATTTTTGCAGTTGCTGGAATTGACCAAAATGTAGGTTACCTTTCTGCACTATTGATGTTTCCTGATTGCATTAACTTCAAACATAGTTATTCTTGGTCAGGTTGATATATTAATGAGATGAGCTTTTCACATCATACCATTATTTGTTATCCGTGCTTTCCTCAAAGAAGAGAAATAAACAGCTTCTTCTTTGTTATTTTATTACAGGAATACCGTTTCTTTTCAGATCAGTGGCTTCTATGGTTAAATAGGCCTGTTAAGTTGTATGTGGTGAACACGAATATGATTTGGGTTTAAGGTATACCTTCGTTTTGTGATTTATCATGCTTGGTTCAGTAGTTTTTTAGTTTGGACATATATAAGCCTGTTAAGTTGTATGCAGTGAACATGAATATGATTTTGGTTTTAAGGTATAACTTCGTTTTGTGATTTATCATGCTTGGTTCATAAGTTTTTTAGTTTGGACATATCACATGATATCTTGTTTTAATGATCCAATGCATAGGAAGGAGCATGTGGCTTAAAGAAAGAAATGACTCAATCTTGGTCAGATGACACTAATGTTCTTTCAACTTCAACTTCACGCACTAATTCATCCCGAGTGTACACTGAACCTCGTACTCATTCATGCACTAGACAGAGGTGAGAACTGATTTTTTTCATCCGCTAACGTTGTTCATGGCCATCAGAGTTTGATCCTTGAGACAAAGTTACCTTGTTTATGAGCCTAGCTCATTTTTTTTCTTATGCGAGATGAGATCACAATTTGTGTCTGAGTTGAATGCTGCCTGTTCCTTTATTTTGGGTTGCATAGTGAATGTGTCTTGTTTAATAAAAGGTGTTCGTAGATGACATTATTCTTGTGTACATACACATGCATGCATGTATATATGTATGAAAATATGTTTATGCATATAAAACTTATGTTCCATGTAAGGAAAATACATATTTTTAAATTTAGGGTTTATTTTGTGAAATAGAAAA
The DNA here is from genome assembly GCF_984573655.1 of Nuphar pumila. Classification (NCBI taxonomy): domain Eukaryota; kingdom Viridiplantae; phylum Streptophyta; class Magnoliopsida; order Nymphaeales; family Nymphaeaceae; genus Nuphar; species Nuphar pumila. The sequence continues at coordinate 97,601,552 of NC_143261.1, read as the reverse complement.
TTATATAGAAGTCTTTGGCACTTTGTGTCCGTGTGTGAGAATATGAATTTTTAACTTTGGGGTTCATATTTGACTGAAATTGATAGCTTCAGAAGAGTCTTTTCACAGTTAAATATTGCTTCAAGTGGTCTCGTTAAATATTGTCACAATGGTTTGAGTAGAAGCAATTGATGAAACTACATTACGCCTGAGTATTCTGACTGGTATTTATGTGCTCTGTCAGTGGCAGCAATGTGTTTCAGTTGCTAGCTTGGAGGGAAATTTCTCCTCGAGTAAAGAGGTCAGCAAAAAGACTCTGGGGGGATGCTGCTAGTCAGGATGCAAATTATTGCAGGGCACGATGTGAAGCAACAGATGCAAGACAGCGTCTTCTTTCCTGGTGCTGCACCATTCCCCCCCCCCCCCCACAAGTGTTTGTGTTAATGTTTTAATATTTTTATAAACAATTTTGTTATAATGTTGTGTTATGAGAAGAAGTCAATATCATTCTAGATCATGCCTGTAAATGCATTGATTTCAGTTCCTGATATTTTGGTTTTCCTATTCTGGCATTTACTTTTCAAAGTCAACAAATGCAGATCTTTGTAGCATCATTCTATGGCTTCTATTAAAATTCTAGAATACTTTCTCTATATGTTTCAGGGTTGAAGCAGAGTCATTGAGGCATTTATCTGCTAGGTATTGCCCTTTGGTGCCACCGCCTAGGTCAACAATTGCTGCGGCCTTTAGTCCTGATGGGAAGACCCTAGCTTCAACTCAGTAAGTTTGTACTGCCTTTTGTATTTGTATCCATTTGTTCGTGCTTGTTCCTGATCTGACATGCTTTTCTGCATTATTATGCAGTGGTGACCACACGGTAAAGATAATTGATTGTCATAGTGGAAACTGCTTAAAAGTGTTGACTGGACATAGACGTACTCCTTGGGTGGTATGATGTTGTTAGCTATTTTGATTCATCTAATCTCTTTAGCTTTGTTTCCTATCGTTTAACCATTTAATTAAGAGAAAGCGCCTTCTTGTATAAGGCAGGTTCATTGGCTGAAGCAACATCATGTCCCTTTTTATTTTAAATTTTAACATCTGGGGTTGTTGAAATTTGCTTGCCACTCGGAAGGATCTCAAATTTCAGTGTTCCCTGTCTTTCAAGTTGTTTATTTGTTCTGTAGATTTAAAGAAATTTAGATCATTCAAATATTCTGTAATGAGTTGACTGAGCATGGTAGACTTGGGAAAGAGTGGTAGTTGCTTTCATCATTAAAATAACCACTTGGGAGGGTCTCAAGTTTAGGTGTTTCCATGACTTTCAAGTTGATTTTTCTTCCTGTACATTCAAACAAATTTAGATAATTCAAACACTGTTGTAATAATGAGTTCACTGAGCATGGTCAACATAAGAAATGGTGGATTTCTCATCATGTAGTAAAGAATGAAGTTATGCTCATTAGCAGGCAGCAACACTATATGGTACAGCATTGCCTTCTAGATGGGAAAAGGAAGGTGTGTGTGTGTTGTTGTCACTTGGAATGTTTGGGTTATTGAATTTGTTAAGGTTTATATTATTATTTGGTTGTAATTTTGTGTGGTTCTTTCTTGAGACTTTGAGTTGCTAAGGGTATCTTTGTAAGGTCTCATATCTAAGCTCTTTTTTTTTTCTTCGATAGTTCATTGCCTCATTGGCATTGGTTAATTTGACTTTTCCCGTGTCCATTTGCTTTTGTCAAGTTTTGTTTGGTGAGCTCCAATTGTCTAGAGGTTGGTAGCAGCACCACTAGTTTCATCATGAGGTGCTTTTCTATGGTGACAATTCCCATCATTCTTTATTTTAATTTTGAATCGTTGATAATTCATGGGGCTTGCCTAGTGTGCTGAGAGCTTAATTTTGTTATTCATAATTACCAAACTAATAGTACATGACACATTGGTGCAAATTACCTTGGTTGGGAGGAGTATGACCACAAATGTTGGCCAGCTTGGGTTAGTTTGTTTATGCACAGTTCCTTTATGCAGTTAGTTTGAGGTTACTTGGTTGCACTTAAGTTCAATCTGTAGCCTAGAACTGCTCAGCTCGTCTAGGGCTGTTCAAGCTTGGTTTGGTAGAAGAACGATAAGCACAAGCTCGTGCCAAGTGTTAACAAAAAACTATATATTTCTTTTAAACCTTTACATAAAGTGAATTGCTCGGGACTTCAACTGTCACCTCTTGCATGATAAAAGACCCTTCCCATTGTACCATTGTACCATTGTTGGTTTTTGTGTTAATATTATTCATTCATGCGTTACATGTTTAATAAAAAACTTAAGCTAATCGAGCTTTTGTCAAGCCTAAACCTTATGATTGGGCTTGGCTTATCTATCTAAATGAGCTTTAGTTGAGCCCAAGCTTTTTGCCCACCTTTTCTAGAGCCAATGTACATTTGACAAAGACCATGGCTACTGGGTTGTTTATTTTAGGCTGCATGACTTGCCGCCCTATGGTTATGTTATTATTGAGGCTATTGTTAGTTAAAACAATCTTCCACCATCATCCTAGTTGGCAGCCCATGTCCTATAACTGTGGTAAGACTAATATATCCTCTTGAGGCAAATCAAATCAGGCAGGAGGAGGAGGAAGGGATTGCAGACTCAACTCTCTCTCTTGCCTTTGGGACACATTGACTTATTTTTTAGGCAATCCTGGATGGGCAGTTCAATAGGCTTATTGGAGTAGGGAAAGCAATCACAAGGCACATTTGGAGCTCTCTGTTGGAATTTATGGCTTAGCTGTTAAACATTTGGAGTCCATGATAGTTTTTTTTTGGCTTTTCTATTCATACTTCTAAGATTATGATGGATTTTTGTGTCGCATGAGTATGGGAATGGGGTACGACATGTGTACGAAAAATGACACCGGAATTTCTGAAAACATGGGTATGTGGGTATACAGATGCAAAAGCATAAATATGCTACACTTTACAAAATTCTCTAGATATAAGGATAATAACACTTTTGATGTTGAGCATAGATTAGACATTAACTGGATCATAAGTTGAATAAAATGGGTTTAATTAAGTTTGAAACCACTTCACCTATGTTTAGGTGTACCTATTACTGCTACAGATACTGTCACGAAATGATGCGGAATCCAAGGTACTCAAAACCCAAACCCAATTGCCAAAATGCAATACATATGAATGAAAAAAATAAATACAACAAACACAATACTTTATGAATATGTATCTTCATTAATAATGAACCTTAAAAATACAAAAGAAAAGAAATACATTTAATCTTCACTACAATACACTCAAATCACACAAAAGAACCTAAAACTACCCATCACTCTCTCACCCACAATAGGCACACACACACCCCATATATATAGAGAGAAAAGAGAGGAAGAGATAGAGTAAAGAGAGGAGAGAGAAAGTCCTCTCTAGCCATTAGACTAAAAATCTAGCTGTTGGGCTTTGTTCCCAACACAATTCTAGCTGCTGGGCTGAGTTCCCAACAACTAGACTGTTGGGCTTAGTTCCCAACACAAATCTAGCTGTTGGATTGAGTTCCCAACAACTAGTGTAAAGTCAACTTTAGTTGACTTTACAATGAATATATATGTATATATATATGTACATATATATAATATAAATATTATATATATATAAATATATTAATAAATAAAAATAAATAAATAAATATATACATACAAAAAGGATAGAGTAATCTTAACAGATGCAACATGGGTGTGACATCAAAATGGGAGCATGGTAGAAGTGCCCATGTTATATAGATGGATTCCTTCTTCAACCATTGCGATTTTTATTAACTCTACTCAATGGCTCTATGGTAATTAGCCTAGCTCGTGTTTATGGTTTAATGCAAAAACAATACTTCACTAAGTTTTGGAGTATTCTTTTTCCAACAAGCTTGGTTGTGAATGTGGGACATCACTCTACAAATGTCTCTATGATTCTGAGAGGTTCTTGGTTCAGATATTGCTGTTTGGTCAAATTTAAACTTGGTGAACCTATTATCATTAGCCTAGGCCATGCATGGACTTTAACCCGTAATCCAGCAAGTTTAATTGGTTTGCTAGGATCTGAAGGCCACATATAGCTGACTCCTGATAAGGACAAATACCATCAAGTTCCATTTAAATGTTGAAACTTGCTTGATTAGGTCGGTCTTGTATGCATGGTTGAATCTGGTTTGGTTTAGTATGAAGCAAAGATATGATGTTATTTGGGCAGTGTTAACTTGGTGCATGTTGCATAACTTTATAATTATGCTTGTCTGATAATAAAAGTAAAGAGTTGTACACAAGCAGTCTGCAGTACTGTTACATACTGGAAAGACTATTATACAATAGTTAAAAATTTGGAAAGAGAAAATGCAAATTTTGCCTTGGACTATGGCGTGGAACTTTAGTGTCCAAGTGTCATTTTGACAGCATGACATCGTTATGAAAGCAAAAGATAATTGTGCTCGTAACTTGGGGTTTTATGTGTTCTGATCTTCTGAATCAGTAACTCCTAACATATAAACTATTACAATTTACACTGTATCAAGTTGAGAACATGATGGTTGAGTAACATCTGTTGCGATCCAACAAGTATTCTTGATTTAGTGGTTGGATAATTTCTTGCACCATACACTGCAAGCATATTTATCTGACACAAATTTCTTCTTGATTTTATCTTTTTATGTGGTGCAGTTGGTTCATTTTGGTTCATCTTTTTCTCCCTATGTATGCTAAATGTATGTTGCCTCTTCAGGTGAGGTTTCATCCTGGACATCCAGAAGTGCTTGCCAGTGGGAGTTTGGATCACGAAGTTCGTTTGTGGGATGCCAACAGTGCAGAATGTATAGGATCACGCGATTTCTGTAATTACATTTCTCTAAAACCCAGTTAGATTTCCACTGAATTAGAAACTTGTCTGTTCTAGTAATAGATGAAACCTGTATCATACTCTTAAGTTTATCTGTTTGCTTTATTTTTGAGAAATATTTCTGTATTTAATCCCCATGGATTTAACTGCCTCATATTTCTTCAAGCAGATCGTCCCATAGCTTCTATTGCTTTTCATGCTCAGGGGGACTTGCTTGCTGTAGCCTCAGGTCATAAGGTAATGAATGCTAATTAGATAACTTAGAAGATAATTCTCCTCAGTGCAAGGATTGAAGTTTGCTATACTATTCCTTTTGTTATTTTATTTGTTTTTTAATCAATGGCTTTGTTGCCTTTGATCATTTTCAGCTGTACATATGGCAATACAGCAAGAAAGGGGAGTCTTCTCCTTCAATTGTGCTACGTACTCGTCGTTCACTGAGAGCTGTGCATTTTCACCCTCATGCTGCTCCATTTCTTTTAACTGCTGAGGTAGAGTCTTCTGATGTTAATGTATTCATTCACTATTCACTGTTCTCTTTATATGATAGCTGTCATGTCTAACTTCTTGCAGGTCAATGATCTTGATTCTCCAGACTCGATGACTCTAGCAACATCTCCTGGCTACTTGCATTACCCTCCCTCTGCTGTGTTATTTGCAAATGTTTATTCTACTTCCAGCCAAAATAATGATACTGTGATCAGCACCCAAGCTCCTATGATGACCTTCCCTGGTCTTCTTTTGCCTGCTGCTCTTGTTAAAGAACATGTCTCGTTATCTTCACAGCAAGATAGTATGGTCATTGATTCAAACTCTGGTCCACAAGTAGGGGAATCTTCTCCACAGCTTCAGACAGATAGAAGCACAAGTGACCATGACTATGTAGCAGCTCCCATGGATATATCCTCCTTAGCTTCTAGTTCTAGTAATTTGCCTGAAAGCATTAGTAACTGTATTACTGGGACAGATGGCTTTTGTTTAGACTCTACAGCTGACTTAATGGAAGCTGTTGAGGGACAGTCTTTTGACATGCTTGAGCCAAGAAGAACAGGCAACATCATGGAAAGATCAGATGATGCTAATAATGGGACGATATCGACTGGACCTCCTGTCCATTCAGCACCTCGTGGTACAGATCCTCCACAATCACCTCGCAGGCAGTCCGTCCTGGCAATGGGGGTTTCTCCCACCATCCATCAATCGAGTATTTCTGGAAATTCTAATCTTCAATTTCTACTAAGAAACATTGCTGTTGGACAGCTACATCAGTTTTTGCCACTTGGTGATCCATCATGTTGGGAGTTGCCTTTTTTGCAAGGTTGGTTGATGGGTCAGTCACATGCTGGAATACATCCAATATTGCCTGTTTCTGATGGATCTCAGGGACATTCACTAGGAATTAGAGGAATTGTGTCAGATGTCTCAGCTTCTGATTCACAGGCAGCCCAAAGTGTGGAAGCTGGTCTTGCTTCTTCAGCAGTAACAAGAGGCACTGTCAGATCCAGTTCACGGCATCAATCACGCTCAAGGTTGATGACAAATGTAAGCTCTGGAGAAGCATCTGTTGCTCCTAATTTAGATAATGTTCCCTATACTGGTGCTGGTACACTGGCTTCTGATGTTGTTGCTGCACCAGCATCACTGTCAGCTGCAACTGCTGCTGCAGAGTTGCCTTGCACTGTGAAGCTAAGAATTTGGCCGCATGATAACCAAAATCCTTGTGCACAGCTGGATCCAGATACTTGCCGCTTAACTATACCGCATGCCGTTCTTTGTAGGTATGATGTTTTGGCCAGGTTAAAGCCCTTTTGATTGTCATTTTTGAAAAAAAGTTTTTGATAAAATTAATATTTTCAAAGCAAGTTTTTTTGAAAAATTTCAGAAGTATTTGATGATGCATGGCATTAAAGTGTGTTTGGCTGCCACTTAGAGTTTTAGAAATATTTTATAATTTCTAGAAATAAAAATACTCTTTCCCTGCATCGTATGATACCCCAAAATGCGAAGAGGATAAAAGAAAGCATAATAATTCTTAGACTTTGAATCTGGCCTCCTCCTTTGCCCTTGATCTGCCAAAGCATTAAAAATCCCATCACCAGGGATTTGACTCATGAGGGAGTGCCTGCAGTCCGGTGACTATATGATTCCAATAGTAATTGGGCAAAGGAAGGTGGCTGGTTGGTGGGCCTGCAGTATGGTGTCTCTATGATGCAAATAATAATGGGGCAAAAGAACAAAGCCAAAGAGTTGGAACACAAAATCAAAATCCAGTTGGGAGAGAACGAACCATTCTCCGATGGGAGGCTTTGTTAATATATATAGGGGTATTTTGGTCTTTTTACATAGTTGTTTCTAGAAACAACTATTTTAAATAGGATAGATTCTTTTTACTTTTTTTCTTTTTTTCTTTCATTTTTTGATATGCATTGGGGGTCCCACATATAGTCGTTGGGACCCCCAACGGTCATAAATATGACCGTTGGGGGCTCCCAATGACACTATGTGGGAGCCCCCCAATGGCTCCCTTTTTTCATCCTCTCTTTGTGTATAAATAGGGGTGTTCTCCCCTTGTATTCTCAAGCTTGTGAGTTCATTTTCAATAAAGGTCTTTACTTTTTTATTTGTGTAGCATTTTTGAAGGCTTTTTGTATTGTCCCATAGTGGTTTCTCTTATCTCTCTTTTGTGCCTTTGTGCTTGTTTATTATTGGACATTGTGAATGCATTAGCATTCTTGTATTACATTTTCGCATACTTCATTACATGGTATCAGAGCCATATGGTTCTTGGAGTTGAAGTCGTGACAACGCTTTCTTTCTTCTCTTTTGTCTTTACAATGGAATCCAAGATTGATCTCTCCTTCAAGCTCAATGGCAAGAATTACATGATATGGGCATTCACAATGGAGAATAATCACAAAGAAAAAAAAACTTTGGGGTTATGTAATGGGTTCTATTCCTGAACCTCAACTAAAGCTCACCAAGATAGAAGGAGGTCAAGAGAAAGCTCTTTAAGGAGATGCTCGCCTCAAGGCCATTAAAGAACATAAAAAAGGGTGGAAGATTGAGAGAGGATTCATGCAAAGATTCTTGCATGGTTCATGAACAACATAGAACTCAAGGTACATGCTAACATTGCCAAATTTCGTAAAGCCAATGAGGCTTGGTTATTTATGAAAGGTATGTATATCAAAAAAGATCTTGCAAGAAAAAATGAGTACCACCAAACAAGGTGATTTTAGCATTCAAGATTACTATAATGCTTTAAATCTTCAATGGGATGAATTAGTACTCATAGAGCCTAAGTAGGTTGCCATTGAGGATGTGGAACTTAGGCAAAAATAAATGGAACAAAAAAGTTTTTTTTTTTATTTCTATTTGGGCTTCGTGCCAAGTTTGAGCAAGTTAGATCCTCTCTTTTATATATATCTATTCTTCCTCATTTGGATGATGCTATTGCCGAAATTATTCAAGAAGAAACTCGGCTTCACATGAGTAAGAGTGTTGATGAGGTCTTAGCCGTGTTTAAACCCGACAACAATGTTAAAACATATAAACCCCCACATTTTGGGAGACAAGGTAACTTTACCAACAATAGTAACTATGATGGAGGTAGAAAGATGATTGATTGTCATCATTGTTATGAACCGGGTCACATTAAACCCGCTTGCCCAAAATTTGTTGAAACTTTCAGGCCTAAGGTTGCTTCTGTTGAAGAATCAACTACCAAAAAGGAAGATGAAGACAAGAGTTGAGATCTTAAAGATACACTTGGACAAATTTTCATGGCTCTTCAACAAATTCTCAAAGCTACCTTCTCTACATCGGGTGCCGCCATTGCCTCTACATCACCGCCCGATACATATTCTTGAATTTTAGATTCATGATCATCTTTTAATATGACTCCTCATTAAAATGCTTTAATCAATGTATGCACAAATTCAAAAATATCTTGTGTCTCTACGGCCGATGGAACTTTGTTAAAAATAAAAAGTGTAGGAGCACCAGATTCCAAAAATTCTCAATTTTTTTTGTCCCAAAAGTTAGTTGTTGCAAAACTAAACTTAACTCTTTTTCTGTTTCTCAAATTACCGACCATGGATGTAAAATATTTTTCTCATCTAATGATTGCATTGTGCAAGATCTCCAGTTCGGTAAGCGGATTGAGCAAGGCCATAGGAAGAGAGACCTTTATTTTGGATTATTTGACTTTTCCTTCAAACTCATTTTATACAACTTGACATAAAAGACTTGGACATCCAAGCTATTCAAAAATGTATCTTTTTCTTTTTGTGAACAAATTTTGTAAAGAAAAAGATGACTTGCAAAGATTGTATTATTAAGAAAATGAAATCTATTCCATTTCCAACAAAACCTTTTGAATTTGTGCACTCGGATGCAGGGGGTCCATCTCCGGTTATGTCTAAGGGTAGTTATTCATATTATGTAACATTCATTGATGACTTTACTAGGTATGTATGGATCTACTTTCTTAATTTTAAATCGAAAATTTTCTTATTTTCTAAAGAGTTTACATAAAAGTTAAAAATACATTTCAAAGCCATATATCTATTCTTAGATCCGATTCGGGTGGAGAATATCTATCTAATGATTTCCAAAATTACCTAAAGATAAATGGAATTTGTCATCAAAGATCGTGTCGTAGAACACCTTAACAAAATGGGCTAGCGGAAAGAAAACATAGACATATTGTAGAAACCGCTAGAACATTAATTATTTCTAAAAATTTTCCCAAATTTTTTTGGGCTGAAGCCGTTTTAACCTTATCTTATTTAATAAATTGTATGCCATCATCTATTTTGAAAAATATCTCTCCTTATGAAAAACTTCTCAATATGGCACCCGACTTCGATCGCTTACGTGTTTTCGGTTGCAAATGCTTTGTACTTTTACATAAAAGAGATAAGTTGCCTCCAAAAGCAGTTGAGTGTGTTTTCCTTGGATACAGTGGAAATAAAAATGATATAGATGCTTTGATTTCAAAAATAATAATCTTTATGTTTCCAAAGATGTGACATTCTTATAAAATGAAAATGGTTTTGAAAGTTTTGATAATAAAGATGAAATTGACTATATGTTTTTGTATGATCTTTCTCCAGTGGAAGATATGCATTCCAGTGATGATTCATTGAATCATTTTGAAATAATAGATGACACATCATGAAAACTCTAATATTGAAACATCACCAAGTAGTGATGACATCATTGATTATTCTAAAAACCTTCAAGTTTATACTCTGCGTGAGCAAAACAAACTTATTAGTGCCTTAGAGAATTTTTCTCAAAACAATGAGTCTCTATAAGAAACCTCTCTTAGACGATCTATTAGAGAATCCATTCCACCAAATGGGTTTGTGTCCTATGAAACATTAACACCTAATTATAGGGCTTGCTTAATAACTTTACACTCCCATCACGAGCCCATACATTATAATAAGCCAAAAAGATACCACATTGGATTGAAGCTATGAATATAAAATTAGATGCTCTTAAGAAAGCTAGCACTTGGAAGATAGTTAAACTTCCTCCCAACAAGAAACCTATTGGATGTCGGTGGGGTTTTAAAGTTAAAACTAAAAATAACGAAACTTTAGAACGATATAAAGCAAGATTAGTAGCTAAATGATACTCACACGAATATGGTATTGACTATGAGGAAACCTTTGCAACCGTGGCTAAAATAACTAGTGTTAGGACCCTAATAGTTGTGACGTCAACTAAAAAATGACATATATATCAATTGGATGTTAAAAATGCTTTTCTTAATGAAAAACTAAATGAAGAATTCTATATAGATCCTCTGCCGAGATTTATCATTGATCAGGGAAAAACTCTTAAACTTTTAAAAACATTGTATTGTCTTAAGCAGACTCTCAAGGCTTGGTATGATAGATTTACTAATGTCATGACTAGTCTGGGTTTTCCTTCATGCTATAATGACACTGTTTTCTTTGTAAAAAATGCAGGAACTAGTATTGTTATTCTTCTACTCTACGTAGATGATATGATTATAATAGGGAATGATCAAATTGGTGTTTTACTTAGGATTGTTAAAAGATAATTTTGATATGTTTGACTTAGGATTCTTAAGATATTTTTTAGGAATTGAAGTTGCATACTCTTTCCAAGGATATATACTTTCTCAAATGAAACTTGTTGCATATATATGTAATAAATCTGGAATTTTAGATGATAAGAAGGTGAAAACTCCTAAAGTGATCAATGCTAAATTTAGATTGGAGGATGAGACTCTTCTAGAAGATCCCACACCCTACATACAACTCATTGGCTCTCTCACCTATCTGTCCATTACGAGACCAGATATTGCTCATGCCGTTCACTCTGCTAGCCAGTTTCAGCATGCTCCTACAACTGCTCACATGAGTGTTGTGCTATGAATCGTCAAATACATCAAGAATACTATCACTAAAAGACTATTTCTATACTCATCCTCATCATTAAATTTAATTGCTTATACTGATGCTGATTGGGGAGGAAACCCTAATGATAGAATCTTAACCACTGTTTTTTGTGTCTTTTTAGGAGATTCTCTGATTGCCTAGAGATGCAAAAAGCAACAAAAAGTCTTGCTATCCTCTACTGAAGTCGAATACCGGGCTATGACAAATACCACTATAAAACTTGTTTGGTTACGAAGTCTTCTTAATGATACGAGTGTTGACATTTCGATCCTTCGAAGCTATGCTATGATAACAAAAGTGCAATTTACATTGCCATCAATTACACCTTTCATAAGCGCACCAAACATATAGAGATGAACTGCCACTATGTATGTGATGAATATCTGAGAGGAACAATTACCTTGTTATATGTCACATCATATTATCAGTTGGCGTACTTCTTCACTAAAGCTCTTCCTGCACATTGTTTTATTTTTCTTCTTAGCCAACTTTCGGTCATTTCTCCGTAAAGTTTAAGGGGATGTTAATATATATATATATATATATATATATATATATGTGTGTGTGTGTGTGTGTGTGTGTGTGTGTGTGTCACATGGGTGGGGTACGAGTACGACACAGGTGCAAAGCAATTTTAAAATTTTTACACACGATGACACAATTATATATATATATATATATATATATATATATATATATATATATAACAATAATAAGATCCGACGCCGATACTGTCTTGGATCCGGGTCGGGTCTGGATCCGAACCCGACCAGAGTCCAAATTAAATTTAATAAATGGACAAAAATAGTCGCGGTCAAAGTTGACCGAGTCCAAAATGTGGATGGACTCGGCCCCAATGCGTTGACCGAGTCCGACACTTAGTTGACCGTGTTCGCCCTGTGTCCAAAGCCGCACCCGTGTTCGCCCTGTGTCCGAAGCCGCACCAGTGTCCGCACCCGTGTTGGGGTGTGTCGACTTTTTAGTCGAGTCCGTGTGACTTAGATATATATACGATACCCGATAGGGGTATTTTGGTTTTTTTGCATAGTTGTTACTAGAAACAACTATTTTAAATAGGATAGATTCTTTTTACTTTTTTCTTTTTCTTTTTTCTTTTTTAATATGCATTGGGTGTCTCAGATATAGTTGTTGGGACCCCTCAACGGTCATAAATTAAATATGACCGTTGGGGGCTCCCAACGACACCATGTTGGAGCCCCCCAATGGCTGCCTTTTTTCATCCTCTCTTTTGTGTATAAATAGGGGTGTTCTCTCCTTGTATTCTCAAGCTTGTGAGCTCCTTTTCAATAAAGTTCTTTACTTTTTTATTTGTGTAGCCTTTTTAAAGGCTTTTTGTGTTGTCCCACTGTGGACTTCTCTCTTATCTCTCTTGTGCCTTTGTGATTATCCATTATTTGACATTGTTAATGCATTAACATTCTTGTATTGCATTTCCACATATTTCATTACAAAGCTCACCATCGAGTTGTTGCAGTTGCAAGTGTGGAGGCATTCATGTCGGCAGTTTGCTTGCTGGAAGTTCCATGCTCATGCGTGGGACAAAAGGAAGGCATATATGATTTGAGAAAAGGGAAGGCCTGATATGAGAAGTTAGTTTTCAAAAAACAAAATCGTTTTAAGAAAATAATATTTTGCTATTTTTCCAAAAATGTTTTAAGTTTTCAAAAGTACATTCTTTGGAATAGTGGCAGCCAAACATGCACAAAACAACAATTTTGGAAACATCCAAATAGCTTGCCAGTATTTTGCTTTTTTCTGCTTCTTTTGGTTGGCATATTTTGCAATCCTTCCTGGAAACTTCTTCATAAAAAATAGTAAAACTAATGTTGTAAAAAACATATCAAAAACCCATATTAGAATGGTCTAAGATATGGGTATATCAATCTGTATTGTATTGTAATACATGTCAGAAAGATTTTTAAAACTTCAAAAATAGAAAAAAAAATCAAGAAAGAATCATGAATTTCAAATGACACGGTATATCAACATAACACTAAACTACTAGAAATTTAGAACATCGAATACACATAAAGGTGGATTACCAAATTGTTTCAATAATACTAACTGGGAAGAAGAAACGACTAATAAACCAACGAATATATAACAGCAAAGTGATGAACAACCAAAAAATTTAATACAAACAAATAAGCAAAAACACATTTGTAAATAACTAAAACAAAAAGTATTAGATGTGTACATGTTTTATCATGGTTCATGATTGCATAAAATAACAAAAGTTTATAACACATTAGTGTCCGAGTTGCTAGAGCCTAAATGCTTAGTATTTTGAAGCCATTGGCTACTCCCAAAATTTTGAAATGTAAATCTTCAATATTTAATCTAGGGGTGTCAATGGATCTGGTTTGACCCAGACCAGACCCGTACCAAGCCCTATAGGGTCAGGGTTTGGTGATAAATAAGAAGACCCAATTATAATCTGGCTCAGACCTGAAGGGTCCGATTAATATATGGAGCCGGGTATGGTTTGTGAAATTTTATAGCAGAACTGGGCCGGACCCGAGTTCCAATTAAGATATGCAATTTTTCAATGTAAAAATGATAAAAAATATTATTTTACCGGGTATGGTCTGGGTCTGATTCATGTCATCCTTATAGGATCTGAGTATGGTTTCCCTTATGGTGGGTTCAATTAGATTTGGGTCCGGACCCGGTACCATCATCTCAAATCAAGTTTGAGTCTGGTTCCACCTGGGTCTGAACCAAACCTGACCTGTTGACACCTCTAATTTCATTGCGTAGTTCTGTCCAATGCTTCTTCATCTCTAGAATTTTTTTTCCGGTGCCTGTAGTTCACAATAATAGTGTTGAGTCATCTTCATTGTCAAACATTTTGTCTTCTAAATTAGGGATGATCTCTGACATTGTTTGTGCCATGAATGTAGCCTGTGTTTGTGCTTTTCTTCAATCCTTTTGTACCAGGCTAAGAATAATTTCAGCACAAACATCTGATGAAATATGAGAATAGGTACATGATTCTATAGAGGAATAGGTACAACGTGACATATAAATCTGTACATTCCACTGTAATTACACAGTGACAGAAAGCACATTTCACTAATCTCTGTGGACCCTTCCTCAAATCGATTGCTTCGTAATATTGCCACTCCAAGTCATTGCATCAGCGGTTTCTTCCTCCATTCATCAGCAAATTTGACCTAAAACCAAAAAAAACGGTTACCGGAAGGAGAAAAAAAGAATATGAAGAGGAAAAATTGAGAATCCCTTTAAAATAGTGTTGATTGTGCCTCTTGTGCTTTCGAGTTTCACGGCCCTTTTCAACTTTAACAAATTAAATCCTTCTATAAAATACCTTTGTCGATGCTTTTGGGGCTTGATTCTTTGATATATTTATGCCAAAAGGGTGCTTGGGCTTGGAAGAGGGTAGATAGAGCAAAAAATCACTCCCTAGGGCTTGGGTTTAGGTAAATCCCCAAATTTTTAGGTTGACTTGGTCAAAAATGCAAGCGGGAAAGTTGTTTTAAGGATCTGTGTGTGAAAATGGGGTCAAAGTACCTCCCCTAAAAAAGTGGCTGACAACATTTTTCCAACTATTAGGAACTTTAAGTTCTTGGCAGTTGTCAACTCGTGTGGTACATGTATTGTATGATACATACTGGTATAGACCTGTTTATTGTACAATAAGGATGACACAGGCTGATAGTATACAGTACACTATTAGTCATGTCGGACAATACAATACGCTATTCATGACATTGACTGAATCAACTAACTGAAAATTAATCTTTTATACAGGTTGCAGTGCTTTTTACTCTTTCTATTTTTAAATTCTTCACATACCAAGAAATAAAAAGCAAGGATCTATGACTTTCGTCCTATCTCTTGGTTTTTTGAGTGATTCTGGTTAATTCGCATTTGCAGTGTTATAACTTTGGGGTGATATGCATCTTAGGCTAAATTTTCTGACTATAGCGAGCATGTTTTGTCATGGCAGTGAAATGGGAGCCCATTTTTCTCCTTGTGGTCGCTTTTTAGCTTCTTGTGTTGCATGTATACTTCCTCACATTGAGATGGATCCTGGATCACAACTACAGATTCATCAAGATGGTGTTGGTGCTGCAACCTCCCCAACAAGGCACCCAATTGCAGCACACCGAATTGTTTACGAACTTCGAATATATTCTCTTGAGGAGGCAACGTATGACCTTTTCCTCTGTTTGTAGAAGTATTTTGCCTTTTTTTTGTTTATTCTCCTTCAAGGACAATTTCTGAATATTTATTGATAGTTTGTGCATGATTTACCCTATAGTTTTGGGGAAGTGCTTGCATCAAGAGCTATCAGAGCTGCTCACTGTCTAACCTCCATTCAGGTTAGTTGCTTTACTTTTGATAAACATGAAAGACAACTTGCTTATACTGTTTGCATTTTCATATGATATTGCATGCCATCCTCTATTGGTATGTCTGTGCTTTTCTGCTTATGAGAGCTTCTAAAATGAAAAACCTTTCTTTTCGGAATAGTCGGAATTGAAGATGACTCCCCGCTTTTCCCTCTATTTTTTGAACATTTTATCAGTATCAATATTTATCATCTCCTCTTGAACATTTAAGTCCATTTATCCCTCAGTTTATGTTGCAGGATTTTTTTGTGTAAGGCCAGATTCAACCACCTTAGCAGCTTAGTTCTTCGTCTCTCTTTGAAGCTGACAAACTGTTATTTTGTTTTGTATTTTTGTTAAAACTAAAAACCAAAGTCATAAGGGCACGGCAAAAAGGACATGGGACGTGTTATTATCTTGTTTAATTTTACATTAAGAACAGTATATAACAGAACACATCACCAATGAATTGGAGTATCCTTGTGACAGATAAAATCCTTCTTTTCTCTAATTTTGAAGTCTTTTTGGTTGCAAAATTTGTGATAATACATAAATACGGTGATTTCTCATAGGCTTAAAAGTCATAAAACACTTCATCCATGCAACATCGAGCGCAGATCAGGTACAATGTGGTTGCACAAAAACATTTGTTGCACCATATATCATCTGATGAGAGTTCTTTCTGATGATGAAGGCTTTCTGGTTTCTGGCAATTCATTTGGATGGATTGAACCCTTTTGAGCTGATCTAACCTTCAAAATAATATTTATTTCTATTGCTAATACTGAATGCTCCTAAATCTTGTGTTTCTTAGTTGTGTGCTCCTCAGGAATTAGGGCCATTGATGTATTTTAACTCTTCCATAAGTGTATGAATGCGACAGTGATGTCACTAATACCTGAAGAAACCTTTGAAAGCCGATGGGCTCCCTGGAAAATGCATTGTAGTCTTCACTGTATTTGTCACTTCAAGCTTGTGAATTGTTTTATTAACTAGGACAGGAGGAATGGTTTTAATTGGTTAGGGTAGGAGGAAACGTACACCTTTTCCCCTTCATTGTCTCACATAAGTTCCATGAATCTACTTTGAAATAGTTGGTGGGCTTCCCAAAGCTTGTCCATGTCCATATTGTTAATATGCCCACTGCACTAAAAGTACATCAATGTCTTAAATGGTCTTGCCAAGGTGAGTGAATCCTGTAAAACGCTGGGTGAGATTAGCAATCTCACCCAGCGTTTACAACCACAAAACCCACCCCTATGTGGGTCCCACTTGTACTGAGCTACAGTACATGGGTGGGTTTTGTGGTTGAAAACGCTCGGTGAGATTGCTAATCTCACCCAGCGTTTTAAAGGATCCGCTCTCCTTGCCAAGGCCATTTTGTGTAAGATTTTGGTTTTTGGTCCTTGATTATGTGATTGTTGATTTTGCAATGTTCTTAACCAGAGATGTACATTTTCTATGTGGTTGGTTAGTTCCTATCAGCTTCTTGGCATTGCATGTGGAGACTAGAGAGCTCTTTCCTGCAAGGATTGATGCTTGAAGAGCGGTCCTACCTCATTTTTCTGTATATGCTGGTTTCCATTCTTCCCAGCTTGCAGATGATAGTAATAATGTCCTTGTCTACCACTGAGGTTGGGGATTGGGGGAGGGGGAGGTTTAGTTTGTGTCCGTCTCCTTTTATTCACACTAATCGATTTACTGGTTAAAGTTATCCATGCCTGAACACCCCCTTTGAGGCCATATTCGTCATCTAAGAACAAGAGACACTTAAATTCTCCATGTAAACATGCTGTGGGTGTCATTGTAAACCATATTTTTATGATGATATTATTTTTCAAACCGTTGTTAACCATTAATTGTTTAATAGACACAATGTTTTCAAAATGTGGGACCAGAAGTTTCCATGTGTACCCATGTTTTTCAAACATTCCTATGTTAAACAACTTATAGACTTATAGTAGATTGATGTATGATATAGAGCTTCTCAGCATCCACATTTGCTTACAATCAGCATAGTTAGCCTTTTCGGAAAATGTTATTCAAAGCCTTGGATACAAATTAGCTAGATTAACAGGCAAGTTTGGCCTGCTTAAGTCTGGTACAAATCATCTCATAATGATGGGTTAAATATAGGCGATGTTTTGCTGCTAGAAGACTTAAGGGACATTGAATCTTCACATCTTGGTTTTAATGGCTGACTGGTTCTTGGTTAAGTTAAAGGCTATGGTACAGATGCATGGATAGAGTGAGAGCAGGAATGTTGATGGATGAACATGATGCAGTTTGTATCTTTGTGTTGGCCAACACCTACAGTTTAACTTAAATTTCACCAACACGGGTGAGATACTAAATAAGACAATGTTAGGGTGTTTCACATTGTGGCTTGGAGGACTTTGTCAAGCTTCATCCTTTGTAATATTGGAGGATTTGGTTGGCTCTTGAAAGTACTTAAAGTGGCTTTGAGATTATCAAAATTGCTGAGGATGTTCTACTCCCTGTATATATGTAAAACAATATAAAAATGCACTTTTTAGCTTCTTTAAATGTTTGGACTTTGGAAGGAGTTCTGCCCATGAAGCGTCTCCCTAGATTCTGCATTTTGGGCGATCCCTGGATGCTGATTAGGCAGGTGTAGGAAAGAACAGTCTAGAAGTACTGCTTGATGCTCTTGATGTTTTGCCTTTTTCAATCAGCATATGTTGCTTTGAAAGACTAGCGTTCCTCTAGATGGGTGTTAACATGACAAAAGGGTCAAACAAGTGGGAACTCTGTACACTCTACTTGTTGATGTTACCTTGCTGTCATTGGGAGACTTAGAATTTTGATAAAACATTGATTGTACAAAATTTATTGTATTTGTATTTCTACTTCTAAGCATTGAATAATTACTGAATTTCCTGAGTATTTGATGGTCACTAAATATTTAACATGTTCAGTATTTGCCAAAGCTGAAGATGTTAAGGATATGAATTATGATATGTTTTTCTGTTAGTCATGGAAGGGAGGGTTCCTAGAGTGCCCATTAAATAAATGGCAGGTAAAAGTAAAGCTACTTAAATTTGCAAGTGTGATTTGAGATAGTCGAGACACCGATAAATCTGGAATACTGTTGCAGGAACAAATTGCCATTTTTAACGTCATGTATGGCCCAACTTTTTGATGAAATTTTAGGGAATGGAACCTTCAATAAATTTAGGAAAAAGAAGGTTAGTATTTGAAAACTTGGAAAACGTGCAATTGTTATGTGTTTATGAAGTCTTGAAATATTGAATCTTGGGCAAGATGTGCCACTTGGTCAGTTAGATACTTCATCATGTTTGCTGCATTGTTACAGATTCCATTGATTTTCTCCCAAATGTTGCCATCTTTTCTTCCTTATCTTTACTTTTTTTGAAGGAAAGCAAGCTTTCAATTTAAAAGGAGATGAACAGTGCCCAAAAGTTACAGCATTACGGGAAAAAGGGGGAAACTAGTATAATTAATCTTTTACACTTTGAAAAGAAGCTGCAGTGCTCTTAGAGCCTATGCAGACTAAAGTCTAAACCTATATTAACCCATGATTCTTCAGCGTAAAGGTTGATAGAGGAGAGCGGATTGTGCTAATCTCACCCAGCGTTTACAACCACAAAACCCACCCCTCTGTGGGTCTCCGCTCTCGTCGATAGAGGACTGAATTCTGAAATGAATCCGATTGGGTGTCTTTGCAAGTCCTTCAAAGATCCAACATGTCTTCTCTTTCCAAGTCACCACACACAATCTCCATACCTTGAACCATTTCTTACACTTCTAACTGATGGCACCAATATGACCTGTCTAATTTACGCAAACCTGCTAATTTCAATCCTCCTATCCTGCCATGCGATCAAGAAGTTTGATATTAAAGAAAGGAACATAACCAAGAGAAGATGCAGAGAGTTTTCTTGAGCAGATAGGCATGAGAACACCTATTTGGCAAAGAAGATCTTCTTCTATTCAGGTTGTTTTGAGTTAAAGCCTTGTCTTTGGAGATTAAACATGAGAAGACCACAGCCCTTTGAGAAAGCGTTTATTACATATGCCATCCTTTGGAAAATAAGAAGTGATAGGCTCCCACAAAGCGACACCACTCAATTGGGCCTTCCTCAACAAAAAGTTGTTTGTTAGTACTAAATTCATCCACTACATGCTCTTCCCTAATTATACGTCGACTTGCAAATTTTTTCTTTCCCCACATACTTTTCCCTATGTTTAGTTGTATGTCAACTTCAATATTTTCCTTCCTTACTTTAATGCGAGTTTATATGGGTGCACTTATTTATTTGTTTGTTCTATATCTACACGTCTGCTTTCTCTTTGCCACCTTTTTTGTTGTTTTCTTTCTTCTAGTAGTACTTTTTCCGTCTACCCTTGTTTTGTCATGTTTGTGTATGGGGACTAAGTGTCTATTTTTTTATAATTATCCATGGAATATTTTCTTGGGTTTGCAACTTTGGCTCACTCAATAAACCTTGAAAAAGGATCTTAACTTTAAAATGGAAGCACCTGAAAACATGGATACATATGCTGCCACGATACTAAAACTTCATCACAGTCAAAACCTGGTGTTGTGTCTACTGGGACAAACCATGGGGCACCTTAAACTGTTCTAGCTTTTTGTATCATCTGATTCATACATTTGTATTGCACTACATATTTTTCCTTTTAGGTTTTGCTAATGACCTTATGTTGATTGGATTTGTCCGTTGCAGTTTTCACCCACATCTGAACACATATTGTTAGCTTATGGTCGTCGCCATAATTCTCTTCTTAGAAGCCTTGTCGTTGATGGGGAGACTAATATACCATACACTATTTTGGAGGTAAGTTTTGCAGTCTTAGTTCATGTGATGTGGATTGAAGCAAATTTATTATTGCTTGCAGCATGACCACTGATGTGCTAATATATGCTAGCATGCTTGTGAAAAGAATTAATCTTCAGTTTACTGATTACAATGGCTTTCTTTTTCATCCACTGATAGGATACTCAAAATTTTATGCCCTTTTCTTTGTTCTGTTTTATATCCTATATGCTAGTCGAAGTTCAGATGATGAACTTGTCATGTTTTTCCATATAAATTGGTTTAAGTGAATACTTTGGGAAGATTACTTATTTTCATTAGTGCAAAATGTAGAATAAGAAAGCACAAAATTAAGGATCTTATTTCTTCCCTAGTTCAACAATGATAACAATTAAGAACAATGTTTTAAAAAACATATTAAAAGGGTCTAGGATACAGGTGTATCGGACTGTATAGTATCATATCATAAGATACTCCAACAAAAGTTTTTTAAAATTAAAAACAAAAAACAAAAAAATGTAAAAGTAGTAAAAATCATTAAATTCAAGGAAATATAATTATAAATAGCTACAGCGAAAAACATTATACATGTGTAAGGTCATCATAGTTCATGATTATATAAAATGATAAAAGTTTATTAAAAAAAAGTCACAAAATACATTAGGGCCGAGGCTGCTAGAGCCTAGAAGCCTAAATAAATAAATAATATACTTGTATATATAAAATTAGTCATCAGCTTGAGGATTTTCTCAGTCTGTGGCCTGCAATTGTCAACTAGGGATGAGCCATCTTTTGAATTAGGGATGACCTTTGACAATGTTTGCCTGACAAATTCAGCTCGCACTTGTGTCTTTCTTCTATCTTTTTCTGTAAGTTTATTAACAAACTTATCCTGAGCATTGGATGGAATATGCAATGAGGTACATGGTTATATGAAGGAGCTGTCGTGGCGTACAACATGGCATTTAATCTATATAATCCACCATGGATTGTATCGTTCACAGAAACAATATTTTACTAATACCTTCAAAATCTTTTCCAATTTGATCTGTTTGCAATATCCCATGCTGTTTTTCTTCCTCTATAATCTAAAAGTTCCCAAACACGGGTTGGCAGTGGAAGAAAAAGTGTAAATAGTATAGATAAAACCTTTTACCTTACAGTTTTGGGTGTTACATCTCTCTTCTACCTTAAAAAGTGTAGATCCTTGCACAAAACACTTTTTAGATCTTCTAGAGTTTGGTTTTCAAGTATACTTGTTTAAAAAAGAGTGCCTACGACTGAAAAAAGGTAGATGTAATGGAAAAACACCTCATAGAGGTTGTTTATCGGTGAATCATCAAATTTTAGGGTGATATGATTTAAAAATTATGGTTACAGTTTGAAATTATGTCACACATACATATTGATGTTTCTTTTGAGAAAAGAATGTGTATATGCATGCACGTATGTCATCAAACACCATACGAGAATGGATGAAAACAACTATTTATGCACCTAAAAGTGGATGCAAATGATCCCACGTAACAGGTAATGGGTTGGTTTGGATCAGTTAGATACAAAACTGGTCTAGCTCACACCGATGAAGTAGCAGTGCCCATGTTGGCAGGGGTCGACACCCTTTCAGAAGTACCTATGTAAAATAACCCTAAAACCCAAGAGTGGCAAGGTGCTACTTTTTCAATCGTTGGAACTTTAAGTTGTCGGCGATCATCAACTTGTCCGATACGCATATTGCATGCTTAGTTGTCAAACACGGCGCCTAGGCGCCGCCTGGGTGACCAGGTTTGGGCGGTGGGGCCCTATATTACCGCCTAGGCTTCTTTTAGAGCCTAGGCTTTTTTTTTGAAGACGTCATTTGTTTTCTTCTTCGAGAAGGGGAAGAAGAAAAATAAGGAGAAAACATGTTATTTGTCTATTGCTTGTATTATGTCTATTGTTGAGAAGAAGAAGAAGAAGAAGACATATTATTTGTCTATTGCTTGTATTATGTCTATTGTTGAGAAGAAGAAGAAGAAGACATTATTTGTCTATTGCTTGTATTATGTCTATTGTTGAGAAGAAGAAGGAGAAGACATGTTATTTGTCTATTGTTGAGAAGAAAAAAAACCTTATTATTTGTCTATTGCTTGTATTATGTCTATTGTTGAGAAGAAGAAGAAGAAGAAGAAGAAGAAGAAGAAGAAGAAGAAGAAGAATGCATTATTTGTCTATTGCTTGTATTATGTCTATTGTTTTTAATTTTTTTGTATACATGATTTTATTTTTTATGTATTGTTCATTCACATTGTTAGTTGTATGGTTTGTTTATTCAATTGTTAATTTATTTTTAATTTGTTTGAGTAGGTTAAGGTTATATAATATAAGTGATTTACAGTGTTCAACGACATATTATTTGTCTATTGCTTATTGTTGATTGATTTTATGTTGTATACATGTTTCTTATGTTTTTTTTTATTTGGGGTACCGCCTAGGCCTTTTTAGGGGTTCACCGCCTAGGCTCTGCCTAGCGCCTATGACAACTAAGATTGCATGATATTGTATGATACATAAACAATAACTAGGGGTGGGCATTGAGCCGCATCACCTGCGGCTTATTGGGTACTTGGGCCCGGAAGCACAGCTCGAATATTGCCGGGTCGGGCCCAAGCGGATAATTGATTGGGTCGGTCCTGGGCACAAGGGCCGGCCTGAGTTGGGCCTTTACTACCTGTAAAAAAAATATTAAAAAATAAATAAACTTTACAAAGGTTTGCCCTCCTTGCCCGCTCTTGAACTTTGGAAAAAGTAGCTGTCCTATGACAACTGTCACTTGTTTAACAGGAGAAAAAGCGAGAGAGACATTGTCTTTCTCTCTCTCCTTTTTTTAGAAGAGAAAAAGGCATCTGTCAGCCTGCCACCTGCCACAATGACTTGACAGTAAAGGAGAGAGAGAGTCTCTCCTCTCCTTTCTTAGGAAGAGAAAAAGTCTCTCTCTCTCTCTCTCTGCATGAATGGTACTCGGGGAGGTGGAGGTCGACCAACACAGGTCAAGGAGATGGGTATAGGCCATATGGGAGGGGCTACCGGCAGGGGCACCTCTCTCTGGTTTATGATTGGGTCATGGGGCAGTTGGGTTTATCGTGTTAGTCAGGCAGGTCATGATCATGACCACAAAAGCCTGACCCGATAATAATTGTGTCAGGCTTTTGGTGGGTGTTCAAATCAGTCAGTCCCATCGGGTCCCTCCCAGCCCTGGCCGGTGGCCACCACTAACAATGACTCTTGGTTTGCAATTTTTTAGCTTGAATTGTATCGACCAACAAACCGATATACGGATAACGATATTCAGTATGATATTGTGTGATATGATATGATATTGACAACATTGATGAAGATCCAACACTAGGAACAATTGCTATGTCACATGGAAAATGAACAAGGGATGAGTGAAGATATGTTGTGCTCAAGTTTGGTGAAACTTAGGTTAAGTTCATAGCGTCTAAGCACAAGCTTTCTTCAACCAATATGGACCTGAGCATTCAAATGATCTTTTAGAAATTAGAACCTCTAGTTGGAATTAAGAACAGGAATGCGATTTGAGTTATAAGCCTTTCTTGCAAAGGGGAGGATCATAATAAAGGATATTGAGAAGAAATTGGAGGAATATTTAAATGTAAGGTGTGGAATTGAAGGGACTGGGGTTTTCTTGTCTTACTGGCCTTTGATGCAATAATTGGAAAAACATCACAGATAATAATGTTGAATAATCTGTGGTGTTTTGGGCAGAATGAATGAAGCACTATGGGTAGAATAGGGTGCATCAGCTCATATGAGAATTCTCCATCAAACTAAATCATGTTTTACGGTGTTTTCTTTCCATCAACTAATCAACATAATGTGATAATTTTGGTTCATTGTTATAAAATTCTTATCAAGAGCCTTGCTTATTCACCTCTTGTACTGTTAAAATGTAATGCTCTTTATATATATATATATATATATATATATATATATATAGAGAGAGAGAGAGAGAGAGAGAGAGAGAGAGAGAGAGAGAGAGAGAGAGAGAGAGAGAGCCTTTAACTTTTTGGTGATTGGCGTGAAGACTCTTCTCCATCCAAAATTTTAGAAGATTACTACAACTAGATTTAAAATCTTATTTTGATACATATTCTTTTCTCTCATCTTATCTCTCTAATGGGTGAAAAAGACTCCCATTTCTCTCTTGGCTTTAAACTTAATGACTCCAATTATCACGTGTGGGACGGAAATATGGAAGCCCATATTAAAGGAAAAGGGCTTTGGGGTTACGTTCAACGCTCGATTACGGAATCGGAGCCTAAAATCACTTTGGTTGAAAGAGGGGAAATCAAAATTCTTGAGGGAGATGAAAGAACTAAGGATCTTGAGAAATATAGCAAAAAACATGAGTGAGAAATGAAGAACTTCATGATCTTGTCATGGATCTTCTCCTCCGTTGAGACAAGAATCAACGCCAATATTATAAAGTTCAAAGGTACTTTGAGAAGATGTACACTTCTAGGAACTTGTCCCATAAGTATTACCTCCAAAAGAGGGCGTTAACCCTTATTCAAGGGGAAATGACTATAATGGAGTATTTTGCCGAACTCTCTTCCATTTGGGATGAGCTTGCTATACTCGAACCAAAGTGGAGTGGAGAAGCCATAGATCTTTGTCATAAACAATTAGAAGATCGATTTTTTAATTTTTTGAATGAACTAAGGCCCAAGTTTAAGCAAATTAGATCTTCTCTTCTATCCTCTTTCACCTCTCCCTCTCGTGAAGACGTCATTACAAAATTAAGTGGAGAGGAAACTCGTATGGGCATTAGCAAGCAAAATTCAAGTGTTCTTGCAATCTTTACAAATCAAGAAGAGTGTGATGGAGCAAATGCTGTTTCTAGGCCCGGGAACAACTTAGGACATATAAACCTCATTTTAAAAATCAAAATCAAGGATCAATGGTGGACAAGGTGGAAGAAGGGAGTATAGCAAATTTGTGTGTCACTTTTGTAAGGAACCGGGACACATCAAACCAATTTGTCCCAAATGGAAGAAATTATTGGCTATGACAACTACATCCCAACTTCAAAAAGAAGAAAGTGCATCTACTTCCACAAATGGAGCTATCTTTCTAAATCAAATTATGGAAGCTCTTCAACCTTTTCTTAAGGGAGTCATTTCCGGTGCCGCCGTATCTACTCCTTCCCCTCCAAGTAAAACTTCTTGGCTTTTAGACTCGGGTGCTTCATTTCATATGTCTCCAAACATTTCTTCTCTTTTCGAATATTCTAAAATTTCGTTACCATCGTTTGTTTCAACCGTGGATGGCACGTCTCTTGAAATTAAGGGAATTGAAAACTTTGAAACCCGAAATTTCTTTATTCTCAAAGTTAGATTTATACCAAAATTAAATTTAAACTTACTTTCGTTTCTCAACTCTCGGACCTTGGATGTGACATTCAATTATCATCTAATAAGTGTTTAATACAGGATCACCGGTCTGGGAGGTTGATTGGGGAAGGCTCTAGGAAGATAGACTTGTACTATGTGGACTCTCTTCAAATTCCTAAAACTCCTTTTTGTAATGTAGTCCAACATAAAGACATAAATGTGTGACACAAAAGACTTGGTCATCCCAACATTACCAAGTTATCCTATTTGCATTTTGTTAAAAATCTTTGTAAAAATACTTTCTCTTGTAATGATTGCATTCTTGGAAAAATGAAAAGTATGCATTTTGAACAAAGATCCATGTTTACCACAAAACCTTTTGAAATTATTCATTCAGATTTTGGGACCGACACCCGTCACATC
The DNA here is from genome assembly GCF_984573655.1 of Nuphar pumila. Lineage (NCBI taxonomy): Eukaryota > Viridiplantae > Streptophyta > Magnoliopsida > Nymphaeales > Nymphaeaceae > Nuphar > Nuphar pumila. The sequence goes on along the minus strand of NC_143261.1, from coordinate 97,575,229 downwards.
CAAGGGAGGCTTTGCCTATTATGTGATTTTTGTGGACGATTTTTCTCGATATTGTTGGATATATTTTCTTAAACACAAGAATGAAGTCTTTTCATGTTTTAAATCATATCGTATGATAATTAAGAATCAATTTAATAATAATTTAAAGATATTTAAGATCGATTTCAGAGGTGAATATCTCTCCAATAAATTTAAGAAATATCTTGAAGACTATGGTATTGTCTATCAAAGATCGTGTCCTAAGACCCCAGAACAAAATGGGTTGACCGAAAGGAAGCATAGGCATATCATTGAAACCATTAAAACTCTTCTTATATTCCAAAGCATTACAAAATTTTTTTGGGCCGAGACAGCTCTTGCATTCGTTTATCTTATTAATCGTCTTCCATCCAAAAATTTAGATAATTTTTTTTCTTTTGAGACTCTATATGGAAAAGAACCCGATTATTATAGATTGAGAGTTTTTGGTTGTAAGTGTTTTGTCCTTACGAATAAAATGATAAACTCTCACCAAAAGCCATTCATTGTGTTTTTCTTGGCTATTCTGAAACCCAAAAAGGGTTTCGATGTTATGATACTAAAAATGATAAGCTATATGTTTTAAGGAATGTGACGTTTTTGAAAAATGATCGTGGTTATGAAAAGAATGAATCACACTTAGAAAATGTCGACTATTCCTTTCTATTTGATTTATTATCTAAAGATGATATCTCTAGTGATGATGAATTAACATATGATAGTGACAAAGAATTGGTTTAAAACAACAATGATTCTAATTCTCCTACCTCTCAAGAAGAAAATATAACTAGAGACCCTATCACCTATACTAGGAGATAGAAGTACCTTTAGAAGTGCTATTGAACAATACAGTGAACCTAGCGAATCTATCTTCACACATGATACAAATCCTAGAAGAACCGAAAGAACTAAAAAACCTCTTCTAGATTCGTATCTTTTGATTCTTTCTCTCCTAAATATCGGGCTTGTTTAAGTGCCATTTACTCATATTTTGAACTAAATTTTTTTGAAGAGGCCAAAAGATGTGTCGAATGGAGAGAAGCCATGGAGAGTGAACTCAAAGCGCTTAGGAAAGCTAACACTTGGGAATTTCAAACGCTTCTCAATGGAAAGAAAACTATAGGATGCCGATGGGTGTTCAAAGTCAAAACCAAGAGTGATGGATCTCTTGAGAGGTATAAAGCTCGCTTAGTAGCTAAAGAGTATAGTCAGGAATATGTGATTGACTATGAAGAGACATTTGCTCCAATAGCACACATGATTACTGTCAGATGTCTCATCTTCATCGCTTCAATTAGAAAATGGAATATTTTTCAAATGGACGAAAAAAATGCCTTTTTAAATGAAGATCTTAATGAAGAAGTCTATATGGATGCTCTACCTGGTATGAAAATCCCTAAAAATAAAGTTCTCCGTCTTCGTAAAGCTCTTTGTAGCTTGAAACAAGCTCCCAATGCTTGGCATGATAGGTTTAACAATGTAATGATAGAAAATGGTTTCACTTCATTGCTATACTGATACTGCATTGTTAAGAAATTTGATGTAGAAATTGTTATATTACTGTTATATGTTGATGATATGTTAATAACAAGTGATGGTACCAAAGGAAATAAGAGCATTAAATCTATCTTGATTTCAAAATTTGAAATGTTAAACTTAGGATTTCTGACATATTTTTTGAGAATTGAGGTTGCCTATTCTCACAATGGTTATTTTTTGTCTCAAACTAAACTTGCTTGTGAGATTCCTGACAGATCAGGAATCACAAATGACAAGGTCTGTGAAACTCCTGAAATAGTGGGTTCGAAGATGAAGATTCATGATGGGATTCTTCTAAAAGATCCCACACCTTACAGGCAACTGGTTGGATCTTTAACGTGTCTCAGCATTACTAGGCTTGATATCTCTTATGCAATACATGTTGCTAGTCAATTTTGTTGAGAATAGGTGGTTTTTGGTTAAGTTCTCATATATTAGAGGTTTTCTGAAATATTATTTTCATAAGGACTTAGATGTAATTTTTCTGTTTTGCCTCTCTCTATTTAATATAGAGAGAAGCCCTAATCTCATTTAACGAGTTCTATTGTGCAGCCGTCTCTCTCTCTCTCTCTACACTCACAGGTGGTTGTACAACCCCATCTTATTCTACATGGTATCAGAGCCTTCGATCGTGGGAGCGTGATCTTCATCAACAGGGACTGATTTTTTTTCTCACCAACGATGAGCAACAACACTACGGCCTTTTAAAATTCAGGTTCGGTGGGGTTGACTGGGGAAGATCTGATCACAGATCTGGGATGTTACCCAGATCTGTCGTCAGATCTAAGGAGAAGATCCACTGCGACCGAGTGTTGCCGAGACTGGTTTCTACTATGACGTGATTTTTTTTTGTTCGTGAGTTGTCGAGGTGTGTTCCTGCTGTCAGATTTTTTTTGTGTTGCCGTGAGTGCTGAAGTTCTTGTCGAGGTGTGTTCCTGCTGTTTGGGAGCAGCTGAAAATATTTTTTCTGTGCTGCCGTGAATGCAACTTCCGTTTCTGTGCTGTTGTGAATGCAACTTCCTTTTCTGTGCTAATTACTTGTGATACTTACTGGATGTCGTGCATTATATGTTGGAGAACAACAAGTGTAGTGAATACTTTGGTTTGCAACTGCAGTCTCTCATTTATTGTGATGTGTTTGGGCCATTCAATGTTCGTGATTTCTGTGCTATCAACATCAACTGAAATTTAGTTGTTTCAGTGGATTGGTTTATTTTAGAATGTGGCTGCTGTGTCGAGTTTTTTTTTTTGGAAACATGGTAGCTTAAGTTTCTGTGTCGTGGAAAGTAGCAGGTGTGATTTCCTGCTGGACTGAATTTTATTTCGTGTGTGGGCTGTTGTTTGCTGTGGAAACAACAGGTGTGGTTTCCTGTTGAGTTGAAGAAAAAATTTTTTTCTCTTGAACACTTGCTGTTCAAGTGAGGTATTCTGTTTTTTTTCAGTATGGCTGAAAATTCGAAATGTGATTCCAAACTGGAACACATTGGGGAGTATAAGGCTTTTGCCAACCCATTCTCATATGGCTCTTCTGTAAGGTTGAATGAAACCAACTATGCCAGGTGGTCCAGAACTTTTATGATGTCGGTATCTGGACATCGTCGAAAACATATTTTGTTGGAAGGCGAACCCACTGAGAAATTGAGAAAATATGTCACTTGGGATGAAGATAATGACATAGTTATGTCATGGATCATGAATAGTGTAGAACCCCATATTGCCGATGGATTGATCTACTATAATACAGCCAAACTAATGTGGGACAATCTTCGTGATACATACTCACAAGAAACGAATGTCAGTCGGATCCTGCAAGTTGAACAAGAAATATATAACTTGCAACAGGGAGATCAGACCTTGGCCCAGTACTATGCCTCTGTCAAAGCTACGTTTGAAAGACTTAATGCTCACAGGCCTCTTTGTTGCTCGAAGCAAAAGGATCATCAGGAACAAACCATGGTTGCTCGTTTTCTTACAGGTCTTTCTTCAGATTTCTCTGTTGCAAAAGTTCAAATGTTGACTGGTTCAGATGTTCCCACTCTTGCTGATGCTTACAATCGTCTGAGTAGACTTGCGATCTCTCTGCCACAATCTTAGCCTGTGACTCAGTCATCTGCTCTTGTTGTCCCATCTGGTTATGGGCGTGGAAATATTCAGAATATCAGAGGACGAGGACGAGGACGTGAACGTGGTATGGGAGGCAGAGGAAAGCTTCAATGTACATTCTGTGGAAAATCTGGACATTTAGAAGATCGTTGCTGGGATAAGCATGGTCGGCCAAGCTCTTCTTCATCCAAGTCATATAACCCCAAAGCAAATGTTACTACTATTGAGGCAACAAATTCACCAGAGACTATCACTGCAAATGAAAGTAGTATCACCCTTAGTCGTGCGGAATATGATGAGTTGATTGCTCTTCGACCTTTGAGTTCCCCCACTCCTATAGCTGGGGTTGCCTTTTCAACCGGAAATCATCTCCATCCGAATGATATTAAGTGGGTTATTGACTTTGGTGCATCCAGACATTTGTGTGGAAATTCACGTGTTTTCTCAGATCTAAAGGTCATTAAGGCTCAACTTAGAGTCTCATTAGCCGATGGGAGCTCCTCCCCGGTTGTTAGTCAGGGAAATATTTCTATATCCTCCTCATTACAGTTGAAAAATGCTCTTCATGCTCCAAACTTTCCTCAAAGTTTACTTTCTGTTAGTTGCCTTATAAAAGAACAAAACTGTAGAGTAATATTTGATCCAATGGGTTGTCATTTTCAGGATTTGCTGACGGGGAAGAAGATTGGTGGAGGCTATGAAGAAAATGGACTTTACTACCTACATCATCCAATGGGTTCTGTTCATGCTGCAGTGGAACATTCATTCAGTCCTGTTCAGTGGCATCGTCGTCTTGGTCATCCTTCATTGTCAAAGCTTCGGTCAGTCTTTCCTCAGATTCCTTCCACCACATCATTTCAGTGTGAAGCATGTCAGTTGGGCAAGCATCATCGAAGCTCGTTCCCTTCGAGTCAGAGTCAGTCTAGTAATAAAGTTTTTGAACTTCTTCATGCAGATGTATGGGGTCCTAGTAAGATTCATACTAGGACTCAGTGTCGTTATTATCTTGTTATTGTTGATGATTTCTCTAAGTTATCATGGGTATTTTTAATAAAAGAACGGTCTGAAGTTCCAAGTCTTATCAAATCCCTAATTCTTGAAATAAAAACTCAGTTTGAATCTATTGTCAAGATTGTTCGCACTGATAATGCTCTCGAGTTTAAATCAAAAGGTCTTACAATTTTACCAAGATCATGGCATCCAACCCCAAACTTCCTGTGCCTATTCATCTCAACAAAATGGAGTGGCTGAGCGAAAACATCGGCACCTCCTTGATGTTGCCAAGACCATTATGATTCAATCAAATGTTCCTGCCTTATACTGGGGTGATGCGATTACCACTGCTTGCTATCTGATCAACCGCATGCCTTCGTCTTCTGTGGGTGATCAAATTCCATTACATATCCTAAAACCTGATGCCCCACTTTTTTCTTTCTCACCAAAAATATTTGGATGTGTTTGTTTTGTATACAAACTTGGCCCTGACCGTGATAAATTAGCCGCTCAAGCTACAAAATGCATATTTATCGGTTATCCAAAAAAATCAAAAGGGCTATCGATGTTATGATCCTATTTCTCGCCGAGAGTATGTCAGTGCGGATGTATCTTTCTTGGAATCTTCTCCATATTACTCTAGTTCCGGTTCCCCGTTGCAGGTTGATCCAGCTGAATCTTTTCCATTACCTATCCCTCCTTTTCCTTTGGAATCTGTGCCCTCCTTACCGAACCAAACTTTATCCTCCTCCAGATTTAATAATCCGCCATTGGTATATGTGCGTAGAGCTCCATGTCCGCAAGAGCCTTCATCTTCTTCTTCTCTTGAGGTAAGTTCTACTGACAAAAGTGATCTTCAGGATGATGATAGCAGGCCTATTGCTCTACGAAAGGGGACAAGACAATGCACCTTATATCCCATATCTCATTATGTCTCCCATGCCAGAATTGGACATCAAATGAAGTCGTTTATTTCAGCCTTGTCTGCTGAAACCATTCCTCTGAACTATCACCAGGCAGCACTCGATAATCGCTGGAAGCTGTCTATGCAAGAAGAAATGACAACTTTGGTCTCTCAGCATACCTGGGATCTAGTTGATTCCCCAGCAGATGCTGACATTGTTGGATGTAAATGGGTATATACAATAAAGTACAAATCTGATGGTTCTATTGACAGGTACAAGGCCAGATTAGTCGCGAAAGGGTATACTCAGACATATGGAATCGACTTCTTTGAAACTTTTTCTCCTGTGGAACGGATGGGGACCATCCGTCTTGTTCTCTCAGTAGCTGTTCAGCATGGTTGGAGCTTGTGTTAATTAGATGTGAAAAATGCGTTTCTTTATGGGGATCTATCTGAGACCGTTTACATGCAACAACCTCCAGGTTTTGAGGTTGAGGGGGAGTGTCAGAAGGTGGTGCAGATTGAGAAAGGCGATTTATGGCTTGAAACAAAGTCCTCGTGCATGGTTTCAAAAGTTGTTTGAAGTGATGTCAAGCTTTGGCTTTAATAGATCGGCAGCAGATCATACACTTTTTATAAAGAAAACTAGCTCTGACATAGTTGTTATGGTGGTATATGTGGATGACATCATTCTTACAGGAGATGATGTGAAAGCTATTGAAGCCACAAAGGCTCATCTTCAAAAACACTTTGTTACAAAAGACCTTGGTTCACTCAGGTATTTTCTGGGTATAGAAGTTGCTAGAAGCCGTGAAGGGATGGTTTTGTCTCAGCGGAAGTATGTTCTTGACTTATTAAAGGAAACAGGCATGTTGGGAGCTAAACCAACAAATATTCTCATGGACCATAAAGTTCAGTTGTTTGAAGAAGGGTCAAAACCTGTTGATAGCAAAAGCTATCGCTCCCTAGTAGGGAAGTTATTATATGTAACTGTGACCATACCAGATATTGCTTTAGCAGTAAGCAAAGTTAGCCAGTTCATGGACAAACCAACTGAGGTACACTGAAATGCAGCCATAATGATTCTCAGATATCTAAAATCCTCTCCTGGAAAGGGGTTACTGTTCAGAAAAGGTGGAACTCTGGAGATAGTAGCCTATTCTGATGCTGACTATGCTGGATCTGTAGTAGATAGAAAGTCTACCACAGGATTCTGTGTGTTTTTGGGAGACAACTTGATCTCATGGAGAAGTAAGAAACAAAATGTGGTTTCCAGGTCAAGTGCAGAATCAGAATATCGGGCTATGGCCCAAACAGCTGCTGAATTGATATGGGTTCGCACTGTTCTTAATGATCTCCAGGTGAAGGTTTCCTCTCCAATGACCATGATGTGCGATAACAAAGCGGCAACATATATAACAAACAATCCTGTCTTTAATGAGAGAACAAAGCACATTGAGGTTGATTGCCACTATGTAAGAGATATGATTCAAGCCGGTCATATCACTACAAAATACCTAAAGTCTGAAGACCAAGTTGCAGATATGTTTACAAAGCCTCTTGCTAGGCCAAATTTCTCCAGATGTTGTGACAAGCTGAGCATGATAGATATCTATGCTCCAGCTTGAGGGGGAGTGTTGAGAATAGGTGGTTTTTGGTTAAGTTCTCATATATTAGAGGTTTTCTGAAATATTATTTTTATAAGGACTTAGATGTAATTTTTCTGTTTTGCCTCTCTCTATTTAATATAGAGAGAAGCCCTAATCTCATTTAACGAGTTCTATTGTGCAGCCGTCTCTCTCTCTCTCTCTCTCCCTCTCTCTCTCTCTACACTCACGGGTGGCTGTACAACCCCATCTTATTCTACAAATTTTAACATGCACCTGTTAGAGTTCATATGAGCGTCATTCTCCGCATCATCAGATATATAAAGGGTACAGTAAACAATGGGGTATTTCTATCTTTTTCTTCTGAATTGAATTTAATTGCTTATACTGACTCTGACTGAGGAGGTAACCCGAATAACCGTTACTCCACCACTGGTTTTTGCATCTTTTTAGGGGAATCTTTAATTTCTTGGAGATGCAAGAAACAACAGAAGGTCTCAATCTTATCTACAGAAGCCGAATATAGAGTCATGACATCTACTACTATGGAGATTGTTTGGATTCACAACTTGCTGGAAGATATGAATATTCAAGTTTAAGGGCCCACAAAACTATGTTGTGATAATAAAAGTGCAATTTATATTGCCAAAAATCACACTTTTTATGAGCGCACGAAGCACATTGAGATGGACTGCCACCATGTTCGTGAAGAATACTTAAGAAGAACCATATACCTCCCATATGTAACATCAGAATATCAACGGGCAGACTTCTTCACCAAAGCGTTATGCCCTCCAAGATTTAACTTCCTTCTTGGCAAACTTTCGGTTATGTCACCCTAAGTTTGAGGGGGTGTTAAAATGTAATTTTCTTTATATATATATATATATAGAGAGAGAGAGAGAGAGAGAGAGAGAGTTAAAATGTAATGTCCCCCCCCCCCCCCCCCTTTTTTTTTTGTATATATAGAGGGGTGATCTCCCTCTAGCTTGAGAGTGTTTTTTGTAAAGCCCCTTTGGGATTCAATATATTGAAGTTCATACTTTTCCATGCCTTTTTGCATGTGTATCCGTGCCTTTGTGCATTTGTGAGAGTTCTCCTTGTGCCTTTGTGCACACTTCTTGTCTCTAGCATTGTGTTTTTACACAAATTCTCTTTTTATAGAGGTTTTCAAAGTACCTCATCTTAATGATTTTCTTGTAGGCCAAACTTAATTACCCAGAGGTAAATGTTACCACATAGGCTTCTGCTTTTCCACCCAGGAGCATAGCTTTGCATCAATGTTCAGTGTGGATTGTTTTTAGCTTGCCTATTTTTATTTTGCGTTTTTACCTTTTGCTGTTGTGAGTCTTCGCCAACTTGTACAACCTATCACTCTTGAATCTTGATATAAGAGAACACCTTTTCTGGCTAAGAAAACATCGTGATATAATGGTGTTTATGTAATATTTATGTAACATGTCAGTATGGGCATCTGTTACAATCTTTAAGATAGTATATACTTTTATGCAATGTTAACATACATAAAAGGCTGGCTTTCCAATGGGCTTCAGAAGTCTTCTTCTCTGATAAAGTGTATTGTTCTTCAGTGATGTCAAATAAGTAATCATTGACATAAAACCATTACTGCTTGTCTGGAAAATACTATGACTCGAGTTTATTAATTATTGTAATGAAATGGAGGTCTTCAACAAAAGCACTTGAATCAACCAAAAGAGTGTCTAAAAGACACTTCAAGCAAAACCCATAAAAGGGTATAAAAGAAAGAAGACAACAATAAAATAAGTCTTTATTAATAACCAAAATGCTTAAGAAGCATTGAATACATGCAATGGAGGGGTTCAAACCTATTTATACAAGAGGAATGAAGAGGGGAGAGCTCACTTTGAGCTCTCCCAAAAAGAGTCATTGGACTCTAGTCCAACGGCTCTTATTGTAGCTGGTGGACTAGACGGCTATAGCCTAGTCAAGTTCTAACAAGAACTTGACTAGATTATATATCTAATTCAAATGGAACTAGATATATATAAAAAGCAAAAATAAGAAAAAATATTATAATAATATAATATATTATTATTATTATATATATATGTTACACTTTATATTTTACATTTTAATACTCCCCCTCAAACTTACGGTACAATCAGCGAAAGTTTGTTTAAGAGGAAGTGAAATCTAGGAGCAACGAGAGGCTTAATTGATACTCTAATGTAACATATAGCAGATCAATAGTTCCATGCAAAAATTCCTTTCTAACATAGTGACCATCCATCTTAATATGTTTGGTGCGCTCATGGAATGTCCGGTTGCTTGCAATGTAGATCACACTCTTGTTGTCACAGCATATTCTTGAAGCTTGTTTTGCTTCAGCTCCCATGTCAGCTAACAGTCTCTTGAGCCAAACAACTTCCATTGTAGTGGTCGCCATGATTCTATATTCAGCTTCGATGGAGGAAAGAGAGACTTTATGCTGCTTTTTGCACCTCTACAAAATTAAAGACTCACCTAAGAAAACACAAAAGTCAGTGGTTGAGTGCCTATTATTAAGATCACCTCTCCATTCAACATCAGTATAGTCCATTAAGTCTAATGACGATGATGCAGATAAAAAGTGACCTCGTTAGAGAGAGGTCTTTAAGTATCTAATAATACGCAAAACTGCTCCCATGTGTACAAAAGTAGGAGCATGTTGAAACTGACTAGCGGTGTGTACAACGCATGTTATATCTGGCCTAGTAATGGAAATATAGTAAAGTGCTTCGATAAGCTGTCTGTAAGGAGTGGGATCATCAAGAAGTTCTCCATCATCAATTCTTATTTTAACATTGACAACTTCTGGAGTGTCCACTTTCTTATCATCCGTAATGCCAGACCTGAAAACAATATCAAAGGCAAATTTGGATAGAGATATCAAATACCCACGAGGGGAATAAACAACTTCAATTCTTAAAAAATATCTTAATAAACCTAAGTCAGTCATTTTAAAATGAGTTTTAAGAAGAGTTTTGATATTTGCAACTCCCTGTTTATCGCCTCCGGTGATGATCATGTCAAGAAGAATTATTATCCCTGCATCAAAATTCTTAATAAACAAAGCAGTGTTAGTCAAATAGGGTTGAAAACCAATATCAAGCATTACACGACTAAACCTATCATACCAAGCTTTTAGTGCTTGTTTAAAGCCATAAAAAACTTTTTCTAAATGAAGAGCCTTACCCTTGGGAATACTAATACCATGTTGGGTTTTCATGTACACTTCAACTAGATTTTCATTTAGAAATGTATTTTTGACATCCATATGATATATGAGCCATTTTCTAATGGAAACCAAGGCAATTAAGGTTCTAACAATGATCATACGAGCAACTGAGGCAAATGTTTCTTCATAATCAATGTCATATTCTTGGGCATAGCCTTTAGCCACTAATCGAGCTTTGTATCTCTCAAGAGTTCCATCACTCTTGGTTTTAATTTTGTAAACCCATCGACAACCTATATGTTTCTTACCTAAAGGAATCTTGAATAGTCCAAGTAGAAGTCTTTTCGAGTGCATCTAACTTAGTTTTCATGTCTTCTACCCATTATACATGATTTTTGGCTTATGAGTACGATAATGGTTCCTCATATGAGTGTATTAATGCAATAACTACCCTATATGTGGGTGAAAAGGATTCGTATGACACAAATTTTTCAGGAGGCCTTGAGACTCAGGATGATCTTCTGGTTGGTACTTCAGAATATTTTTCAAGTGCACATGAAAGGTTTGACTACATTCGTTTTGAATATTGTAAAATTACATCCCTATGGATTTGCTCTTCATTGTCATCAATATCAATAGTACTTCGATCATTGTCAAAGTCACATTCAAAATCATATTCATTAGATTTTGATGTTAGATCTATCAGAAAGAAGTATTTAGTAACTTCCTTAGGTTTTTCAAAATCAAAGAAGCTCTCTTTTTCTAGGAAAGAGACATTTCTTGATATATACAAATTTTCATTTTGAGGATTAAAACACCTTTAGCCTTTTTGATTATCGGCATATCCTAAAAAGGCACAGAGAATCGCACGAGGAGAAAGTGTCAATTTTGTCAGTGACAACAAAGCACTTGCATCCAAATACTCTCAATCTAGAGTAGTCTGGAGAAAGATTCATAAGTTTTTCAATTGGGGTTGTATTTTTTAGAGAAGAAGACGACATTCGATTAATCAAATAGGTAGCAGTTAGGGCAGCTTCTGTTAAATTATGTATCTTATTACCTAATGTAATATATATATTTTATATATATAAGGTAATACATATACATATATTAATATATATGTATATGTATCTACTTGTTATATATATAAAATATATATTTCTTATTATTTAGTCATAGGGGTAGTTTCGTCTTTTCTTCCATTTTACGCACATTCACCTTTTGAATGTGTTTGTAATTTCTTTTTACTTTTTCTTTTTCTTTATTTTTCTTTATTTTATTTTTTCACTTAAAGGAACCTTGGGGGGCTCACTCAAATAGACGTTGGGCCCCTCCAACGGTCACATTTGTGACCGTTGGAGGGGCTCCAACGTCTATGAGTGGAGCCCCTCCAAGGCTCCCTTTTGGATTGTTATAAATAGGGGCTCTCCCCTTGTATTCGAAGTATGGCTTTGAGTCAAAGCCCAAGTTCTCAATAAATTGATTCCATTGTTTTTATGCCTTTGTGCATTTGTGAGTTATTTGTGGGTTGTGCTTTTTGTGCACAAGTGTTCTAAAGTGTTCTTATTGTGCTTTCGTGGTGGGTTGAATATCAAGAATATTAAGGTCTTGATATTAGTATCTTGTTGAAGATACTTTTACATGGTATCAAAGCCTCGTTGGAAGAAAGAAGATCGTGTATCTCGCCTCTTGTAAAGCACCTCGAAAATCGTGCCCTCAAGCTAGTGAAGTTTTTGAGTAAAGCATTTGCTCCGGGCAATATTTTAGAAGCAACTTTCGTCAAGAAAAGGTTGAAAATCCGTTAAGGTACGCTTTATTTTTCATCTTCTCCTCTCCATAATGGGTGAAAAAGACTCCCACTTCTCCCTTGGTTTTAAACTTAGTGGTTCGAACTATCATGTTTGGGCCGGCAACATGGAAGCCCATATCAAAGGGAAAGGTCTTTGGAGTTATGTTCAAGGTTCCATATCGGAACCCGAACCCAAGCTTTCTATTATAGAGAAAGGGGAAATCAAGATTCTTGAAGGAGAAGATAGACAAAAGGCCTTAGAAGAATATTCCAAAAGGCATGATGAGTGGGAAATGAAGAACTTCAAAATATTGTCTTGGATTTTTTCGTCCGTAGAAACCAAGATCAATGCCAATATCATCAAATTTAAAAAAGCCTCCGAAGCTTGGTTATACCTTGAAAAAATGTATACGTCAAGGGACTTGTCTCACAAATACTACCTCCAAAAGAAAGCCTTGACTCTTCAACAAAATGATTTATCTATTCGGGAATATTTTGCCGAATTATCATCTATTTGGGACGAGCTTGCCATGCTCGAACCAAAATGGAGCGGAGAAGCTATTGAATTAAGGCACAAACAACTAGAGGAAGATCGCTTCTTCAACTTCTTAAATGGTCTTAGACCCGAATTTGAGCAAATTCGGTCCTCCCTTCTATCGGCTTTTACCTCCCCATCTATTGAAGATGTCATCACCAAGCTAAGTGGTGAGGAAACACGTATGGGGTTTAGTAAAAATAACCCAAGTATTCTTGCTACACCTTCTCAAAATGACTATGAAGTGGTCAATGCCGTGTCAAGACCCGGTAATAATTTGAAGACCTACAAACCGCCCCATTTCAAAAATCAAGGGCAAAATGATCGATATGGCAAGAGAGATTATAGCAAATTAACTTGCCATTTTTGTAAAGAACCGGGACATATCAAACCCAATTGTCCCAAATGGAAGAAGTTCCTCGCCGCGGCTTTAGCATCCCAATCAGAGGAACGGCCTTCAACATCAAATGAACCTCTTTCGCTTCATCAAATTATGGATGCTCTTCAACCTCTTCTCAAAGGAGGCACCTCTGGAGCCGCCATGTCATCTTCTTCCTCTCTTGGTAAGACATCTTGGCTACTTGATTCTGGTGCTTCGTTCCATATGACTCCAAGTCATTGTTTTCTTTCTAATTATTCTGAAAATCGTCTTCCATCTTTTGTCTCAACCGCGGATGGAACCCCTCTTGAAATTAAAGGAATGGGAAATTTTGAAAAACAAGATTTTTTTATCCCAAAAATTCGTCTTATTCCAAAGCTAAACTTAAATTTACTTTCCGTTTCTCAACTCTCGGACTATGGTTGCGATATAAAGTTCTCTTCTAATAAATGTTGGATACAGGATCGCCAGTCCGGGAAATTGATTGGGGAAGGCTCTAGGAGAGGAGACCTCTACTATGTTGATTTTCTTAAAATTCCCAAGAATCAATTTTGTAATGTTGCTCAAAACAAAGATATTCATGTATGGCATAAGAGATTGGGTCATCCCAACATTGTTAAAATCTCTTATTTGCCTTTTATTAAGCATCTTTGTAATGAAAATTTTGTTTGTAATGAATGTATTCTTGGAAAAATGAGAAGTCTTCCTTTTCCTCAAAGATCCATGTTTACAACAAAACCTTTTGAAATTGTTCACTCCGATGTATGGGGTCCAGCTCCGGTGATATCCAAGGGAGGCTTTTCTTACTATGTTATCTTTGTGGATGATTTCACTAGGTTTAGTTGGATATATTTTCTTAAACATAAATATGAAGTTTTTTCAACCTTTAAAACATTTCATATGATGGTTTTAAATCAATTCAATGGAAATTTTAAAATTTTTAGAACCGATTCGGGTGGTGAATACCTTTCCAATGAATTTAAAAGCTATCTTGAAAACTATGGAATTCTTCATCAAAAGTCTTGTCCCAAAACCCCCCAACAAAATGGGTTGGCTGAACGGAAACATAGGCATATTATTGAAACCACACGAACTTTGCTCATTTCTCAAAATATACCGAAAAACTTTGGGCGGAGGCCGCTCTTACTTCTGTTTATCTCATAAATAGACTTCCATCTAAAAACTTGAACAAGATTTCCCCGTTTGAAAAATTATACGAAAAAGAACCTGATTATAGCAGGTTAAGGGTTTTTGGATGTAAATGTTTTGTCCTTACTGATAAAAATGACAAACTCTCCCCTAAGGCCATTCCTTGTGCCTTTCTTGGTTACTCTGAAACTCATAAAGGTTTTCGCTGTTATGATGTTAAGAGTGATAAACTTTATGTTTCTAGAAATGTAAGCTTTTTGGAAAATGTTAGTGGTTTCGAAAAACTTGAAACTAATGACGAGAATATAGATTATTCTTTTCTGTTTGATTTATTAACTGAAGATGATGATACTAGCGATGATGAAACAAATCAAAATGATGAAACTCATACTGATCAACCCATTAATGAAGAACCACATAGAGATCCTATAACCTATTCTCATAGAGATAGGAGTACTTTTAGAAGTGCCCTCGAAAGATATGATAATGAGTCTACCCCTTCAAGTGAAGGAAATCTTCGTAGGACCGAAAGATCAAGAAAACCCCCTTCTAGGTTCATCTCATATGAGTCTTTTTCACCAAAATATAGAGCTTGTCTAAGCGCCATTCACTCGTACATAGAACCTAGGGATTTTGAGGAAGCACGAAAATACCCAGAATGGATAATTGCTATGAATAATGAACTTGAAGCCCTAAAGAAAGCGAAAACCTGGGAGTTTCAAGACCTTCCTAAAGATAAGAAAGCAATAGGATGTAGATGGGTATTTAAAGTCAAAACTAAGTGTGATGGGTCTCTTGAGAGATATAAGGCCCGCTTAGTAGCAAAAGGATATGGTCAAAAATATGGGATTGATTATGAGGAGACTTTTGCCCCCGTTGCTCGGATGGTCACCGTCCGATGTCTTATAACCGTTGCTTCAATAAATAAATGGAACATCTATCAGATGGATGTTAAGAATGCGTTTTTAAACGGAGATCTAAACGAAGAAGTATATATGGATGCTCCTCCTGGAATGGAGTATCCTAAAGGGAAAGTGCTTCGTCTTCGGAAAGCACTGTATGGTTTAAAACAAGCTCCCAAAGCTTGGTATGATAGGTTTAACTCCGTGATGTTAGATAATGGTTTTTCATCATGCTTTACTGATACTGCTTTGTTTGTTAGAAAGTCTAATGCAGGGATTGTTATTCTGTTGCTATATGTGGACGACATGCTTATTACTGGGAGTGATTCTAAAGGGATTAAAAGCATAAAGTCCATTTTAAAGGATAAGTTTGAAATGTCTGACTTGGGTTTCTTAACTTATTTTTTGGGTATTGAGGTTGCATACTCTCATAGAGGGTATTTTTTGTCTCAAACTAAGCTTGCATCTGAGATTATTGACAGGTCAGGTATTACAGATGATAAAGTTTGTGAAACTCCTGCTATAGTAGGAGCAAAAATGAAGATTGATGATGGTGTTCCTCTCTCCGATCCTACTCCCTACAGGCAGCTCGTAGGATCGTTGATGTATCTAAGTATCACCAGACCAGATATCTCACATGCGGTGCATACGGCAAGTCAATTTCAGCATGCACCAACTTCTGTTCACATGGGTGCTATCTTACGTGTCGTAAGATACCTAAAGCACACTATTAATAAGGGAGTTTTTCTGTCTTCTTCTTCTGAATTAAGGTTAATTGCTTATACTGACTCTGATTGGGGAGGTGACCCAAATAACCGTCACTCCACCACTGGTTTTTGTGTTTTCTTAGGAGACTCATTAATCTCATGGAGATGCAAGAAGCAGCAAAAGGTGTCTCTATCATCAACTGAAGCCGAATATCGTGCCATGGCAACTACTACCATGGAAATTGTTTGGATTCACCAATTGCTGGAAGACATGGGAATCACTATTGAAGGACCTACCAAGCTTTGTTGTGACAACAAAAGTGCGATTTATATCGCCAAAAATCACACCTTTCATGAGCGAACCAAACACATAGAGATGGATTGTCATTATGTTCGAGAGGCGTACCTCAAGGGAATCATTGACCTTCCATATGTCACGTCCGAATATCAATTGGCGGATTTCTTCACCAAAGCCTTGTGTGCTCCGCGTTTCAACTTTCTTCTTAGCAAACTCTCGGTCATCCTGCCCTAAGTTTGAGGGGGGGTGTTAAATTATGTATCTTATTACCTAATGTAATATATATATTTTATATATATAAGGTAATACATATACATATATTAATATATATGTATATGTATCTAGTTGTTATATATATAAAATATATATTTCTTATTATTTAGTCATAGGGGTAGTTTCGTCTTTTCTTCCATTTTACGCACATTCACCTTTTGAATGTGTTTGTAATTTCTTTTTACTTTTTCTTTTTCTTTATTTTTATTTCTTTTATTTTTTCACTTAAAGGAACCTTGGGGGGCCCACTCAAATAGACGTTGGGCCCCTCCAACGGTCACATTTGTGACCGTTGGAGGGGCTCCAACGTCTATGAGTGGAGCCCCTCCAAGGCTCCCTTTTGGATTGTTATAAATAGGGGCTCTCCCCTTGTATTCGAAGTATGGCTTTGAGTCAAAGCCCAAGTTCTCAATAAATTGATTCCATTGTTTTTATGCCTTTGTGCATTTGTGAGTTATTTGTGGGTTGTGCTTTTTGTGCACAAGTGTTCTAAAGTGTTCTTATTGTGCTTTCGTGGTGGGTTGAATATCAAGAATATTAAGGTCTTGATATTAGTATCTTGTTGAAGATACTTTTACAGCTTCTGCCCAAAACTCCTTTGAAACTTGGTTTGCTATTAATAATGTCCTAGTTGTTTTCACAATGTGTCGATGTTTACGTTCAACCAGTTCATTTTGTTGTGTGTATGGACAAAACCTTTGATGTGTAATGCCATGTAAATTATGATAATCTTTGAATTCTTTGAACATAAATTCTCCCCCTAAATTTGTGCAAAAAATAGAAATATCATTTTGAAACTTGTTTTTAACCATATTATGAAATATTTGAAAGTACGAAAAGACTTCAGATTTATGTTTAAGAAAATAAATCCATGTATGTCTAGAAAAATCATCGACAGAGCTGACATAATATGCAAATCAACCTTTTGAAATAATTGGTGTAGGACCCTAAACATCCGAATATACTAATTCAAGTGGTCTGGAAGAAACAAAGGTTCAATCATGAAATGGTAATTTTTTCATTTTGCCAAGAATACAATCTTTACAAGTGAAATTCTCATAATTACAAAATTTTTCTAAACTTAGAAAATGTTGGATTTTGGCCATATGAGGGTGACCAAGTGTTTTGTGTCACAAATCCAACTCTATTTTTTGAATATTATAACAAAAAGATATCTTAGACAATTCCAAAAATCTATGTAATAGAGTCCTCATTCTCTGTGGCCTTCCCCAATCGGCTTTCTTGACTGAAGATCCTGTACCCAACAACCATGAGAAGAAAATGAGACATTACATCCGTGATAAGATATTTGAGAGACAAATAAAGATTTAAATTTAGTTTAGGAATATATCTAACTTCTAGAATAAAAAATTTCTTAGTTTTATGGATTTTTTTCAAATTTTTCTATTCCTTTTATTTCAAGAGAGGTTCCATTAGCTGTAAACTTTTGACACATTTGACTTATTTTTGAAACATTCAGATAAGCTATTGTTATTTGGGGTCATATGAAAAGCAGCACCAGAGTCAAGAAGCCATGAAAAGTTACCTGGATAGGAGAAGGATGAAACATATGCTCCTGTTGAGGCTTCAGATGAGGAGGAAGCTCCTTTGATAAGGGGTTGGAGAATCTCCATTAATTGAGCCATAAAAACTAGTGCATCTTGATCTTTGGGTTTCGATCCAAATGTCGCAACTCTCTAAGTTTATGACACTGAGGCCTATAGTGTTGGTGGCAAATAACTTTTTTCTATCAAAGTCACCATTTTGTCTATTGAAATTAGGTGCCTTGTAAGAGCGTAAATGATTACCCGGTCTAGATACAACTAGAACAAAATCATCTTATGGTTTTGGAGTATTCTTTCTAATTCTGTTTTCCTCCATAGTTAGTTCCTCTATAGTATCGACGATAGAGAGAATTTTTCCTCGATGAAGAAAGCCGATTTAGTCGACTCGAATTTCGGTCTTAAACCGTTTACAAATTGATAAAAATGTTCCATGTCAAGTTGTTTTTTACGGAGCTCAATGTTTTCGGGACAATGCCATTGTGTGGCTCTAAAAGAGCCAATTCTTCCCAAAGTTCGGACAACTTATTGTAATATTTCCAAATGGTTTTCTCTTTTTGAGTCATTGTTCGAACATTGTCTTGTAAATTGCACACATGTGCAATATCTTTAAGGAAATACACATTTTTAAGGTATTATCAAGCCTTATCGGCATGTTCGAACTTGATAAGACTAGAGCATTTTTTAATGTCTATGTTATTAATTAGCTATGGCATAATTTTTGCATACCCTATTCTCCACTCTTTCCATTTCTTTACATAAGTGGCTAACGCTTTGCTCTTCTCCTCTTTTATTAGAGGAACTTCTTTATCACCCTCTATTTTGATAAGAGATAGTTTAGGTTCTAAATCGAAACTATCCACTATACCCCGTAACCCTTTTTCCCAAATGTGGTGCTTCATAATCGAAACCCACATTATATAACTAGTATCATTTAGCGTCATGGGTATGATGGTGATCTTATTCCATTTTTTATAAGGGTGAGAGAGAAAAAGATGAAAGAAGAGAGAAAAGAAGAGATAAAAGTATAGGAGAGATGATAGATAATACAAATATTTGTAGCAATTTTTTTTTTCAATAGCCTCATTCTTCAAACTAATCTTCTTAAGCCAAGAACTAGGTGATAAAACACCCTTTGCAAGTGGCACAAAAAACGAGGCAGAAGCTTTTCATGATCTAAGATCTCCACGGCTCTGATACTATGTAATGAAATAGTGGTATTCCATAAAAGCACTTGAATCCACCAAAAGAGTGTCTAAAAGACACTTCAAGCAAAACGCATAAAAGGGTATAAAAGGAAGAACACAACAATAAAAAAAATCTTTATTAATAACCAAAATGCTTAAGAAGCATTGAATACATGCAATGGAGGGGTTCACCCCTATTTATACAAGAAGAATGAAGAGGGGAGAGCTCACTTTGAGCTCTCCCAAAAAGAGTCATTGGCTCTAGTCCAACGGCTCTTATTATAGCTGTTGGACTAGAGTCCAACGACTATAGCCTAGTAAAGTTCTAACAAGAACTTGACTAGATTATATATCTAGTTCAAATGGAACTAGGTATATATAAAAAGCAAAAATAAGAAAATAAAAAAATATAATAATAATATAATGTAATATATATATATATATATGTTACACTTTATATTTTACATTTTAACAATTATAACCTGTAGTGGAGATGAATATTCTGTTAATATTTCTTGACAATGAAAAACATTTATTTCCTTATAATATATCTGCACCTTTTTTGGCTTTTGAAGATGTGAATGTTGTCCTTTAAAATGTCAGGTCTATAAAGTTTCAGACATGGAGCTTGTCAGCATCCTTCCCAGCGCTGAAGATGAAGTTAATGTTGCTTGCTTTCACCCAGTAGTTGGGGGTGGTCTTGTATATGGAACTAAGGCAAGAAATACTCATCCTGCTCATATGACCTTCGAGGTTCTGATTATGTTTTCCTGATAACTCCACTTGTTTTCATTGTGCAGGAAGGGAAGCTTCGGATCTTACATTATGATGGTTCCAACAGTGCAAATTGTATGGGCCCTGGTTTTTTTCTGGACAAAAATATTCTTGAGGTACAATGGAAGAAAAGTTGCACAATAATTTCATTCCTTGCATTAGCTCTTTTTGAATTATTATTGGCCGTCATCTCATTCTCTGATTCATCAATAATGTTTGCATCGATGAGATCTTTTTTTTTTTTTTGGGCTTTTGTCAGTTGGTTAAGCTGTAATACTCAGGTAGACCAATTTTTTATCAGATGAAGCTCAAGTGCAACAGTCATGCTGCATGCTCTTTACTGAATAGTTGGCAGTATTGCTGTAATGGTGGAACAGAGTACATATTTTATATGTACAATACACACTACTATGTGGTATGTGATTACACGTTTGCTATTATCAATAATAGGTTGGTAGACATTGGGGGATGGTGGATTATATAGTATGATTATATTTGCTTGTAATCCGCTTATTGTCTATGGCTGGAGCTTGAGAGGGCTATGGTGAAAACATGTAGGCATGTTTTACATTTTAGGGTTTCGAATTTACCTGAACAAATTTAACTTGGTGACTGTTAAAGGGAATGGGATTGGGTTCTTTGGTAGCAGTCTTGAGGATAATATGAAGGCAGAGCGTTGATCTTTTTCACCTCCAGAATTTGGGCTCACAATACCTCTGCCATGTGGTGAGAAGTCCACAAATCTATGGAGCTGGATCTTAGAGGATGACTTGTTTGGTAGGACTGGATAAGAGGAAAGATGCTTACATCTTTAGTCTGGACAAGAAAGCACACAAGTCATATGAATGTTGGTGTCAGACTTGCTCTATATATGGGGCTGGACTGTGTTACTTGGACACCGATATGAATGTTGGTGTCAGACTGGGGCACAGGGTGTTGCATACACTGTGCCTTGAAAACTAGATATTCAGACAGAATGCACCCACAGTTTATCTATTGTTTATGTTGATGTTATACCTCCTTAATTGATCATAGAAGAGTTTTATGAAATATGCATATATAACTAAAAAAAATATCAAGGTACTTGTAATTTTAAGGAAAAAAATGGACAACCACAAAATATATCTTCGAGTCCAGAATAAGCAAAAGCCGAAAGGGAAGCTTCTGGCCTAAATCTAAAATCGATATTTACTCTTCTGAAGTATTTTCCTCAAAAGCCAATGGATCCAAGTCAGGCCCTGTAAAGCGTTCCATGCCAATTGTGGCATGGAAGAGGTGGTCTTGATCATTGTCCTGTTGTGTTACCACACGAAGAGCAAAAAAATAAACAAGATTGTAGTTTTTGGAGAACGAAGCTCTGAGTGATCAGCTATGAATCAATTGTAGCTTCTTGGACCATGTGATAAAGATTTACTTTCAAGATTTTTCATTTCATGCATACACTTGTTTTAAATTTTTTTCTTTTATAGCATCCAACTAGTCAGCTTGAGAGAGTTGGTGCATATACAGATACCTTAATTTGCTACAGCAGTTGCTATCTTGTTCTTAGCTTGTTCATTTTGTGATTAGGTTCACTCACTTGTAAATTTTGTTGTGAATGAGATGGGGGATGTAATGGTGCTATCTGTGAACTCACCCCCACAATATGTTTTTGACAGGTGCAGACGTATGCTGCATTGGAATGCTGAACTTCTTTTCTGCTTCTGCCAACTAGACCGTGTGATGCTCATCTTGAATGCAGTCCTTGTCATCTTTGCAGCGGGACACCACAGAGCGATGCCACCCATCCATGTTCATCATATTTATAGCCTATGTATGTTTCTTGTGTGTAACAAGTTAACTGTTTCTTGTACGGTTGCCTCTTCTACTAATGTATAATACTGGGGTGAGCACGCGCGCAATGCCCGCTAAGATTTATGCTGAAGGAATATATTGCAAAATTTTGACATGGTAGATTTGTAAGGTACATCACTGGGCTAGCATTTTCATGGCATAAGTTCTCGAAGCAAGACGTTTTTCATTTTGCCATGTCGAAACGGTGTGCACACTTGTGATGGAAGCTGGCCACGCGTTTGGCATAGGGCGTACAAAATCAACAATGCAGAATATTCAGAATGTAAGGCATAATTCGGATTCGGGTTGGATGTTGGCTGAATCCATTCTAATTTTGATAAGGATGGTGAAAAACTCATAAAATCGAGTTTATTACATGTAATCAGATTCACATGTCCGTCAATTTCAGATATCCATCAGATTCGGTTGCAAAAAGTCAAAAACCATATCAGCATTTGATGATTTGGATATAGTTTTGGTTTGCCAAATTCTATAAAGTTTCAGTTCTATTGCTTATCGATCCTGTTCATGGAGCAAACAAGAAGTTTCAGATCTCTTGCTTATCCGCGCTCACACAAGAAAATATTGGAGCGAGAATAACCGCATGCGGTTTTATGCATGGTTCATGAATGGGGCTCACAGTTTTTGCGCGAGGATGAATGGCGTCCCGATTAAAGCCACCTGTACAGTCTATAGTGGTGGTAGAAACTGCCACCATAGACATCGTAAACAGCCACTGTTTGGCGACTGGCAACTGCACCAAAAGCCAGTCAGCATTGGGTGCAGTGGCAGATTTTCGAGCTACAGGTGCAATAGTGTTCAGCAAAAAGCGTGTGCTATAGTGGCACTTCATAAAAAAAAATGGCCACAATAGATTTTTAGTGGCAATATTACATTGCTATACCCGTGTTTGGGGCCTCATTACTTGCTTCTTGCCATCTTATGTTTTTAAGTAGGAATTGCAGTACAGTGGCAATTGCAAATGCCACTAAGTTCAAATAGTGGCAACTTTAACTGCCATTCTATAGGTCCCACTAAGAATTCTGTAGCGGTGGTAACAACTGCGGCTGTGCTTTCATTATTTTACACTTTTTATGCAAAACAACATTTTGTGCAATCTAAGAAAAAAAAGAGGCCTTTAGTGTGGGGCCGATTTGACAGTAAACAACTTCAGGGGTACCTATAGCGGCAATTGTAACTGCCACTATAGGGTCTAGTAATTACAAGTTACTACTGTAGTGTTAGTGGTAATTACTAAGGGTGTCAATGGGTTGGGTTTTGTTTGGATCCAGGTGGAACCAAACCCAGACCTGATTTGAGATGATGGTATTGGGTCTAGACCTGGGTCTAATCAGACTCGTCATAAGAGAAACCATACCCGGATCCTATAAGGATTCCATGAACCAGACCTGGACCATACATGGTAAAATAATATTTTTAAATCTTTTTTACATTGAAAAATTATGGATATTATTCGGAACTTAGGTCGGGCCCAGGTCTGGTATGAAATTTCACAAACCATACCCAACTCCATCTATTAATCTGACCCTTCGTGTCTGACCCAGATTCTAATCGGACCTTTTTGTTTATTAAGAAACCCTGAAACTATAGGGTATGGTACGGGTCGGGTCCGGGTCAAACCCAACCCATTGACACCCCTAGTAATAACTAATTGCTTATAGGGACAAATAGTGGCAAGTGGGAATGTCCCTAATTTTCTCAAGTGGAAATTGCAACTGGTCATGACTCATGTGCTACAGTCACTATAGGTCAAACATTGGCAATTGTAACTGCCATTATATATTGGGCCCACTAAGAATTTTGCAAGAGGCAATATAACTCTGTCCTTCGAAAATAAACAATGTATTATGTTGGACAAGGAAAGAGATCTTTAGCGGCAGCCAAAACTGCCACTAAAAACTTAAAAATGCTATCATTTATCAAGCCACTGATTGTTTATAGGGAAAATTGTAACTGCCACAACAGAGTTTATAGTAGCTTTACAAGTGCCATTTTAGAGATTGCCACTAGTGAGAAATAGTGGAAATGTATAGTAAAAATTCAATAGTGGTGATTTCAAGTGCCACTAAACTTGTCATATAGTGGCGATTACGATTGCCACTATACATAATTAAATATGTAGCGACAGTTAGCTACACAACTGCCGCTATTTAATCCTTTTTCTTTTTTTTAAACCTTTGATGTCTCATCATTGATTCACCAACCATACCGGAGATTGAAAACCCCCTTACAATCTTTCGGGAGGAGAATCAGAGATGGTGAGGGCCCTCATACTACGACTAGGTCTAAGCTATGAAGGGTGATTGAGTTGTTTTTTAACCTAAAGGTTAATGAGCTACTATTGTTGTTGGCAGGAAGGAAGAAAAAACCAATATGTTAAAAGGTATATCTTTTATTTCTACCTTAGGTGAACAAAGAGTGCTTTATTGTTGTTCTTACCTTTTTAAAAGTGTAAGGAATAATTAGCTACTTCTTTTGAAAAGGGTATTGATTTGTTAGCCTGCCCTTTTCAAAAGGTATTGTATTGGTGAGAGAGTAGGGGTGATTTCTCATACTATCTCACTTAGGCACTGGAATGACAGTTTCCTATTGAGTTTAATCTTTATCGTCGTTCATTCTAAATGGGTCAGCTCCCTCAATTGTTACTTTCTTTGTAGGTAGCTTTGCTCCCTCTTTTAAGCAAGGAAAGAATTAGACAAGAAAAGAATACAAGAAAATAACTTATTACAGTAGATTTAAAGTCAGCTTATGCAAAGAAGGAATTGATTCAAAGTTGCTACTTGAAATCCCGGATCGCTATTCGGATTAGAGGTCTACTATCAAGCTTGACTAGAAAAAGAAAACGAGATAAAAAAGATGCCAAATTTCAGGGAATTTAGCAACTAGGGCATTGTAAGGATGATAATGAAAATTCCTTTTTATCTATATATATTATGCTGTTAGCCTTTTGGTAGGATGGGTTGTTCCATGAGAACCCGGAAACCAATTCTACAATATTATATGCTATTCACTAATATCGGATATTGATAAATTTTGGGTCCTCATTATAGTATTTCATCCAAAAAATGAAAAACACCTCAACAATATTAAGGGTAGGCAATGGGCCAGGAACCCGCGACAGGCTCTCAAGTACCTGGTCAGAAATGGCGTGGTTGGGCTGCCACTTGAAGCCCAAGCCCAACAAGGATTGGGTTTGACTTGACCCAACTAGTAAACCGGCCGGGCGTGGTTTGGGCTAAAACATGATTGCAAATGGAGCCCAGCCCGGCCCGTTAACTGGTTGGGCTTAAAGGGCCTGACCCATCTCACCTGTACCCAACTTGATAAGTCTTGGACCTGGCTGGCTTGAAACCGAGTACCCAACAAGAGTTGGATCAGGCTTTGGGTCGCCTGGGTTTGGGTCGAGCCTGTTGGGTCTTAATAGGCCTCGGCAGGCTGGCCTGGCCTGATCCAATGGCTACCCTTATTGTCCTCGTATAGTTCATTAGGAATCGCATCCCAGTAACTATGTGACATCCTCAAATTTGCCTCATTTGGTACAAAAAAAAGTAATAAGCATTCTAAGACTTGTTATATTGTTTACACTTAGAAATTAAGCTATATGAGAGAGAGAGAGTTGCAGCAGGATTCAGGTCAGAAAGAGAGTACGAAGTTTTACTTTGTTGATAAGCAGCACTATGGGCATGCTTGTTTCGTTCCCATGGAAAGGAAAGGTCTTTCGTGGGAATGAACACAGATCTCTAAAAAGTCCTGTCAGTTCAGCTTTTTCATGAGAATGCCTTTACAAGCGAGGTATGAAAGGATTTACTTATAAAAAGTGGTAGGTGATGAAAAAAATTTGGAGTTCACTTGTGCCAGCAGAACACTTTCCGAATAGGATGATTTGATGTTTGTTTCATGTGAAACTGAGGTATTGCAATTTCTCATAAAATTTACATAAAACAAATAGATGCATTTGATTGCCAGGGATAAGATATCTAATACACATCTTTGACTAGTGACCCCCCTCAGGGGCCACAATCTTTTGATAATCTCAAACTGAAGGGTTTACGATCTTCTGTTTGCAAAACCAGAGATCCGGCATGGGCTGCATATCAGATCTGACCATCGGTTCTCAGATGTCAGATCCTCGGCGATCAAACGCACCCTAAAGGAAATCCATGAAGTATTAGAAAGTCTTGTGTTTGGATGCTGGTTATAGCTTGCATATGAATTGGAACCAAACTGGTGCATTCATAAATAGGAGTCCTGCATTGAATTATGCCACCAAATTGCATTGAATTACCTCATCCACCTAACAAGCTGGCCTCCTAATCTATCAACAACTCTTTTCTAAGTGTAGTTTTTTTTTGTGAACTAGAAATTCTTCAAATCAATGTCAGGAAAAATTTGCTGGTTTGCAAGAATATATTCAAGATACATATATTACAGCATGTTTTTGTGTTTCTGTCATGGTTCACTGAAGGTGGAGATCATGGGGACCTCTTCCCTTTTTTTCCTTAACAATATTCTAATTAATGCTAGATGTCATAACTTCTTTTAAGATTCCATGGTCACTATCATGGATGAGTAAAAATAAAGCAGAGAGCCGTTCATTTCTTGACTTTTCCTTGCTTTCTTGGAAGATGGTCATTGTGAAATTTGATTTTTGATCTGACATTGGCCTGACCTTTGGTGGGTCATCATCTTCTTGACCACCTATGGTTAAAATGTGCCAATGAAAACTTTAGATGGACCACTTGAGGTTAAATTTGGAGAAGGCTAAAGGACACCATAATTCAATGTGGACATCTTTTGTCTGGTCCATTGACTCAAAAGTACATGGCTTGTTGATGGGACAATATTGGTGTCTGTCATGGTTTCAGAAAACGTTTCTGGTCTAGCCAGAGATGTAGACCCAGTCAAGATCTGCAAAAGTAGCCGCCTATAATCTAGAAGCTCTTCAATTGAGTCTGGTGTGAACAAGGCTAGGACATGGATCATCCACAGCAATACTTTTGGCAAACACAGAAGCTGACCAGTCCGCACACGGTTTGATGTGGGTTCGACCATGAATTCTAATCAATGTTGTTTTTCTTTTTTTGATGTTTACGCAGAGAAACCACTCTCAATATCTGAGACCTAGCCTCGCTGGCTCTACCTGCTGTACTTAGGGTCGTTGTCCTGACAGCATAAAACTCCATGAGCTTGCCCCTTGCCCCCAGAGAGCCAGAATCGGTCTTCCAAAATAAGGCCGAACTAGTTGAAATCAAATAGAAGCTAATCATTTTTTAATCAGTGCATTTAAACAAATGACTACATATACAGAGAGAGAGAGAGAGAGAGAGAGAGAGAGAGAGAGAGAGAGAGAGAGAGAGAGAGGCTGACTTGGACCAGATTCAGAAAGTATAAGGGCCCATTTGGCCTGATACAGCTGAATCAGCCTTCAAATTGAATTGAAAAAGGGCCGTTTCCATTCTATCAATTCAGGCCAATTCAATTAGATTTTGATAATTTTGATAACATTGATTCTAAATGATTAGGTTAAAGAAACTAAAACACGGGTCCAGCAATTAAATCCAGCTTCAAAAGTATCTAGATTAACCTGCGCGCCACAAAACTTGTTAGCCCAATAAGTGGTTGATTTATAATTTTTGTGGGGGATAGCTGCCTACTCCAACATGTGCCTACCAAAAGACCATCGAGTTTCCGAATTTTATTCATGTTTTTGTCAAATCTGACCATACAAATATATTTTACATGTTTGATATTATAGCAATGGAATCTTGGATCATCCACGAATCGTTTTTTTTATGTAATTGATCATGCTAAACACATCGATGGGTCCAGATTCATAAAGAACACCCAAAAAACTTCCGGTCGATCATGCTTGGCTCCTAACTATGGCAGACATTTGTGTAGTTCACTATTTTCTCTCTTTTCTATGTATTTCTATACAGCGAGTCGCATGTGAATCAATAACAATGAAACCATTAGCTGCATTTAGGAAAGTGACATACATCCTAAGGATACTTCATGTTGACTATCTTTCGTTATATACTAGTTATATTAAAAACTTCTTAAAATTGGCAGTATTCCCTTATCACCACAGTCGAATCCATGTATCCATATGACATAGCTAGCATCCTATCATGAAGGGGTGATCACTCTGATTATTTGGATCGATGGACAAACTATGGAATGAAAAAAAAAAAGCTTTTCATTCAAACCTGGATCCGTACCTACCAAACCCTGTCAAAATTGGACCCAGACAGGGTTCCAAGAACTTGGTCAAGTTGACCTGTCCCTTACGCAGACAGAGTCAACACCAACTTCTCACCGTACAAAAGAAAAGGCGTACACACCACAATGAAAACACTCACCCACCCACCCACCCACAAACTCCAAAAAGGAGGAGAAAGAAGACAGAAGCTTCGCTTTCGTGTGAAAATTTATGGCATTGATATATGAAAAGCAGTACAGTAAAAATCCTCTTATTTTACAAGCCCCACCTTTCCAAGCGAACAGGAAAATAGGGTACCCCACCACTCACAAGAGAACGAACACAGAGATCAAGAACCCTCACCCATTTCCTTTCCCCCCATATGTCACAGCCCTCATTTTCCCTGACAAGAAGGATCAGAATTCTGTGGTTTCTATCCCATGAAACCCCACATTCCCATCCTGCCCATCACCAAACAAGCCATCAAATTCCCCTCCATCACGAGCACGAGGAGAAACAAACAAACAAGGGTATGGAGAGAGAGAGAGAGAGGGAGAGAGATTGGCCCATCAAACCTCATTCCTTCCTCCAACGCAAACACGAGGAAAAACAAGCAAGAGGGACAAAAAACAAAACAAAAAGATTACAAAAAAAAGTAAAAAAAATTTACCCATAATTCACAAATCACTACCTCCCAAATCACAGAAGGGCACTGAAAAGGAAGAGAGAGAGAGAGAGAGAAAGAGTTTTGGTTGACTTAGACTTCATTGTTGTTATCTTTCTTGACGGTGGCGGGCGACCTATCGCCAACCCGGAAGGGCGGCGTCGTCATGAAGCCGTTGCCGGAGCCACCGTCGCCGTCGTCGTGCCAGGCGTAGGCCAGCCCTCCGTGGCGGGTCTTGTCCATCCCCTCGAGCTCGTCCTCTGTAGAGATCCTGAGCAGGCAGAGCTTGTGAAGGATGAAGAAGAGGGGTCCCATGGTGGCGCTCACCCACCCGATGATTGTCACGATCTGGATGAGGTTTGCGGCTAGGAGCTTGCCGTCTCCGCCCATGAAGAGGCCGTAGGGGCGATCGGCCTTGTTTGAGTAGACCTCGTTGACGTACTTTTTGGTGGCGAAGAGCCCCGTGAAGATGAGGCCCCATGTGCCGCAGCCACCATGGAGCTGCGCCGCCTCGAGCGGGTCGTCGTACTTGGCCCAGGCGGCGAGCTTGTTGCAGCCGATCAGCACCCACGAGGCGACGAAGCCGCAGATGATGGCGGCCCACGGCTCGACGACGGAACAACCGGAGGTAATGGCGGCGAAGCCGCCGAGCAGTCCGTTGCAGACATCAACAACGTTCCAGTGACCGGAGAGGAGGCGCTTGCCGAAGAGAGTGGTGAGGGCGGCAGTGCATCCGGCCAGGGTGGTGGTGAGAGCGGTGCGGCCGACGGCGCTCCACTGGCCGTAGAAGCCGCCGGCGGAGTACTGGACGAGGATGGTGTTGAAGGATCCGGGGTTGAAGCCGTACCACCCGAACCATAGGAGGAAGGTGCCGAGGACAACGAGGGAGGCGCTGTGGCCGCGGAGGGCGACGGAGCGGCCGCCGTGGTCGAAGCGGCCGATGCGGGGGCCCTCGATGAGGGCCCCCCAGAGGCCGGTAACGCCGCCGACGAGGTGGACGACGCCGGAGCCAGCGAAGTCGATGGCGCCGGTGCCGAAGAGGAGGTTGGAGGCGTTGAAGGGGCTGCCCCAGCCGTCGTTGGACCAGAACCAGTGGGAGACGACGGGGTAGACGAAGCCGGTGAGGAAGGCGGAGTAGATGAGGTACGCGACGAACTGGGTGCGCTCGGCGATAGAGCCGCTGGTGATGCCGGCGGCGGCGATGGCGAAGGCCCACTGGTAGAGGAAGTTGCTGTAGTCGTAGGTGGAGCTCGGGAAGCCCTTGAGGCCGAAGTAGTGCTTTCCGATGAAGCCATTTCCTGGGAAGCCGAAGGCGAAGGCGAAGCCGAAGAGGTAGTAGAAGACTCCGCCCGTGGCGGCGTCCAGGACGTTGGTGAGCATGATGTTCATGGTGTTCTTGGCTCGGACGGAGCCGGCGCACAGCATGGCAAAGCCGAGTTGCATAGAGAAGACGAGGTAGGCGGAGAAGAGGAGGTAGGTGTTGTTCACGGCGAAGGTGGTCGCCGTGAACTGGTCGGCGGCGTTCTGGAAGCGGCTGCAGATGAAGTCAGCCGCCTCGCTCGCGTTCGCCGAGCCGCCCAGCAGCGGCCCCAGGTATTGCGCTGAGCAGGTCAGGTTCGCCATCGCTGGCTGCAAGTCCGTCTCCCTTCCCTTAGGCCCAACTCAACCAGAGGCCACAGATAGGAAGAAGAGAGAGTGAGAGATTTGGGGAATTGGGTTTTCTTCGGGGGGATGGAAATATTTGTCCCACAGTGCTGATTCTCGTGTGTATAAATAGACCGAGATGGTCAAAATCTTGCAGCTAGGCGATTCACATCTTGTAGAAAGAAAGAAAAAAAAAAAGAGCGAGAAACGAGAGAGTGAGTAGCATGCGTGTATCATTTTTTATTAATTGGGGTTTTATTGAAATATACCAAAATTGTCTCGTATTCAGTTTTAGAAATCGAACTCAGTGAAAAATACATCAAGCCTAGAAACGCCGATATGCTGATCGGTAAGGATCTTTTGACTTGCAAAAGTTTTTTAAGCGTACCCTTTGGATGCAGTGGGTTATAGCTAATTCTCTCAAGGATCACCTTAGGTGATTCCAACCGAGTATGATAACTCGAGACTAGACGATAGAATGCCTAGGCGTCAGTGAATGAGTTTGAGTAGTGCTCTTCGCTATGGTGTTAAATTATCAACTAGTCTTCGAACTGGAGTCGCAATGTCTTATTCTTTCAGTGACGAGGTTTTGTTGTATCGTGTACATAAAATCATAATACACACCATAACGTACAATGTTAATGCAAGTTTGTGCTTTTTTCAGAAGTGATAATTGGTATGTGACAGCTATGCACTAAGTGACATGGACTAAATAGAATACGCATTTGAAGATGCAGTTGATCAACTTTCGCTAGGCAGCAGCGCACATGGTGGTGTGTAGGGCTAATGAAATGATTTAACACATAGAAAAGTGTTGGTGCGCAACCTTTGGCAAGATTGAGCAGTCTAATGTGTTGCGAGTTTGCAAAAATTTTTATGCTCGTGACAAATTAGTATCAGAGAAGAAAGATTCACTGAGACCTTGTTGTTCATTGAGTGCGACACTGAAGAGAGCAGTGATGGTTTATTCTGTAATTAGTATTTAGGATTTTAAATTTTTGTTTTGGGTTTGCTTTTGTATTAGAATCTTATCCAAGATCCATTGTAGGGTTAGGGTTTTATTTTTCTATAAATATTTGTGAGGAGGGAGAGATTAGAGAGTCGACAATTGAAGTTGATTTCAAAATATTAAAATGAGTTATTTCTTGTTTTTCATTTTTTTTACTTTTCTTCCGTTTTTGTGCATAAGAGTAAGGTAATATAGCATTTTTTATTAAATTTAGTCCTCTGGTATTACATCAAAGTGCCTCCATTCCCTCAACAACTCTTATTCTTTTAGAATCGTATCACTTCTTTCAGTCAAGATTGTGATGCTCTTTTATTTCCTTCTCTCGCCACTGTTAATTGGAGTTATTGATAATTCAATAAGGCGTCCATCTTGACTTATTATTCCTAACTTTTC
Source organism: Nuphar pumila (assembly GCF_984573655.1). Lineage (NCBI taxonomy): Eukaryota > Viridiplantae > Streptophyta > Magnoliopsida > Nymphaeales > Nymphaeaceae > Nuphar > Nuphar pumila. The sequence goes on along the minus strand of NC_143261.1, from coordinate 97,543,545 downwards.
CTTGCCTTGCCTTTTCTGGGGGCAGGGGATGCTTTAACTTTTCCTAAATTGCCAAAATTTCTCCTTTTTGGGTGGTGTTGGAGGAGGTTTGGCTAGAGTTGGTTAGTGTTAGGGATACGGTTGATGCTGTTTGAAGCGTGCCCAAGTTCCTATAACCTGCTACTTCTGTAAGTGGTAAGTGAGGACATCACGAACTTGGACAGCTTTCATGTGTATTGATAAATATGTCTCGTTTGTAATTATATTATATTATATTTTTATGGCAGATACTGATTCACAATCTGAGGTTGGTATTTTTATGGATGCTAGTGGATATGGTTCATTGAATCAGTTGTAGCACTAGAGTCTAGCAGGGATATAAAAGGTTTGGATTGGGGTTGGATGTGGCCAATACTAGATCCTACTAATGGCTTAAACATATTCAAATTCAGATTCAGTTTCAGATTCAGACTTAAATGGTGAAAAGCTCATACCAAATCTGCTTTTTACATGTAATAGGATTCAGATATCCATCAAATCCGGATACCCATCTGGTTAGGCGGCAACAAAATCAAAACCATATCTGCATCCAATTATAATCAGATATGGTTTCATCTTACCAGATTAGATATTGGCAAAATTAGATCTATTGACAACCCTAAAGCAATAAACTATGTGGTTTTCTCTACTGGTGCAACTAGACGATTAATGAAAATCAACAAAAATGAGCTGTTCATGGATGAAGTGGCAAGCATAGCTCATGGCTAGATCCTCCCCATTCATTTCTTCAATGAATTTTGGCCAAAGGGAGCAAAAACAGATGACAATTACTTTTTTATTTTTGATTTATAACCCAAAGAAACTGCACCCAGTATGAAGACCTGGTTGCGCCTGGCTCAGCCTGCTATCCCCCCAGCCGAGCCACAACCATATCTTTTAATTACTTAACCTCTTTTATTCCATATTTCAAAGACATGCCTGCATTTTTTTCATGCTAAATCAAGGTACCATCTCCAATTCAAAACCATATGTCCTCTTTATTCCACAATTATCCAATCCAGTATTCGCTTAGTGGGTATTAGCTTCGGTAACTGGTGAAAAAAGTTGGTGCCTTGGTGGGAATGATATTGAATTATTGCAAATAAGTGGTTGCGATTTTTAAATTATTATTTCAATTGCAGATGTGAAGCTAAATTTGCTAAATTATAGTTTGCTAAATTTGGAAAATATGCGGAGAAAGTGCAGAGTAAACGTTTGAAAAATAAGTGGGCATGTTTTTTTTAATATTTATTATTTCGTTTTCAGTAATGATGCAACCATTGGAATTATAATTTATTATATTTGGAAAAAAAATTCAGAGTAAACTTTTTGAATATTCGACCACCTCACTTTTTCCCTTTGACTTCAAAAATGTATGGTCAGACTCTCTCTCTCTCTCTCTCTCTCTCTCTCTCTCTCTCTATATATATATATATATATATATATATATATATATATATATATATATATATATATATATATATATATATATATATATATGCACTCAAAGTGGACCCCCTTCGTTTCCTAATTCAAACAGGTAGTTAGTTGATTTTGAGAGAGAGAGAGAGAGGTGATACCTGTTTGAATTAGGAAACGAAGGGGGTTCTTTCTGTATAAATTACTTTATAACTCTCAAGATATTCGTTTTTTGTCCTCTAAGATAACTGGATTCCTTCTTTGTTAGACTGCTATGGTAGCCGGGTAGACCCTTATTTAGAGGATCCCAAGTCACGGCAGGGTAGAGTTCGACCCTTGATCATGGTTGGCCTGGATCAAACTTTTTAACTATTAGAACATAATTTGAATGCGGATCTGGCATAGGTCCAATGAAATAGAGTTGAGCCAGATCTGCATTGGCTATGAGAATGCGTGGTAAAAAGAAAAAGCTGAAGCCAATGGTTTTATGGTTATCCATGTTGAAGATACAAATGGTTATCTAGATTTGATCCTGATCCAAATGAAAACTTCAAAAAAAAAAAAGGATGTGGCTATGGATCCAAATTTGTATAAAGTCATGTTGGATAAGTCCAAAAATGATATGAATTCATATTAAAGTGTCTATTTAAGCTAGGGATGTAAACAGTTCGGATTCGGATAAGATGTGGCCAATATCATATTTGATTAATGGACGTTGGCTAAATGGATTCGGATGGTGAGAAGATCATACCAGATCCACTTTTTCTATATGTAAATGGATTTGGATATCTGTCAAATTCAGATATTTACCAAATTCGGCAGCAAAAAATCCAAACCATATCCACATCGATCCGATTATGATCGGATATTGTTTGACTTACTAAATGCAACTAAACAGAATCAAATTCGGTCGGATATCAGATACAATCTGGTTTATTGACACCACTAATTAGAGGGAACAAGTGTTAATTAGAATTGGATAGGATATCTAACCAAATAAGATCAATTTTAACCCTTCAAGGGGTTACCCTCTTAACAATTTTGTCCTGGCTCCCTAAGATTATTAAATTTCTTCATGAGGAATTTGATAGCTGACAAGACTGTCAGCTAACCCATGTTATGCTGCCCTCATGATTTGCATCACGAATGATGCACAAGCAGCACAACTATAAAAATGGAGGAATAATTTAATCTCTAGGTGATTTGTATATAGAGCAAGGTTTTATTTTTTGTTTTTGTTTTTTTAGAAGGTTGGGTTAAATTAATGGTCAAGATCCTGAATGAACAGACTTAACATTAATTAAGAGTCATAACGTGTTATCACACCTATGATTAAAGGTAATGAAGTTATTAAGTTATGGCTTGAGAGGCAGGGTTAATTTTTTTTTCTATTACCTCATGGAGAAGGTTGAAAGGGAAATATTGCTATTTTCTGATACAATGATACCTATAAAATCATGAGAATAATAATGACTGGTTCATGTTGTAAACTTTAACTAAAGAAATTGAAGGGTTAGGAAAGTGAAACATGTTCAATTTTTGAGACATTTATATTTTATTTGCTTCCCTCACGACTCACAAATCGTCATATTCCAACCGACCAAAATCAAAATGCTTATAATATGGACCAGTAACATTAAGTGCACGTTTGGAAGTGGGAAATAGATAGGAAACTGAAAAATTTGTATGTTTTTTTCGAACCTTTCAAAATAAGAGAGACTTTTTTAGCTGAGTTTTTTTTTTTAAAAAGTACATTTTTTTGATAGGAAACATTCCTCCATGAATATTTCCTAACAAAAGAAAATAGTGATTTATACTCTCCTCACATCTCACCACCACCACCTACCATCTTCCCATCATCACCACCACCACCACCACCATTCGGAAAACTGCCTTCCCTATGATTTTTTACCACCATTCATCACGCTACCACCACTCCCTCCTCTCTCTCATTTTATTTTTCTCATTCTACCCAAACGAGTAAATTTTTTTTTAGATAAATCATCCTATCAAAACTTATAAAGTTTTTCTTGATTCCAAACGTGTCCTAAGCGTCGAGACACGGGAAACTCCGTTGTTCGAGCCGTTTTGTAGGGGTGGTAGGTACGGACAAACATTTTCCATATGGCATAGGGATTGAAGCCCTGTGGTAAGTTGCCTAGTTTTCCGGTTTAGCCTTTGTTTATTGATTAAACTATTTACGGCAAATTAGCATCGTTTCACCTTGCTTACTACGCCAAAGACATCACGCAATTAAACGCTAAACATGTCGTCTCTCTCTCTCTCTCTCTAGAACTTACTCGTGTTTCAAGATTTATTTCTTCATTAAAGCAAAGCTTTGAACATGTCAGCTCTCTCCCCAGAACTTAGTCATGGCTTAATCTTTATTTTTGCATAAAAGGAAAAATTCTAAACCTGTCATCTCTTTCCCTTGAACTTATCCATGGTTTAATCTTTATTTCTTCATCAAAGGAAAACTCTAAACATGTGATCTCTCTCTCTCTCTAGAACTTACCCATGGTTTAATATTTATTTCTTCATTAAAGCAAAACTCTCAACATCTCTCTCTCTCTCTCTCTCTAGAATTTAGCCGTGTTTTAATCTTTATTTCTTCATTAACTCTAAACATCTCTCTCTCTCTCTCTCTCTCTCTCTCTCTCAAAAGAACATATATAGCCATGGTGTCCAATGGAATCTCTCTCTTTCACCTCGGCTGAAGGCACAATCAAGTTGAAAGTATCTAGCAATATTTATTTTTCATTCAACTGTGGCAAACGGTTGTGGTTATTAAAAACTCAGCTGAAGTCAATGAAGGGAAACGTGATAAAGTTAAATAGAAATGATGCGTTAGGCTGACAACTAACAAAGCTCAGATTCAACACAAGCAGCCAACAAATTTCGTATATTCTATCCACACAGAATATTCTAGGTCCCAATATATAATCTGTGTTTGTGTGTGCACAGAAGCTACTGTCTACTGTATGTACAATTTAGTTGGCAAATCATAGGTCCAAGTTGTATCCACTCAGTCTGGTCATAAATGTGTTTAGCATGGTTTGCTTGCTATTGATCATACTTTGTTCATTTTTATTTGATTTAAATTAATATTTTTTTGAGTTATGAAATTTTGGTACATTGTATGCTGTTAATTTTTTAATCCTTTTGAAAACCAACTTACATGTTATAAAAACATGATCCAAGACCTGTTTAATACTAAAAAAACTATAAAGATCACACCTATAAGGTTAGATCTATAAAAAAGCGGAAAAATGACGTTTTCTACTAGACTCTATGTACCAACTCTCTCTCTCTCTCTCTATATATATATATATATATATATATATATATATATATATATATATATATATATATATATATATATATAACACAAGAGAGAGAAACCACAGCCATACAATAAACAAACAAACAATTAATTAGTTTCGACACTTTAATACACAAGACAAAATCACCACGAAACCCTGGTTAAAAAATTCAGCATTGGATCCAAGACATGTCCAGATTAATAGCCAAAGATTCTGCCTCTGAAACTTGTGAAATATATTTATTCTCTCATGCTTTTAATAAAATTCTTGTAGGGATGTAATATATAATTAGGGACGCCAGTTAGTCGGGTTTGGATAAGATAGATGTCTGAATTTGAATCCAATTAGTCAAATTCAGTAAATCAGGTCGACATGATTAATAATTGGGTCGTGATTTGGTATGCAAAATTGCGTCTGAATCTGAAACAATCCAATTCACAAGATCCAGGTTGGACATTGCCTTGTTTCCCATCTAACTCTCTGAACCAGAAGTTGAATCCGATTAGGCTAGATCTGATTTGGTCAGATTCAATAATGCCTAGATCCAAATCGAGTCCCATCCGTTTACATCCTTAATACAATCATTTGGGCTTCTTACAAATGAGATCCAATCAGGACACATTAGCTGGCGATAGAGAACAAGATTGAGTATCCTCAACGAGTTAAGGGGAACAAGGTCACCGCGAGTTTCCTACACATCATGTGCCTTTAATTTCATCTCTCTCTCTCTCTCTCTCTCTCTCTCTCTCTCTCTATATATATATATATATATATATATATATATATATATATATATATATATATATATATATATATATATATATATAATTGGTGATACACTCTTGTTTGTGTAAATCTACAAATTGTAAGATCTAGCATGGTTTATTTATTATGATGGTAGGTTTAATAATTGTCAATATATATGATATGTGATTTCAATTTTAAAACGGGCCAAATTTCATATTGGAGTCGATATGTTATGTTAGTAGCTAGGTTTAATCATGAAGACAAGGGTGGCTTAAAAATGACCAAATTTTCCCTTGGATTCAACTTTGATGCATAAAAGCAGTAACTAGAACATGCCAAGCATGATCGTATGCTTCTTTAATTTTCTTCTTTTTTGGAGATTCGATCTATGTAAATAAAGAGTTTATAGATCACAATAAGTTGACATGACATATATATATATATACATGAGTAATGGGTCGGTGCTAATTAAATCCATTTGGTGCTAAACCACATTCTAAATGGGTTTTTGGGCTTTTTTCATTTTATTTTTAAATTCTAACCGTGCAGATGTGATCTATGTACTTGATTTTATGAGGATCAGCTCTTGAAGCATTTGATTCCAATACATGGGTGAGTTTTTATAAAGTTCAAAAAATCAACTGTCCAAAATCTTTGTAAAATTTCAAGGCTCCAAACATCATTTTTTTCATTGAAAACACATGATCCAGGTGTAAATTCTTAGTAAATCGACCATGCCCAACACATTTATATGACCGGAACCGCATAAAAAGCACCGGAAAAGCTGAAAACCCCATTTAGCACCAAATGGGTTTAGCACCGACCCATTTTCATGTGTATATATATATAAACTGGGATATTCCCCATCTTGTTTATCAAAAATAAATATAAATATAAATATATCATATGTGTCCTATGTTGACAAGAATTTATCGGGTTGATAAGAATTGATAGAATTCACCAGATAGTACAACTCGAGCATTGTTAGGGTTGCCAAGGAGGGTTTTCCTCATAGTCACAAGTATCTCCGATGTTAGAAAACATTAAGATATTTTCGGTCATCATTATTTTGTTGTTACGAACACAATATTTTCGAATTAATGTAGTTTGATTTGAAAGTATCACATATTAACATGATTTTAAAATGATATTGACATATTAAAAATCAACTTAATTTATTATTATTATTTATATGTTCACTCTATTATATATATTTGATAATTTTATATACACCAATATTTTTCAAAGAAAACAAAATTGTCAAAATTATCATGAGTTTTTTGCCGAAAATGAGATTTGTGAGTATGGTTGTCCTCAAGTGGCAACCCGCAGAAGAGTTTCACAATATTCCCATAAAAATATAAAGACATCATAAATATAGTGGAAAAAGCCCCAAGGGGGTTGGCGTAGTGGGTTGGGGCCAAGGTTTCATTATCATGGGCATCACTCCTCTGCACAAGCCAACGCGTAGCATAGGCCCCGGGGGCAGGGTCCTAGCATCAGAGTTTTATGCTGCCGGCATGGCGATGGTAGGTATGACAGGCTGAGCCAGCGCGACCAGGTCATTGGGTTATAAATTCAGAAAAAAATATATGTAGTGGAAAAAACATGTCAAAGGTACCCCCTTACAATCTATACTATGTTTTTTGTTTGACATCACATCCAAATCTGCATGCCCAAGACAGAAAGAGTACTATGAACATGCCAAAATTATGAAGTAAGAGCATTAAAATCTAGTGAAAGCCCATAACGTACACCCCTTTGTTTATGGAAATGCCATAGTTTTCTGTCCACAGTAAAGGCCTGAATAATGTTAGGCAGAAAGTAATTGAAAGTAATCATATAATCTGAATTTTAGTTTTTCTTATTGAAAATTTACATAATTTGAGGGTTAGAGTCCTTGAAAAAAAATTTGTAAGGCAATGTTGATGGATGGGATGGGAATTGGGAACTCCCCACTTTTTGGTGGAAGGGCGAGGCAATTCCTCCATTCGCATGCACATGCTTTTGATTACCAATCAAGCTCCAGTTATCTCATAAGGTGCCATATGATATATATCATGACAATAAATTGTTATACCAACCTAGTGAAAACAGGATTTCAGAAAAGAGAATTCAAGCCTAGAGGCACGTTCTTAAGATCGCTATCTTTAGAACTTCAATTGCCCCACTCCGGAAATTCCGAAGATGCGAAAAAGGGTTTTGTTACGACTGAGTTCCCAGGATACAACTAGGCTTGAACCTCAAGAGATTCACTGCTTCGCAAGAACAGATGACCTCTCCCACACATGAACTCTGCAAGCCAAACCGAGAAGAAAGAAAGGAGAAAACTGGAGAGTCAGAAATTCTGATATCCAAAAGACAAAAATAGAAGATATTTATAACCTTTTAGAGAGGCCAAAATGTTTTGCGATAAATGAGATTAAAGGCCATAAATCTGACAGTTTGAAAATAGGATGAAAGGTACCTGAACGGTCACCCACCTTTGACTGTCAATCAAAGGCCTCCAAAACCGTCCAACAGTCACAAAGCGTCTTAAACTCAATATAAATGCTATTAAAACCTTTCAAACGGCCAGATGTCTCAAAACCGAAAAATCAAAATGGATAAGTGCGCCATCAAAACGCCACATTGCGCCTCAAGCACCCTTGCGCACGCACGTGCGCGCGCGTGTGCGCGAGCGTCCGTTGCTGCACGATGCGCATCAACATCCGCAATCCACCTAAATACTCAAGGCTTACCAAAGTAAAGAATAGATTACAAACTCTCTATTTAAACCTCTTGAAAAACTTTTCTCTCTTAAATATGGGACTAAACTTTTTCAAAACACTTTTGGTAGTAACCATTAATAATTTAAAACTTTCCTAACATAAATGTCAAAAATGAACATCAATCCTCTCTTTTAAATGAATTGGAAGTACCACCCAGGTGGTATCCCATGTGGTAAGTGGAGTCCTGTACCAAGCTGAAAGCCCAGGTTCGAATCCCTCTGCTTAAGAGATATCTGGTAGGAGTCTGCCTAACCTTAGCTTGTCTTTAAAAAAAAAATGAATTGGAAATGAACACACTTGTGCACATGCTTGGGGTTTTGAAAGTTTAGGCCAATAAAATTGTAGCACACATTTTCAGTACATTTTGAAGGACTATGTCACATAGGTGCAGGGTGCGGCGATGCGGCACTATAAAAAAAAACTTGAGAGCGAGAGGATATATATTAACAGTTAACATCAGTAACACTAATTTTTTACAGTATTTTTTTCAAGTCTTGATTTGGACATTTATAACACTGGGTGCGTTGACCGCACCTAGGGTTGGCTTGACTGCAATCTTACCCGCACCCGAGTTGCATCGCATCGACACAGGTGCAGCACCCTGTTGGCCGAATCCCTGTGACATAGTTGAAGGATTAAAAACTCGAGGCTCGTTCACAATAAAAGACTTCAAAGATTTTTTTTTTAAGAAATCAATGGCATACAAGATTACACGTATATGCCTGAGGAAAAACGATGAATCATGAAAGATACTGAAAAGTTGAAAAAGGAACAAGGTACCAAAACGAGTTGACAAATGAATATTCAACTTCTATCTGTGGAAGATGCTTATTTAATGATCCCGGTCCATTTCAAACCTTGCAGATTTGTCAAATACCTCATACCATACATTTCACTATTCTACTTTGAAAATTAAAAGGTCAACAGCAGTAGAAAATTTGGCCAAATATTGAGTTTCATTCTGATTTCTTTATATATATATAAGAGAGAGATGATTGATTTGACGAAAACGTGATCAAACGGCACAAGAAATGTCATTAATTGAATGATGGCAACCTTCACAGGGTCAGTATTCAGTAGGATGACTTTGAATAAAATAAAACTAGGACCAAGAATAAAATCCATTCCATTGATTAATAAAAGATATTGCACTCTTATGCCAGCAGTTAACGGCATCATGCTTAAGAATTTCATATAATGAAGTCGCAGAATCTTCAGGAGCTTCCACAAGAAACCTCAAAACAGTTGGCATATCCTCCCCAATCAGAAGTGTCATTGTGGATACCAGTTCCCATATTTGAATTCTTTATGGAAATTTGAATGGCATAAAAACTTTATTATGTTACAAGAAGAAAAGTCAAATCAATTCAAGTATAAAGTATATAATGTGTGGATGTGGAATGAGTCGTACTTAGGATTCTAGAAATAACATAGTTATCCTGCTTTAGAACATCAGAATAATGTTCTTATAGTTGATCCACCTTGATCCGTTGTACAGATCCTTGGCAAGAAAAAGAGCAAAAAAGCGAATATTAATAGACCAACATTATATCTGAAAAAGTGTATTCGTGGTGTTCATAAAGAGACACTTTTATTAATGAAGAGGGTATCACAAGTACTTGATTCTTGGAAAATGAAAGAACGAATCTCACTTGCACAACTAACCAAACATGAGATTTGGAATATCATGCTAATGAGAGAATGAATCGCATTTGCGCAGCTAACCAAATATGTGATTTAGAATCCCATGCCCATGAGAAACAGAATGTGATTTGAAACCACGTTTGGGGTATGTTTGGTTGCATCTTATGTGATTCCATCAAATGTGATTTGAAGTCATATGATTTTAAATCACATATTCCACCACATGAGAGGCACTTCAAATGTGATTTCAAATCACATTCAGTTTCTCATTGAAATGAGATTCCAAATCACATGATTGGTTAGCTGTCAAATGAGATTCATCCTCTCACGTGCATGAGATTCCAAATCACATGAAGTGAATCTCGTGATTCCAAATCACATGGTGGAATGTGATTTGAAACCATATGACTTCACATCACATTTAATTCCATCTCATGTGATTCCAAATCACATGCGATGGAACCAAACATAAAACTATAATTACTTGTAATAGGGGAACAACACGATCCATCAGATACTAATTATCAGTGTCATATATATTTGCCTGTTTTATATATTGGCATAAGGTCAAATGTCACCTGATGCAATGCAAATGAACTGCATCTTAAAATGTAAATCAACCCTTTAAAGCCTATTCGAAAATGGAACAAGTTGTAATTAAAATTTTTTTCTGAGAGAAATAAGACTTTATTCATAGCATATATAGGAAACGTCGCAACAGTAACAGGCGATGAGATATCACCTGCTGTTTGCTAAAGACAGAAAAAAGGGGATCAGATACAATACAGATGCAGACAGAGTTACAGACTCTAGTAAAGCATCAACCAGTGAATCCAACACGAACAAGATCATAAACAAAAGGGTATAAGTCTCTTAATTTGAGATTATAATGCCAAGGTTCTGGACAAAAAATCAGTCAATTTTAATTTTTATCACTTCATTAAAAGCTTGAAGCACCGAAGTCCAACCCTTCCAAATACCTGACCCTCTTAACCATTTATGATTTTCAGACCAACACCAAGACCATGCAAGGCATATTTCTTCATAAAAATAAGGCTTAGATTGTCTTCTCTTTTACTAATTCTTGCCAAAAAGTGCTTTATTAAATCTTTCTAAATTGTGAATACCCAAGCCTCCAATAGCTAGCGGTAAGGCCCAATTAATCTTCACCTTAGCTTTACTCTCTAAAGATCCGTGCCAAATAAATTTTTGAAAAAAAGAGTTAAGCCTTATTTTCACTTTTTTTTTTAATTTTAAAGATTTGGAGAAAGTGAATCGTTGAGCAAGAGATGTTGAACTGCACTAGACCAATTTTACCCATTCTTGAAAGAAACCAAAAGGCACAAGATTGAATCTTTTGGTAAATCCCATCTTCAACCACACTCCAATGATGTTCCCTAGAGACCTTCAAATATGGTGGAAGACCCAAGTATTTCATTGGTAAGCCACCCACTTTACAACATGCAAATAGGCCCTAAAAATTCCAATTTATTGCTTATATTACTAGTGGGCCCGCTCATTTTAGGGTAACCATTCCATTTCACTTTGATTATGTTAGGGTCATTAGTAAGTTATATTGTTACGAAAATGAATAAAAATGAATTAAGAACAAAAGAAAAACACATCATTTACGTGGTTCAACCATAGATGACTTACATCCATGGTAACAAGAGCCACACTCGATTCTATGTATTGATATTCTCTCAAGTTGTTACAAAATAAATAGAAACATCTTGTGGAGATATCATTAAAGGGAAACAAAATCCCTGAAAAATAGATACCACTCCAACTACTTAACAAAGAGATAAGTATTGAGAAAGGCAAGATATCAATAACAAAATGCAAGCTTCTAAAATTACGCATATATAGCTCAACACTCCTCCTCAAGTTGGGGGCGGTAAATGTCCATAGCACCCAGCTTGTTTAGTATATGTCTTAGACGTGAGTCAACAATTGCCTTTGTAAATATATTTGTTGCTTGATCTTCACTCTTAGTATAGATAGTTGTAATTTCACCACTTTGCACCTTCTCACGAACATAACGACAATCAACTTCAATATGCTTTGTTTGTTCATGAAAAACAGGGTTTGCAGATATATATATTGCGGCTTGATTGTCGTAATATAACTGGACTGGTTGCTTAACCTCAACTCTCATATCCTTGAGTACCACTTTGGTCCACACGATTTCAGCTATCACTATAGCCATGGCTCGATACTCGGCTTCTGTACTGGATCGAGACGCAACCTTTTATGTTTTACTATGCCAAGAAACCAAATTTCCTCCCACTATAACACAAAAACCTATTGTTGATTTTTTGTCCATGTTGTCCCCTGCCCAATCAACATCGTCAAACGCCTTCACATTACAATGACCATTCCTTTTCATACATATACCCTGTCCAGGCATCACTTTAATATATTTGAGAATCCAATTTACTGCCTTTAAATGAGATAGCCGTGGAGCTTGCATATATTTGCTAACCTCGCTGACGGCATAGGTAAGATCTAGATGGATTACAGTGAGGTAAATTAATTTTCCAACCAACCTTTGATATTGTTTTACATTCTCTATCAGGCCTTTTCCAAATTGTGATTTATTTCAATTGGTAGGCTAACAATTTTGGCTCCAATTTTTTCTATTTCTCATAACAAATCAAGGGCATATTTTCTTTGTAAGAGATATATCCCTTTTTTGGAATGCTTTACTTTAATTACCCAAAAATACCTTAGAAAACTCAAATCTTTAATATCAAAGGTTTTTCAAAGATAGGTCTTTAGTTGCATAATTTTTTGTGAGGCATTACCAGTTATAATAATATCATCTACATAAACCAATATGAGGAGAGTATTATCATCTTCTTTCCATGTAAGCAACGAATTATCAAATTGCTGAAAAAACCAAATTTTAAAAGAGGTGAACTCAATTTTTCATACCATACACAAGGTAACTACTTCAATCCCTAGATAGATTTTTCCAACTTGCAAACCGACTTTAGGTCTCCTTGATTATCAAGTCCTGGTGGTAATTGCATGTAAACTTCTTCAGTAAGATCCCCTTGCTAAAACACATTTTTTACATCCAATTGAAACATTTTCCAATAAAAATACTAGCCACAGATAAACGGATCCTTATGGTATTCATTTCGCCATCGGAGCAAATGTCTTTGTATAGTCAATTCCTTGTGTTTGTGTGAATCCTTTGGCGACCAAGCAGGCTTTGTACCATTCCAAAGAGCCATCACTATTATAATTAAGTTTATAAATTCATTTGCAACTCACTAGTTTTTTCTCTAGAGGTAAGGAGATAATTGTCCATGTTCTATTCTTCTCAAGAGCTCAAAGCTCTTCCTCCATGGCTTTTTGCCATTCAAGGGACTTGTTTGTTTCTTCAAATGACTCAGGATTTTTATCTTGCGAAATACTTGAGAGAAAAGTAACATATTTAGTCAAAAGGTGCTGATAAGACACATGAAATTCAATAAAATATTGTGATGCATGATATAGCACATAATCTTGAAGTCGATTCGTTGGATGAATTTCACGAGTGGATTGACGAAGCACAACTCCTTGATTCATAGTAGCTCCTTCCTGCTTTATAATATCATTATGAGTACCTGTACTTGATTCGCTATGCTCCCCCTAAAATTGATCCTCCATGACACTTTCTGATCCTGTAGAATTTGTTAGACCACAATCAAACAAAATAATAGACAAAGCACTATCCATCCCAAAATTTTGAATTTTAGGATTATTTTGTTCCTTGTCAAAATAAGGTCTATCCGCCATAAATTTCTTATTTCGTAAAATATACATCATTTTATGTATATAATCATAGCATTTATATCCCTTTTTAGATGAAGAATATCCCATGAATACACATTTTATGGATCTGTGATCAAGTTTATGCCTATCATGAGGATGCTTCCATACAAAAACTGTGCTCCCAAATACCCTTAGATGTTTGATTGAATGTTTTGTTCCTTTAAGAACTTCTATTGGAGATTTGTTTGCTAAACTTCTACTAGGAAGCTGATTAATAAGATAGCTGGCCGTGGAAATTGCTTCATTCCAAAATTCATTGGGAACGTTTCCTTGAAAAAGAAGTGCTCGGGTGACTTCAAGGAGATGGAAGTTCTTGCGTTCTGCCACTCTGTTCTGCTGTGAGGTACCTACACATGTCATCTCATGTTTCATCCCTTGATCATGATAAAAAAAAAATGGTTCACATATTCTTTACTATTATCGGTCCTCAACACCTTGATTTTCGTCTTAAATTTAGTCAACACCATATTATAGAAATTTTGAAATTTTGAAAAAACCTCATCCTTTGACTTAAGAAAATACACCCATGTTGCTTTAGAAAAATCATTTATAAAGGTAACAAAATATTTCAAACCATTATAGGATATCACGGGCGCAGGTCACCATATGTCTGAATGAACCAAATCAAACATATTTAATGACTTATTTTCATATGAATCAAATAGCAGTATAGTAAGTTTGGATATTTGACAAATCTCACACTTATCACATTCAAAAAGCAAATTAGAAAATAAAGTAGATAATGTTCGACTTGAAGGATGCCCTAGACGGACGTGCCATCATACTTCAGATTCATCAGAATGAGCACTGAACACCATCTTAGGTTGATTCAGCACATACACGCCATTGCGTTCGATGCCTTCACCAATCGTCTTCCTGGTCTCCCGATCTTGAAAAATCACCTTAGAATGAGAGAATATGACATCACAATTATGAGTCCTTGTTATCTTACTAACTGACAAATGATTCGAAGCAAGTTGTGGCATAAAAAAAGCTTTGTTTTTGTCGGCCTTATCAAAGAAAGAAACTAAACCTTCCCCTTCAATATTAACGTGAGTACCATTTGCAATGGTCATAGGTTTATTTGAAGAGTACTTCAAATTCATCATGCAATTTTTTGATCCTAACATATGATCAGATGCACTTGTATCTATAATCCAATATGACTGATTTGTAAAAGAAAGAAAGGTTAAGGAAGGAGTACCTGAGATATCATCTTTTATCGCTATAGCAGCCATGTTTCGTTTGCTGAATTCATCTAGAATTTGCATTAACTTCTCAATAGTAAAGGATGGTTCTCCCTGATTTCCTTTTACAGCAACATAAACATTCTTTGATTTGGTATTCTGATGTTGGGTTTTCTTATTTAATTTCTAGCATCTATCTTTGGTGTGATTCTCCTTTTTATAATAAGTGCAAAACATCCAATTAGACGTGTTGGTCTTGTTCATCTTTTGCTGCTAGTCGCTAGTCATAAAAATTTTAGAATCATCCTTCAGCTTCACCAACAGAGCAGATTGATTTTCATCTTCTTTGGATGATGTGTTCATCACCTTCCTTCTACATTCTTCTCTCATGACAATAGAACACACAATATTCAAGGATGGCAATTCGGGCGTCATCAAAATTTGGCTGCGCAATTGCTCATAGTTGGGACCAATACTTGCAAGCATTTGAAATAATTTTTCTTGTTCTCACCATTTGGACATAGTGGCAAGGTCAGTCACAATAGGAGTATATGAATCCTATTCATCCTACATCGCTCTTAGGATCCCAATGTATTCACTAAATGACTTATCCTCTTTTTTATGAACTTTTATTTGCATAGCTAACTGATAACGACGAGCAACATTAAACTGCTCATCGTAAAGTCCCTTTATCGTGTCCCAGATAGCTTTAGCTGAATCTAAAAACATAAAACCCATCTAAAACTTTTGACTCCATCGAGTTCAAAATCCATGTCATGATCATGTGATCTGTTGATATCCATTCATCTAATTTGGGATCATCCTCTGCCGGTTTTAAAGTTTTTCCGATTATATGGCCAAGCTTAGATTTTCCACTAAAAAAAGCAAGGCATATTTAGACCATGAGAGGTAGTTAAAACCATTCAAAGGAATAGTGGTAATCTTCATCGCAGGATTTGAAGGATCATGAAAATGATTCATATCTGCTGCACCATTGCTGTTGGCAGTGGATGAGTTTTGTGGTGTGCTGCTACTACCACCGGTTTCATCAGCTATGGTGGATAACAAGAAAAATGCAGAGAAAGTCAGCAGTTAGAAAGTCATAACCTTTGTTGCTCTAATACCATGTTACGAAAATGAATAAATGAAGAATAGAAGAAAAACGCATCATTTACGTGGTTCAGCCATAGATGGCTTACGCCCACGATAGCAGGAGCCACACCCGATTCTATGTATTGTTATTCTCTCAAGCTGTTACAAAATAAATAGAAGCATCTTGTGGAGATCACGAAAGAAAAACAAAATCCCTGAAAAATAGACCTCTCCAACTACTTAACAAAGAGATAAGTATTGAGAAAGGCAAGATATCAATAACAAAATGCAAGCTTCTGGAATTATGCATATACAACTCAACAAATATTACTAACAATAGAGATAACAAATCTTGGGTGTTAAGATTGTCCATTCTTCTTCACATGGCTCCCTTCTTTAATAATGTTTTCTCTTCATATTCTCTCTTGAATTCCACATGCATCCACCCTATCATGATTCAAATTTGGATCAAATGTGGCCAATTTCACATTTGACTAATCATATGTTCATTAAACAAATTCAAATTCATTTGGTGAAAAGTTCATACCAGATTCAACCTTTTTACATGTATATGGATTCATGGAAAATATCAAACCAACACACCAAACAAGACAATTCTTAATGTGGTTTGGCTTGACAGCCTACCTCCAAGGTTCAACCTCTCTCTCTCTCTCTCTCTCTCTCTCTCTCTCTCTCTTATTCCAAGAGATATCCATTTACAACATTTTGGGGACTAGAGTCTAGGTATGGTTACGTAGAAGAGCTTCATGCTTTTGGCATGGCTTGATGCCATCAACCATGCTTATTGGCTTGGGCAAAGGATTCTGGATCAGATTCAGTAAATAGGTAGTTTGGTAGACCATACTTAAGGGGTACTTGGTGGAAGTGTAGACCTTAGATTTGACTGTCCCATCCTAAGCACATGTCGCCATAGGATGAGTACAAGTCCAATGAGGAGGAGGAGGAGTTGAAGTAGGGGGGAGGGAAAACAAAACAAATGTTGACTACTAGGTTGATGCCACTAGAGGATGAGAGTGATGGTGAGAAGCTAGAGTCAGCAGGTGAGATGAGATCGGTCCCACTAGAGAATAAGGATAATGGTGAAGGGAATGAGCTAGATCCAGTAGGTGAGATGGGATTAGTCACAGACTCAGGTTACAAAGTGACTCTAGTCGACTCAGGATACGACAAAACAACTGATGGAAAGGGTAAACTAGAGATAATATCTTTATCAATTTGATTTGAGCTTGCTAGATAGTTTTCCTTATATAAGAAATATAAACTGTTTTCATAAAAAACAACCTCCCTTAAGACGATAATCTATCAGGACTTTGGTGATAGGCAGAAATAACCTTTATGAATGAAGTTGTACCCAAGAAAAACATGATTTTCACTTTGAAACTCAAGTTTACGACTACGAGAAGGGCTCAAATTTGTGTAACAAATACACCCAAACTCCTTAAAAAACTTATAATATGACAACAACAAAAACTACGCCTTCATCCCAAAACAATTGGGGTCGGCGATATGAACCAAACAAGAAAATCATTCTGGGTCCTCCACATGAATCCTTCTCCTCCAATCATTTCTATCCAATGTCATGTCCTCGGTGAGGTTCAAAGCATTCATATCCTTTCCTATTATAATATGAAGTTTTCTAAAACTTTTGATATGGGTGTTTTTTCACTAGTAACATGAGACTAAAGACGATTAGTGAGTTGCGGTAAAAGCATTTTCCCAATATTTTTGTGGAATTCCAGAGAGTCATTAAAGTTAAGCCCCTATCCATTATGACGTTGTTTATCCCCTTTTCTATGCCCATTTTCAGGCTGCACGACCGTTGGGAATGGGGGATGGATTAAACGATGAACACTTAGACACGCGAAAGGCCATCCTTTGTGTATGTATTTTGTTGATCCAATTGTTCATCCCCTTGTTACTGAGAACAAGACAGGTGGATCACTAAAAAAAAATCCAGGCAGAGGGGGACCCTCTCTCTCTCTCTCACTCTCACCCCTAAGCTTCGGTTGGGCAAGGCCACCGGTGGTCGAAGAGGATACGATGGCTGACGCGATACCCAACTCTCTATCTCTTTTCTTTCTTCTCCTTCTCTCTTTCACCTTTATGGAATGGTCGGATAATGAAGCCACTGGTGACGACACCTAGGTATCTCTCTCTCCTTCCCTTTTATTAGGGTTTTGATTATGGAACTCAATAAAAAATTTCTTTGATTAGTGCTTTGAATCAATTTTTTTAATTGGAGTATTTTCAATTTAGTTTGATTAGGATTTTTTTTATTAGGGCTTTGAATCAAATATCTTTAATTAGAGATTTTAATATTTAATTTGATTAGGGATTTTATTTTATTTGATTTTTTTTATTTTTCTTGATTAAGGCTTTGTATCAAATTTCTTAAATTAAGGTTTTTATAGTTAATTTGATTATGGCTGTTTTTAACTTTCTTTTATTAGGGTTTGAATTAGTTTTTTTTTTATATTTTTATTATAGTTTATTTATAGTTTCTTGATTTTATGGCTTATTTATAGCTTATTTTTCTTTTAGTTTGGTTTATTTATGATTTATTTTCTTACATTTTAGGGTTTTATATTTTATTTATGGTTTTTGCATTTGTATATAAAAAATTATGAATTTTTATTTTTTCTCAAATACCAAAAATTTGAACATTTTTTTCATACTTGAATCCATTTTGAGATCCATATTTGTGCTAAAATCCATAATTTTCATAATTAGATCCAATATGACATCAATTAAAGCATTTATATATAAAAAAATATCAATTTTTATTTTTTCTCAAATTACTCAAATTTCAATTAGTTTTTTTTTAGTTTTTAGTTCTAATTCGAGATCCATATCCGGGGCTAAAATCTATAATGAACATGTCAAAACACACATATGGTTGGGCGGATTGGGTCGTAAGATCCAAAACCCATTATCTATGTGTATCCAAGTTGTCTGCACAACATAAATCAAACAACTGACATAAGGAACAACTTTCATGTACAACTGAAACAAACATTAGACAAATTAGAATTAATGTTACATAACAGACAGAATATGTATTGTGTCGGTTTTGTTCATTTGTTTCCGTCCAATCTTGAACAAGTCATCAAACATGCCCTATATGTCTATGTTTTCTTTCTACTGTCTCATTTTGCTCACGAGAGAGAGGACTGCTAAGATGACGACCTATTCAACATTCAGTGAGATAGCCAGAAAACGTTGCGATATTCACCTTTCCACTCACTTTGGAGGTATTTAATTTTGCGTCCTCTCACATTTTCAACAAGCCATTTTAAATGCCTAAAATATCATGATAGTATCATTTTAATGAAAATATCATGTTTTTTTCACAACCGCTTTAAGTGGCTAACAAATAATGTGCTTTTTATGTTTTTGTTGTTTTTGTTAATACTTTTGTTCTATCTTCTTTTTTATTTGACTGATTGTAAAAACCAATAAAAAATAAAAGATTTTCAATTTCTCAAGTGCACTTATTATTTTTTCATTTAAAAAAATTATTGTCCCAAAGCTAGAAGTAGTAGGACTTCAACTCCTGAACCCATTAACCCAAGCTGACTTTTTTTTTTTATAGAAAAGACCATTGTTTCAAAGTTTTTTTTTTTTTGACTGAGAAAGCTGGGGCTACGCAGACCCCTACCCATAGTGACAAACGTTTTTTATGGGCAATTTCTCGTTTTTCAAGAACTCGTGAGAAATTAAAAAAAAATCCATAAATCTCGCATTTTTTTGGCAAAATGTCGGCAATAAAAAATGTAATTAAAAAATATAAAAAAATAATTTTTATAAAAAAATATTAATAAAAAATATTTAAAAATAAAAGTACATGATTTTTTTCGTGATAAATAGCCGTTTAAAATGTAAATATCGCGTTTAAATCGTGGTATTTATGTTTTTTCATAAATCTCACGATATTTGTCACACTGCCACTACCAGTGATACAACTATACCATAGGGATTTGAACTTGCAACGTCCCAACAAAAGGTGACCTGAACTAACTGCGCCTGCCACACAAGCCGTTAGTTCATTGTTTCAAAGTTGAAAGCAACAGAATTTGAACTCTAAATTAATCTATTGCTTGCAAGCCAAATATTTTTATTATTTATTTTACATATATTATTGAATATAAAATCCAGCCAAGTAGAGCCGAACAGCTACTGTTCACGTTCGACTTGTTGATCCCAATTTACAAGTTTGAAAGAGCAGTTTATGAGTTGAACAGTTTTAAGAGTTGAGCATGAACGAAACCACCAGTGTCTCATCTGGTTTCCCAACTGAAATGGTGCCTAGTTCAATGTTGTCAGTATGGGCATGTATATCGGTTATTTTTTAATAAATATAAAAAATATTTAAGATTACATTTTTTAATACTATTTTAATGGTTGTAACACATGTCACGTTCTGATCGACACAAAATATTTTCAAAATATTTTTAATTATTTTTTAGCTGAATCAGAACGATTCACTTGAAAAAAGGTACCGGCGGATCCACCTGAATGTTCTCAGCATTGGCCCAGATAACCTTAGGGATCATTTTCATAGGATGTGGCCAGAGTTTCACAGGCTTTGCCACTGACGTCAACTCTCTTTCTTCATTCAAGCTTCGGACTGACAGTAGTACGACCATACCCCCCGTGGCAGAATTATCACCATCGTCATCTCGGCTGGTGTTTAGATCACCAGATTAAACTCTCTCTCTCTCTCTCTCTCTCTCTCTCTCTCTCTTCATATCAGGTGCAATATGATTGCAAATTTTTTCTGTAGATTTTTCCACCATTTTTTGTGTAGATTTTTCCACCATATGATTGTAAAAATATTTGTGCATTAAGCACCTGATCACCCTTCTTCATCTTGGGGAGAGGGCCTGTCAGGTATGGGGCCCATGACCTGATGGATGGCAAGGCGATGGGGGGTGCTTAATGCATAATTTTTGTACAATCATGTGGCACCCAATCCTCTCTGGTAATCCCATGTGGTAAACGGGTCCTGTGCCAAGCTAACCAGTTGCGAATCCCTCTACCACATGAACCTTAAGAGATATTTGGTAGGGATCTGCGACTTAAAAAAAAAAAAATCTTTGGTAGGTGATCAAGGTGCAGCAGCACACTAACAGTGCAATTTTTTTTTTTTTTAATTTCTTGTGCCACCGTCACAAATTGTTACCATGATTGTCATTCACATCGTCACCTTTCCATCAACCTTCTTTAGTCTTTCCTATCACCACCACCATTATCACATCATCACCATCACTGCCATCATGATCATCATTATCATGACCACCGTTTCAGTCATCCTTACGGATCACTGCTACCACCGCCACCACTATTACTCCTGCCACCTCCATCATCATTATCGTCACCACCATCATGCCACACCGCTACCACCGTCACTATTATCAATGCGTGGATCATTTCTTTTAAAAAGAGAAAAACCCATCGTTTGAATCATTCTGTTTCATCAATCATCCAATAAAGCATCCACCTCTCTCAGCATTCAAAAAACAACACATTCCCCTTTCTTTTTTTTTGGTCACACAATACCCAAAATCTACCATTTTTGGCCATTCTATGACCAACACATGGTTGCTGTGCTAGGTCATAGCCTGACTTTCCGACTGTATTCCAGCCCTACTTTCCAACCTCGTGATCGAGTTATGAGCCAATCCGAGTTCAAGCTCATAATGAGATCGAGTTAAAGGAGCCGAGTTCGACCTGTCATGTTTACAAAAAAAATACATTGTTTTGGAGCTTAAAGAAATAGGATTACAAAGACGTGCATGGTTTCAGGGTTAGAACTAATATGATTTTAGCACTGAACATATTTTTTGTTAAACCAAATAGTTCACTCATATGTTTTACAAGATGTAAACTATAATATATTTTTTACTACTTGACTAGCTCATACTGGTCAAACCGAACTGAATACTGAATACTGAATACTGAATACCTATTGTTTATACTTAGCTTGCCGAACCTATTTTATGAGTTTGAACAAGCTCTTTATGAATCAACCGTGAGCTGTGCAAGCAACCGAAATGAGAAAGAGAGACACAAATAACGTAGTATTTACTAGTATTTACGTGGTTCGGTGGATAAAATAACCTATATCGATGAAGGAAAAATCTCACTCATTCTCTATTATTTTATTCATGTTACCTCCCACCAATATATACTGAGATACATGATTACAAGGATCACAATCAGCCTATACTTCATTAGGGATATGACTCTTACAATAAGCTAGACAAATTTGTTTCATGCTACATTTATCTTTAGTACAAATAGCCTCCTTGTCGACCTTACCATCCTAATTGTTCTTATCCTTATTACCATGCACTAGCCTGTCATCGCTCATCATGCAGCCATGCACTCGGTGTTGGTTAACATCCCCCCTCAATCTCATCTTATCATGAATAAGATTGAGCTTGTTAACCATAGTAGTGTGTTGTAGCTTCATCAATGGCTTGGTTAGAATATGGGCTACCTGATCATTGGTTGAAATATATTTAATCACGAGGTCTCCTTTGGCGATTTTCTCTCAAATAAAATGTAAATCGATCTCAACATGTTTACATCGATTATGATATATAGGGTGTGTTGCCAAATAAGATGTGCCAACATTATCACACCACAGTATTGGGCTTCTTGTATGAAAATTTTTGAGTTTTGTCAACAGGAATTGAATCCACATTAACTTCAGCAGTAGCATTAACTAAAGATTTGTATTCTGCCTTTGTACTTGATCGAGACACAATTGCTTGTTTCTTTGAGTTCCATGATATTAGGTTTAGTCCAAGAAAAACTACATATCCTCTAGTGGATGTTCTGTCATCTAGGCATCCAGCCCAATTGACATCACTAAAAGCTGATACATTCAAAATTGGATCTAATTTGATGAGAAGTCCATACTCAAGAGTGTGTTTAAGATACCTCAGGATTCATTTAACAACACTCCAATGGACATCTGTGGGTCTGTGCATAAATTGGCACACTTTGTTGACAGCATATGATATGTTTGGCCTTGTCATTGTAAAGTATTGGAGTGCTCCTACGATGTTTCTGTACAATGTAAGGTCATGAAACTTTGATCTAGAATCTGTAGTAACAAGTGGTGAACTCACCATAGGTGTAGAGATTGGCTTAGCTCATGTCATTCCTGTTCTTTTAAGATGGTCAAAAATATATTTTTACTGAGAGAGAATTAACCCTTCTTTAGAAAAATTTGCCCCTATGTCCAAAAAGTAATGAAGTTCACCCAAATCCTTAATAGCAAATTCAACCCTGAATTGAGAAATAAGTCTTTGTATATAGGAATGTGAGCTTCCTGTGACGATTATATCATCCACATAAACAAGCACATAGATAATTAGATTTTTCTTTTTGAGAATGAAGAGAGAGGTATCAATTTTGGCTGAGTAAATCCCAGATTGAGAAGGAAAATACTCAGGCGAGCAAACCATGCTCTTGGAGCTTGTTTTAGTCCGTAAAAAGCTCTTTGTAACTTACAAATATGATTTAGAAAATTTGAATCTTCAAAACCTGAAGGTTGTATCATATATACTTCTTCTTAAAGATGACCATGTAAGAAAGCATTCTGAATATCTAACTGACGAATTTATCATCTTTGGCTTAGCGAG
The DNA here is from genome assembly GCF_984573655.1 of Nuphar pumila. Classification (NCBI taxonomy): domain Eukaryota; kingdom Viridiplantae; phylum Streptophyta; class Magnoliopsida; order Nymphaeales; family Nymphaeaceae; genus Nuphar; species Nuphar pumila. The sequence continues at coordinate 97,519,843 of NC_143261.1, read as the reverse complement.
ATAGATAAAACGGTCTGGATGGTTGTAGGTTTTATAATTGGGTAAAAAGTTTTTGTGCAGTTAATCCCTTCTTTTTTACTATACCCTTTAGCTACTAATTTGGCCTTGTATCGCTCCAAAGTTTCATCTGCCTTTCTCTTTATCTTGAATACCCAATTACATCCTACAACGTGCTTAGCCTCTTCAATAGGAACAAGTCTCCAAGTGTTATTCCTCATAAGGGCACTGTATTCAGCCTTCATGGCTTCTCTCCATTTCTCATGTTTGTATGCCTCTCTAAAATCGGTAGGTTCAGTGTCTGGTAGAAGGGTAACAACTAAGGCCTTATGAAGAGAATGTTTGCTAGAAATAAAGGTCTAGAAATCATTGCATTAGGGGTTTAGTCTAAGTGTTCTATCTTGAGAACGGGTAGTCATAGGATGGATCTGAGCATGATTTGGTTCAACTTGAATTTTGGATTGGATCATGGGTTGATTTGGAACCAAAGGAGAGTCAGGATTCGGTTCAGTTATGGGATCTTTATGACTCTCGATGAATTCAATATGATTATCTACGGTTTGATGATCTCTATTGGGAATGGATCCATCATAATTTTTGGAGTGGCTAGTGGATTGGTTTAGGGTAAAATCAGAATTGGACAAGACAATGACCTAATTAGGAGGTTCACGATTTAGAGAAACTTTTTTTTGTGCCTTGAAAGGAAAACTTTTCTCATTGAAAATTATGTGTTGGGAGATAAAAAAAATCAAATTTCAAACTCATACAGTAATACCCTTTGTGTTGAGGAGCATAACCTAAAAATATACTTCTTTCATATCTGAAATCCAATTTATGTTTTTGGTAGGCTCTTAGACACGGAAACATTCACATCTAAATTTTTTTAGAAAATTATAATCAGGTATATCTTTGAACAATTTTTGTAAAGGAGAAATACAATCAAGAACCTTAGTAGGCATTCAATTAATAAGATAAACTGCAGTGCAAAAAGCATATGTCCAATTTTTTTTTGGAATATTTGCTTCAGCTATGAAAGACAAACTAGTTTCAATTATGTGTATGTGCCTTTTTTCACCAACCTCGTTTGTTAAGGGGTATGTGGACATGAGATTCTATGTCTAATACCATTTTCAACAAGGTAGGATAGTAAAGCCTGAAATTCTCCACCCCAATCAGAATGTAAATTTAATTTTGTGCCATGTAAGATTTTCAGCAAGAGCACTAAAAGCCTTGAACACTTGACTAACATCAAACTTATTTTTCAACAAATAAAGCCAAATATACTTAGAAAAAGCATCTACAAAAATCACATAATATCTAAAACCATTGTTACTCATAACGGGAGTTGGTCCTCATAGGTCTGACTAGACAATCTCAAGTGGGGCCTATATATGGTTAGAAGCATTTCAAAAAGGTAATCTATGGTTTTTTCCTCTTTAACAAGCTTCACACAAATTATTTGAATAAACATCATCATAAGATAAATTGAAAATGTCTAAAACATGTTGAAGACCTCTTTATTCTTGTCACAAAAATTTATTTTGTAGAGTTCATCACTGCTTAATCCTTGGCATAGCACTTTCCCTGTTGCTTGATCCTTAACATAACAAACATTGGGGTGAGAAATTCAAAATCGACATTATTATCTTTAGAAAAGTATTGCACAGACAATAAGTTCCTTATAATCCTTGGCACATGAAGCACTTCATTCAACTTTAAATTTTGAGAAAGATTAGAAGAGCCAATGTTAAGAATGCACAAACCTGAGTCGTCACCAATTTTCAAGGTGTCTCCTCCCTGATACTCTGAATGTATCAATAGATTATTGATGTCATTAGTAATATGATGTGTAGCTCTAGAATCAGGATACCGATTATCATCACCATAACTTTAATTTGAAGCACTTCCTTGGGCAACTTGATATACTTGAGAGGTGGGTTCCTTTTTTTTAAGGAGATTTATATATGAGTAACAATTTTTTGCAACATGGTCAACCTTGTTACAAATCTGATAGACCGATTTTTTCCTTCCTTGATATGAATCATTTTTCCTACCATACTTATTCTTGTTCTAATAATTGTTTATTTCATGCCCCCGATAGTTTTGCTGCCTATTAAAATTTGATGTTGAAACAACGTTGGTTGTCAGCATAACTTGATCAACAACTTGCTCTTCATGATCTTTAAAATTTGCCTCTTGCATTAACAAGAGTCCATGCAACTCGGCCAAAGATATGGGCTCCTTCTGAGTTTCCATACTTATTTTAAAAGCTAAATACTCACTCGGCAATCCTCAAAGAATCTGAAGAATTAAGTCATCATCATCCACTGGTTTTGAAGCAATGGCCTTTGCTTTGTTTATGTATGTGTTCATAGAACTAGACCCCTTTAAATCTTGAAGTTGTGATTTCAATTGCATCACACCAGATGTTGAGTGTGTGGTGTAGGATAGCTTGAGAGCATTCCAAACTTTTGCGGATGTCTTAAGACCAATAATCTGTGTATGGATTGATTATGAAAGAGACGACTTGATCCAACTCAACAGAAGTTGGTCTCGTCTAAGCCAATCAATATATTCTTGACTGATCTCGCTAGATCCAGTCTTGAGCATGGGAGGAGCAAGTTTGCTTCCATCGACGAATCTCATCAAATCAAAACAAATTAGGATGAGAGTAAATTGTGATTCTCATATGAGATAATTCTCAACGTTGAGCTTAATTGAGAGAAAATGCTATAAATTGCTAGGATACTGCAGTAAGAAGATTGAGTTATTCATACCAGTTTCAGCAGGATTGGGCAGACTGGATCCTGTATTCGGAGTGAGATTCCTGATCGATTAAGCCATGATCTGCAGACTGCGAGAACTGCAAATAAGAATATCTGGACAGCAATAGAAAAGCCTCCTCAAGGCTCTGATACCATGCAAGCAACCAAAAGGAGGAGAGACGCAAATAACATAGTATTTACGTGGTTCGATCGATCAAATGACCTACATCCACCAAGGAAAAACCTCACTCATTCTCTATTATTTTATTCATGTTACCTCTCACCAATATATACTAAGATACATGATTACAGGGATCACGATCAACCTTTCCTTCATTAGGGATATGACTGTTACAATCAGTTAGATAAATTTGTTTCATGCTACATTTATCTTTAGTACAAATGGCATCCTTGTTGACCTTACCATCCTCATTATTCTTATCCTTATCACCACGCACCAGCTTGTCATATCTCATCATGCTACCATGCACTCGGTGTTGGTTAACAAGCTGAGCCATGAGCTGCTTGGCTTTTTCTGGTCAGCCTTACATAAGCACCTTCGCTCTATGTCCTGATTAACCCATTAGAAAGCAGGTACTGCAAAAGGGCGTAACCTCTGCTAGCTATAGTGAAAGAGGAGGAAACAAGAGAGAGGGAGATAACCATGTGGGGATAGGAGAGCAAATCCAGTACTTTGGCCAAGTACTACGTTAAGTATTCGGCCCACACAAAACATGAAAAATCACTGCATGAAACAGTGAAAATTGATGCATGCAACTCGCACCCATTGCATTAAGGGATTTTGTGTTTTGCGTGGGGCTTAGTACTAGATCTACTCACTACACCATAACTAGGAAACAGTGACTGAAGATGATTGGAGCTGTCACTAATTCAATCGGTGATGGCCTGTCATCGGTCACAAGTATCGGCATCAGTATTACTTCTAGTGACAGACTTAGCGTAACGGAGATGGTTCAAGCTCTCTACAGAGGAGAGGAATTGGCTCTTCTGACTATGAAAGGCAATTTGAGCATCTTTTTGTTTGTTGTCATTACCAATGAAAGGGCCTACCCTCCCCGGAATTTTACTGACAAGTCACCTGCTATGCTTAGTCTTAAGAATAGATGTCTCTGCTATGATGCCTACCCATGTTTCGCATGTCCTACTATGAGGCAAGCTGGAATTGGTTTCTTTCAAGGGGAAGGGCTTCCCTTTGCTACCACCCTAGTACTATTGACAGTATTTCAGCTATTTTCTAACCCATTCTCTCAGGGACGCCAACTCAAGGTTTTTCAAATGACAAAGCCTTATGGCATAACCCCACACCTATTAATCATCAACCTATATGATTCCTTTTCAATAGCTATGAGATGATCATCTTAGGGTGATCTTTTTGTCGACCCATAGATAGATGTACAATAATAATAATAATAATACCCATTGAGTCCCCGGCTTTGGCTGCCCCCGGCTTTGGTATGGAGGTTTCGAAGTGGGTGGCAACCTGTTAAGATAGAAGGTCATCCAAAATATTCAAACTTTGAAAACCCTTAAGCAGTTGCAGGCATTGCAAGGCCGTCTCAACGGCAAGCAAGTTGTGCATACATTAATAATAGAGGAGAAATGTTTGCCTTTACAACCAAATAGAAAGCCACTCTGCGGTCCCGTCACTTCGTTCCTACGTTTTTGGCTTAGGCTAGCTTGCTGGTTGAGAGAGAAAATGTCATACTTTGTAAGTGTCTACAACCATAAATAGCAACCACGTTGTGATTGGAAGGTGGTAAAGATTCTATAAAATCCATAGGAAGGTCTTGCCAAGCACCTTCGGCGAGGAACCTAATCAATTGCTGGGCAGTTGTAGATATGTTCCCCTTAGGGGCGAAAAGTCAGATTGGGTTGGATATCAAGACAAAATACATCCCGAACCCAGCCCACACATTGCTCAGGTCGGGTTTGGGTCCACACATATAATAATATCATATCAGAACTTTTCATGTAAGATCAGGCCGGATATCTGACACAAATCTGACCTATTCACAGTCCTAAATGAAGGCAAGAAACATTTTGATAAAAGCAGATTCACTAATCAGCAAGTGTTCTGCATAATTACTGAACCCAATCACTGACTACCACATCCCACACTTCCCCACTCCTTCAAAAGGGAGTCCCACAACTTTCCCCTCCTGAAAAAGGGCCTAATACCTTTCGTAAGAACTCGGTCCAATCACTGGATCCTCCCTCCATTTTGATGGACCATGGACTTGCAATGAGCTCGTTAAAAGTCAGTGGGGGCCCATTAGAGATTCTTCAAGCAATGGGTAAGGCCATGGGAAGGTTGGTTGAAAATTAATGTATTCGGCCTGTTTATTAACCATTGGAGACTGGGTTTACAGTTAGGGACCATAGAGTTGTGTTTATCCTAGCTGGGTGGGGTTTTGGGAGCTCTGTGTTTAAGTCATCAAGAAGAGACCTCGTGCACGCCCTTAAATCAGCATCTGGAAGGGAGAGGACGAGCTGAGCCAGTGACTCATGAGCTGATAAGTTTTGCTAGGTTTCAGATTCATTTTACCACAATCAGTTCCACTTATATATCCCCTATGTCATCCTTATCTTCATACCCTATCTTGAGGATCTCACTGATGCAAGTTGTTTTGATTAAATCTGACCTCATAGCTGTGATCTACACGGTTCATTTAGTGAATATCAACACTTTAAATAGCAAGAATCCAACCTTTGTGTATGATTTTAAGGTGATTAAGAATCAATGGTTATAAACATGTCAAAATTTGTTGATTTAAAAAATCATATTTTTTTGTCAAAGAAGTACAATCCAAAGGTTGATTCCTATCAAATTGACCATGCTGAATCCATCTATGAAGTCAGATTTGATCAAAACAACTCTAATCCCACATGGGCTATGACTGCGGGCATGAGTGTAACTAAACTGAAGTTTAGCAATGAATTGGCATGTATGCTGGCTCATCTAGCCTATTCTTCTGAGGACTGGTTTTGGCATGATATGCAAACTGATTGGTACCCGGCGATCATCGAGAGGATGTAATTTTGTACATTTTGTATGTTGGTTCATAATTCATGAATACACTGGTAGGGGTCTGCCCAAGCCCAGCTGGTTTATCGAGAAAAAAAAAAGTTAGTGGACCCATGGCTGTTTGGGACACGTTGTGCGTCCAGACAGGTTAGCACATTTTTCTGTCCAATGTGATTGCACTTGATCTGCGCTCTCTGGGAGAAACTTGAGGAGCACAACAGAGTCAGATATGAAAAATTGATTTCAAAACAATCTCTCCCCTCTTTTCTTCAAAATCATTCTTTTCCCCTAAATAAACGTTTTGAAAAGCTTTTTTTTTCTCATTAAAACACTTTCTTACATCAGCCAAACAGCATGGTTAGAAAAAAAAAACAGTTTTCTACAATTCCAAAGATAATTTCCGTGAGAATATCTATAAAGGACGATAGGTCATTGATATACCATATAGCCACATTTCTTTGAAGCTAAGATTTGCCCTTGTGCATTTTTAATCACTTGGGTAGGTTCAAATTGTGATGGTTGAGATTAGGGATGTAAATGGTTCAGATTGGGAATGGATGTGGCCAATACTAATCGGTTCTGAACGGACATGGATTCAGATGGTGAAAAGCTCATGCTAGATCCGAATTTTTACATGTAAACAAATTCAGATATCCATCAAATCTGGATATTTGTCGGATTCAGTTACAAAAACTCAAAACCATATCTGCATTGATTATAATTGGATAAATTCCAGAGACTTCTCACAGGATTGAGAATTCTTGATTCATAGATTTCTTTTTGTTTTGTTTGGGTTTCCTTGGAAGTATATTGAGAATTTCCAGTCCCCTGTTTAGATTAATTGAGAAATGCTATAGAAAATTCCCAGTTTCTAGTAGTAAAATAGGGCTATCATTAGGGTTGCTGCAGAGATGAAGCAATTGGGAGTGAAGTGAAAGATACCTAATCTCCGTTAGAGGAGAAGAAGAAAGAACCCTGAGATGAAGCAATTGGAAGCAGAGTTTGAGAAAAAAATGAGACTAGAATTCTGTTAGAGGAAGAAGAAAAAGAACATTAAGATACGGTGATTGTGCATGCACACAGAGAGAGAAAGAGCTTGGTTGAAGAATGTTGCCGGAAGCTTGTTGTCATCAGAGTTGTGGCGATCTCCTGCATGATCAAGAAGCTTGATGGAGGAGACATAGGGGAGGAAATGGGGAGCCTGATAAGAGAGGAAAATGGAGAGCCCTAAAATTCTCAGAATAAAAAATATCACATAGGGGGGTGGTAATTCAAAAGTTGAGAATTTCATGACAGTGAGAATTCTCAATATCCTCCTCCCTTCACTCCAAACATGGGAAATTGATGTGGCAAGAAACAGGAATTCACATTCCTTCCCTTTCCACCATATCCTAACGCTCCCTTAAAAAAAATGGTTTTTCTGAAGAATAAAGGTAGGTAAAAAATACAAAAAGTTTTGGATTTTTTCTCAAAAAATTCAAAGAATGACTGCACATGCAGAGTGATGTGCCAGAAGGAGGGATTCATAGACCAACTTCATAACTGATACAACAACAACAACAACAACAACTACGCCTTCATCCCAAAACAATTGGGGTCAGCGATATGAACCAAAAAGAAATTCATTTTGGGTCTTCCACATGAATCCTTTTCCTCCAATCATTTCTATCCAACGCCATGTCCTCGGTGAGGTTCAAAGCATTCATATCCTTTCCTATCATCTCCATCCAAGTCTTCCTAGGCCTACCCCGACCTCTTTTAACTAATATATTTTCCCATTTCTCCAACCTTCTAACTGGAGCATCATTAGGCCTTCGCCGAATATGTCCAAACCACCGTAAACGATTCTCTCGCATCTTATTTTCAATGGGTGCAACACCTACCTTCTTACGTATCTCTTCGTTCCGAATCTTATCTTTTATTGTATTTCCACACATCCATCTAAGCATCCGCATCTCAGCTACACTCATTTTTTGAATATGATGTCTCTTGGCAGCCCAACATTCCGTACCATATAGTAAAGCGGGTCTAATAGTCGTCCTATAAAACTTTCCCTTCAACCGCAATGGCATTCTACGATCGCACAGCACTCCAGTAGCACTTTTCCATTTCATCCACCCAACCTTTATCCTATGATTTACATCTCCATCAATTTCTCCATACTTTTGAATGATGGATCCCAAATATTTGAAATAATCATTCACCGGTATATCTTGCTCACCAAGCTTCACTACACTCCCATCACTACTTCGTTGCTTACTAAACCGACATTCCATATATTCAGTCTTACTCTTACTCAACTTAAAACCTCTAGCTTCCAATGTCTGTCTCCATAATTCTAACTTAGCATTAACCCCAGCTCTAGACTCATCAATCAAAACAATATCATCAGCAAACAACATACACCACGGTACATTTTCTTGAATTGATCTCGTAAGTTCATCCATCACTATCGCAAATAGGAAAGGGCTTAAAGCAGATCCTTGATGTAACCCAACCGTTATCGGAAAATTGGTTGTCACCCCTCCACAACTTCATAACTGATATCACTACCAAACCCCACTGGCACACAGGTGTGTGCGTGGCTTTCAGAAGTGGGCCAGGTAAGGCAGGGTGGTCGTGGGGCCACACCCAGGGTTTTCCTTGGTTGGGCGAGGGTTCCTCGTCCAAAAAAAAATGATATCACTACCAGAAAAGTCCACAATCATTCAATGGACGAGGCCACCAGCCCGTCCATCAAAAAAACCAAGAGCCATATATGTCTATACTACAACCACATTTCATGCATTAACAAGGCCCACCAAGATTAAGAAATCTATGAACCATCAAATATTCAACGTTGACAACACAAGCACATTGCCCATGTGATAAGATGTACTATGCTCACTAAAAAACATCATAGCAAACATCATTGTTCTGCCATGTCCCAACTATGTCAAGGGGTAATTAGCAAAATCAACACAAAAAATTGAGACTTGAAAAAGTTACAACTATAACACTTGTAATTTGCGCCACACACACAGAGAGAAAGAGATAGAGAGAGAGAGCACTGTGACCATAGTTCTCATGAAAACAAAAATTGCTCATAAACAAAGCTAGCTGCCAATGATAAACATAGTTTAAGAATGACAATCCATAGAAGCCAATCAGAAGCATCAAACACCTTAAGTGCCAAAGGTCACAACCTACTCATTAGATCAAGATAATACGTCCATGCAGATATATACGGCCGATACCACATACGAGTTGACAAGACAAACAAAATTTTCAGCAAATTCATATACTCTGATCAGCCATTTGAACGACCATGTTTCAAAACAGACATGGACCCAACAATGCAGTTCCAGTTTATGGCCAGAGAGTCTTTACTCTATCTTTCAAATGACTCCATAACTAATAACATCACTTATAAAAAGTGAGTCCAAAAGGGTTCATACGAAGCAAGCAACCGATCATGAACAAATGGTCAAGCCTGATGTAGGGAAGTCTAAAAGAAAGAGATGCAATACCATCAAGGATGCATCTCAAGCACACATCTAAGACAGCCTCCCTCATGCATCAAATCAAATGCTTTATTGATCTCTCCAAGCTTCAACTTGTGAGTGATGTATTCATCCACCTTGATTTCCTGCCAAATTGTACTAATTTAGCTCAGTACTAGCTTGGGTTTTCCAAATTCTTCATAATAAATAAGATCATGCACACACACACACACACATGTGCACGCACACACCAACCCACCCACCTTCTTCATGTACTTGTCCACAAGCCATGGTACTTGAGAGCGGCTCTTGAAACCACCAAATGCTGTTCCCTTCCAAACACGGCCAGTCACAAGTTGAAATGGCCGAGTAGATATTTCCTGACCAGAAGCAGCAACACCAACAATAACAGATGTACCCCACCCCTGAATCGAGCAAAAGTCAGCACAACACTGAAGACTCTCGATACTCAAATTAGTACAAAGGCCTTCAATCCAAAGAATCCTTACCTTGTGACAGCATTCTAAAGCAGACCTCATCACGGAGACATTTCCAATGCACTCAAAGCTGTAGTCAACCCCTCCATCTGTCAGATCCACGATTACTTGCTGTATGGGCTTATCATGGTCTTTTGGGTTAAGAAACTCTGTGGCTCCGAAGTTCTTTGCTGCCATCCAGATCATTTAAACTCATCACAAGCAATTCACAAATGTCGTCATTTGAAGAAGAATTTAGGTAATCACAGTCTAATGCACATAGAGCTTTTCTTGTAGCATTGAAAAATCAACCATGAACTATTGCCCACAAACAGTCTCATGTTTGCAAGGAAACGACTATTGCAATTAAGATATTTTGCATAGCATTTAATTCTCGAGTATTTGTTATTAAATAAGAGGTAGATATGACTGTCAAGTGCTTCGCGAGAGCTAGCACAGATAAGTTCTGGCAAAAAAAGGTTCAAATTCATACCAATTTCGAATTTTTTGCTGTCAAGATCAATTCCAATAATGCGTGAGGCCCCAGCTGCCTTTGCACCCTCCGCAACCTATTCAGTAATGACTAACAACTGAACAACATGCCAAAGAGTGCCTATCTGTGGAAATGCAGAGGTTCAATTTTCAAACAACTTACTGCAAGACCAACTGTTCCAAGTCCAAACACAGCTACTGTAGAACCTGGTTCCACTTTTGCAGTATTCCAAACTGCTCCAAGTCCTAATCATATAAGCACCAAATCAGCAAATCTGCAGAATATATGAAACACACAATAGAAAAAAAGAAGAGAAGCAAGCAGGTTAGCACGAACATCCCATATGCATACATGTGTATGTGTAGTGGCTTCAAGGGGGAAAAAAGAAAAGAAAAAGTGTACGCATGGCACAAGCAAAACAGGAAGCTCTCATTGGCAGACTCATTGTTGCATGGGAGAAGTCAATCAACTGATAATTCTGCATGTGAGGATATTCTTTTAAGAAAACAATAAATGCAGAGGAAATGCATTAACCATAAATGATAACCAACATCCACCAAGGGACATTGAGAAACACAGTCCTATTAGACCTGCGTAACTTTAACTTGCTTGTACATTTTCATTTTCACAACCCATGATTTCAACTTTCCTTATATTTGTTTTTCATCTATTACAGCAATATGAACACATTGACATCCACAGAAATCATCATAGATGTGGTTACAACAATTTGGCTGCTTCATTTGTTACAAAACAAAAAGAAAAAAGAGCATTCTTTATATTAGTCATCTGAAAATAGCTGTTTGGGTTCAGGCCTCTACCAAAGGAAACAGTCACTCAATTACTTCACAATAAAGCTGAAACATACCATTGTGCAGTTTAAAATCAGAGTATCTATTAAAGCCACTTCAAAATTGATATGACACAAATTAAACCAAATAACTAACGTGGGTAAATTCCTAAAGTGTATCTTTGTATACAAGGTTCTCATCAAGAAGCAAGCTTCAATCACTGGGGAGGCAATATAGAAATTTTACCAACAGTTGCCATGAGGACCAATAGCAGAAGGCCAAAACATGAAACATAGAGGTAAAAACACATCAAACCATAAACACGATAAAAAGTTTCAACAATAACTTGTACACACAAGAAACATGGTGAAAGTCAGTAACCAATAATTCAGCAATTATGGACTGGAAAGAGAAAAGTACTTTTGTGGTACTTCAAAGAATTTCATGGAAGGAAAAATTTAAGACAGATAAAGCTCTTCACCTGTTGGAACTCCACAGCCAAGCAGACAGATCTTATCTAGAGGAGCATTTGGATCAACTTTAGCAACACTAACATCATGTACCACTGTGTATTGACTAAAAGTTGATGTTCCCATGAAGTGATAGATAGGCTTTCCATTTATAGAGAATCGACTCTTCCGGTCATTCATCATTATTCCAACACCTGTAGCTCCCCGAACTTTTCCACACAGATTTGTTTTGCCTGATTTGCAAAATTTGCATTCTCTACATTCAGCCTGGTAACAAGGTATGACATGGTCTCCAGGTTGTACCTCTGTGACACCCTCACCAACACTTTCAACAATTCTGAGCATGCAAATTACACAAAATAAATGTGAACCTAGGGATTACATAGAAAAAATTCAAGCTTCCTCTCTTTCTAAAATTTGGAAGTGCATAATATCACGTACCCAGCAGCCTCATGACCAAGAATGCAAGGGAACAATCCCTCAGGATCCTGCATGGAAGAAAAGCCTGTTCTCAGATCAAAGAACCAAGAAACACGTGTAATATGATTCATTGAAACGCCATAAACATGCTAAAAGTTTTATCAAAATTACCAAAGCAACTGTAATGTATAAACTTCAAGGCACCAACATGGAGATATCAGTGGATGCCAAGGGCAGAAACGCTCTGCGAATTTGTTAATAACCACTACATGATGTTGATATTTGGAAAAGAGGTACTGCACGAGTAGCTGCTGATGTCTGTAAATGTAAGCATGCATGTGGACACGCATACATGTTCGAGTGTGTGCAATTGTATATTTATGTGCCCATCAGGCATAGATGGTAAAATTATTTCTACTCCCACATAATCCATTCAGAGTTTTTTCACATATATACGCTAATGTGCTTGTGTTGTCTGTGTATTTGTTTGCATGCATGGATTAACTGAGGTGATAAAACTTTGATACAACTCAATGCATGGTTTGGTATCAACCAAGCACAAGCTCCATCTTGCATAAACCATCCCTGATTCTTTTCATCCTTGGCCACCATAATCATAGACCATCAGATACAGAGGCTCAGCATGATGGATCTGAACGTGTGTATTTACATGACCTTGACTTGACATGCATTATGTGTCTTAGTGCACGATGTTCATGTTGAAAATGGGCCCGTTTGAAGATGAATTGCCTTCTTATATAACACTAAATCTGAACCAAACATAGGATCAACTTTCTGAAGTCAATGCAAAACAGATAATGGTAAATCTCTCTTTCTCTCTCTGCACGCACACCAACACCCACATGTGCACACAGATATTCCTTTAATGGTCTTGGATCAAGTATCACTCAATCTAAACATATTTAAATTTGGATATGATGCATTTAGATTTCAATCTAATTTAAAGTATCAAAATGATATTGTGTTTGGCCTATTTTATTTATATAATGTTTCAAATCAGTTGACCATAATATTTGACAGTATATAAACAAACATGACAAATTAAATCATGTTCTGTTTTAAAAGATGAAAAACAAACACATGAAAACAATTCAATTCAAAGGATTCTAAGAAAACACACTTCATTTGATATCGTAACCACCTGCATTGCAACACACACATTCAATTTCAGAACGAAATTCTTGCATGCTTAGCATCAATAATAGGCGAAACAACAACGTATATAAATGTGAGACTTGTAAGCAGACCTTTCCACCCCAGGTGTACGCATCAGTGTGGCAGAGAGCAGTATAAAATATCTTGATCCGAACCTCCCCGGCTTGTGGTGGGGCAACTTGAACATCTTCAATCACCAGGGGCTTGTTGGCCTCCCAAGCAACAGCAGCTTCAGAGAATACAACAACAATGAGTAAGGTTATCATTCCAACTCCAACATTTTCTTTTTCTTTTTTGGGAAAGTCCAAGGGAACACCCCCATCACCGACCACACATTGGCTGGTCTCAGTTGGTAAAAACCCAAAGTTGTCAGACTAGAAAGAGGAAACAGGAAAGATAAGGGAAGTGGCGGCGAGAAATGAGACATTTTGAAATTTATAAGAAGCAGGAAGCAAGGAATCAATTTGAAAAAAAAATGAGAATTGAACAGGAAGGGATATTAGAATGGAATGGGAAGTGAAACGGGAATCAAATGGGAAGCGAATACAAATAAAAATAAAAATGACTATTCTTAAGTTTCATGATTTTTTATTGTAAGAATAACTTTTGTCAAAATCTAAAAATGATGGTTACATATCTAGAGAAAGCACATGGGAAGTGAGTACAACCATGCTATGAAAACATGAAAAGAGGCGTGAGAAGACACATAAGAATCATGCAAAAACACTAATGAAGTGTATGTGAAGCATAAGAGAAACGTGGGAGAATCAAGATTCTCATCAAGTTTCAGAAGCTAGGAGTATGGCCCTTTAGAAGGGCGAGTTTCTCAAGAGCTTCCCACCTATATAAGAAGCTTTCGGTAACCCTCTAAAACCCATGAGGTCCTCCCTGCCCACCAGGGAGTGGGCCCAGCTTCTACCTTGCAGCAAGGGACGACATTCACAAGTTGCCCCTACCGGATGAGCGGAGCCCTTGTAGGCAACACCAATATTTTCAGCACAACAGTAACAGAACAACCATGACTGCGAGTAATCTACACAACTTATAGACCAAAGCAAAAAGAATTGACACACCCACCAAAACGGAAGCAAAAAATCGACAACCAACAAACAAGGATCTAATGTGGGTATTAAGCCATTGATGCTTATTGAGAATTTCTTCATCAATTCAGATATACCCAAAAAAGAAATCATAAAAAAAGGAGGAAGACCCCAAAAAAATGTACGGCATCGAGAAGCTAACGTATTGCGAATTGGGTTTTCTCACCCCCTTTGTTTTCCGAGTAACGAATGGTATCTTCACCGATAGGAGCAGACTGAACGATATACAATAGAAATGCTAAAAGAACGTGAGAGATTGAGAGAGAACCTTTGCAGGTGATGACTTGACCTTGAGTAGCCATGATCCTGAGAGAGAGAGAGAGAGAGAGAGAGAGAGAGAGAGAGAGAGAGAGAGAGAGAGAGGGTGGGGGTAGGATGAGGCCTGGAGAAGAAGTGGCACTCCTTAATAAACTAATGCCGGCTAACGACGAAGTTTTATACGTATGCACCAAGTTGACGGGACGTCACAAGTTCCAAACTCATGGGGGTCGAAACTGGAGAGTAGGGATCTCAAGGGTTTTCTTGACTAAAGGCCAGCCAATGTGCAGTCGGTGATGGGTTTTTTCTTGGGTTATCCAAAAAAAACTATTCTGGTGAATCGGTCGATACCAATTCACAAGTGAATGGGCCAACTTTTAACTAACAGATGACACATGTCACACAAATATTAAAACAATATAAAATTTTAAAATAACTATTTTCTAACACGTTTTATTTATTTTAAAAAATAGAATCGAACCAAATGTGAATCAATACGATACGAATCAGCCGATTCAAGCTGATTCGCAATGATACTGAGAACATTGCCCTACACAAGTCGAGTTTATAAAACAAGCCGGCATCCCAATGTGTTGACACTAATAAAGTTATAAATTCTTGAACTAGTAAAGATATAAATTCTTGCCCAGTCTTCTCCCTTAGCATCTTTCTTTTTTTTTTTGGATAATCCAAAGAAAAAACTCTCCATCACTCCTTCCGTTGCAAAACCCTTGAGGTCCCCCTTATCCAAAAGTACATCCAGCTTTTACTTTGCAACAAGGAACATCACCTGTAAGTTTAAAATCCAGGAGACATTCCCAAGTAACCCCTATCAGATGAGTGAAGCCCTTGGCATCAGCATCTTAGGACCTACCACTTTTCTAGCCTATCGTCAACTTACCATGAGTGAACGGGTATTTTTGAGTTGGTTTTTAGCAAGTTATACATATCCATGAACCAGTGATGTAAAGAAGTAGCCAACAATAAGGATGAAAATGAATCAGACATGGGCCAACCATACCCATTTTACGTATAACATGCAATACAGATATGGATTCAAATGAAAACTAAATTTTTTCACGATCCAATATGGTGGATCATGCCTCTTGGTTCGTTAAATTCGATGACTTGGATGGAAGAACAGGTGGTTATATGCTTTTTTACCTGAAGACATTTTCAAGTTCTTTGAGGGCTTGCTTATAAAAAACTTATGTTGGGTTACCCCAGAAAACTGCTTCTTTTTTCACTTATGCAACTGTTTGGAATGCAGCTGAAAAGTTGAAATTAATATTGGAAGAGTGTTGGGAAGGTTG
Source organism: Nuphar pumila (assembly GCF_984573655.1). Classification (NCBI taxonomy): domain Eukaryota; kingdom Viridiplantae; phylum Streptophyta; class Magnoliopsida; order Nymphaeales; family Nymphaeaceae; genus Nuphar; species Nuphar pumila. Next base: position 97,504,056 of record NC_143261.1, on the reverse strand, counting down.
TCAGAGCAGTCACTGGTGTGGGAATTGGTGCAGTATTTGGCAACTACCACCTCATCTAGGTGGAAAGTGAAATGTAAAAACTGGAGTCCATCATTTCTTACAATTGCATTCATCCCAAATGAGGGTCATTTATGATAGTAAAAATAAGTCACCAATATAATTAGCAGGCAGAAGAAAAGACCTTTTTTTGATGAGTTTGATATCGATGATAGTATCTATGATGACCTTGATAGGGAGCTGCTAACTATGCCGAATGTGCTAACTATGTATATGACGCTGAAAATAAACCGATTTGAGATCACCCTTTCATTAGAATTAGCCCAATAACCAATTTGGTCTCAAGGTGGCGCTAGGCAAACCCCACTTCCCACTCTGGCTACCTCTCTAGTTTCCAAACAAGGCCTAAATGATGTATCATTGTGTACCCTAGTATCAGTATATTCCCCTTCACCTGGGCTGCAGATTTATACTGAAAGGGTCTTCAACACCTGCCATTGAGAAGCACTTCTATGGATTCAAGTCTGTATTTGAAGCAACTTTGTTGAGACATCAAATCTCTCCAGAGTATAAGGCTGAGTCTGTGCCGACCCTTTAGGCTTATGGACAAGAATTCTAGAGCCATAAGGCTGTTTATCTTGGATCTAGAGTGAGTCCTAACCATAAGGATTGGGATGGGTGTTTGAGGGTTTGGGCAAGTATGCAACTTATGTGTACATGATCTTTTTTTTTTTTACAAGAAGCACGCTTTTCAAAAACTCTCTTTGGAAGTAAGATACTTCTCACTTTAAAAACTTTATAGTTCTCTCATGCCTTATATGCTTCTCTTACATTTCTTTTAATGTTTTTATATGCTTCCCCTCACTTCTCATGTGCTTTTTCTAAATTGATAACCATCATTGTTAAGTTTTAATAAAAAAATAATTCTAATACTAAAAAATCATGAAATATAAGAATAGTCATTTTTATTTTGTATTTATTTGCTTCCTATCATTCAATTCATGTTTTGCTTTCAAATTGATTACTCATCGTTTTGTATAAATTTTAAAATACCTTGCTTTTAGCTTTTGCTTCACCTATGGTTTCCAATTTCCAATTCCTAGTCTAGTAACCTTGGTTGGGATGCTGCAAGTTCAAATCTAAATGATATGGTTGTATAACTAGGCCTAACCCCAGCTTGCTTATCAAAAACAAAAAAAGAAACCGGTACCCAAATACAAAAACAAGAAACGTGGATTCTACTCCAATTAGGACCGGTAAATGAGTCTAACAAACCAAATAGGTGTTCAAACTTGGCTTGTTTTTTAAGCGAGCTGAGCCCAAGTTAAACAAGCATGAGTAGCTAGCTTGTTTACATAAGAAATACATTTTCCAAAACTAATCATACTAAAAATTGGCCTCTAAACCTATGAGCGAAGCTCAAATGGGTTCATTTACAAAATAAATACCTACTTTCGATGCTCTAAGCAATCAATAAAATTTTAATTGTAATTGGTAGGATCGACCACCAGATTGGCATCGTTCAAAAGAGAACATCCAGAAGAAACTAAAACGCATCAGGGTAAGACCAACACTTACTGCAAGAAAAACAAAGCAATGTTATAAAGTTCTAGTCTTCTGAAGTTCCTGTAGAGGCTCAACACAATCACGGCCAATAACCACAATTTTTTGTCTTCTCCACCCCTTCGGATTCACCAGCTTGTTGTCTACCTGTTTCTTGAAAGATAATTCCCTTAACTGCTGCTGAAGAAGAGGTTGACATGCCCGCCTGAAAGACAGCACACAGCAAGGAAAAGTATCAACTACCAAAATCTCAACCACATAAAAATCTGCCAATCTGAAAAAGGAAAAACTTAATTAGCTTTGAATAAAAGAGACGAGTGAAAAATATACAAAATGGGATAAGTTCCCAAAAGCAAACAAAGAAAACATTAAAATAACATAAATCTCTAAACCTTTAGGATTTATCAACAACTTTAGGCTTGCATCTCTTGATCGCATTATCATGTTATGTAATATTACCATGTCATGCAAGGTCACAAATCCAAAGATCGGCATGTTTGAGTTCTAGACAAGGTTTCGGTTGTTATAAAGGTCATCCTACCCCAGAATTGTAAGTTTCCAATCCCTTCTGTGAAGGTTACACAAGATGCAGCACTAGTGTCTCTGGTGGCATATATCCATATCTGAACACGCACGCGCACGCGCGCGCACACACACACACACACTCATTTTCCATCTTTTTTCTTCTTATGACTGGTGGAAGCAATGACCTTCTCTTCCCTTATCTCAAATCCCTAGGATTTTATTGTTGAGAAAGGAGGATGAAGTCCAGGGCACAATGGCAATTTTACCACAGGGGCAAAAGCACTGAGTCTGAAAGGCAGAATTGTTATTTTCACCTGCTGATCCTAAATGTACGGCAGTCATGCAAATTCTTTGTTATATTATGTCTTTGTGTTTTTCATTAAGTATGGCATATCACAATATTGTAAAACATAAGGACCTCCTGTAACTTACTCTACTAGGGTGGCCCTATATTAATAAAGATACAATACAGGAGCCACACACTCAAATAAAAGAAAGTAAGAGGGGGTGGCTATCTTTCCCTACAATCTCCTCTAGTCCTCTTCTCTTCCCCTTTCTTCTCCTTCATCCATTCACAAGAACAAGAATTATAATCTCTATCGACAGATCATAATAAAATTACAATACCTCTATCCTTACCTCCTGTGAGAGAGAGAGAGAGAGAGAGAGAGAGAGAGCAACAAAATGTTGAACTCATGAACTGAACAAGAGCAAAGTCAAAACAAATAAAGAAAGCATAAGAGAAAAAGAACATCTGACAGATAAAACAGGCTCACGCCGGAGCCGCTTGCCCAAATTGTGGCAAAAGAGAGGTAGCGTCAGCAGGAGGGAGCGGAAGATCACTAAGATGCATACGCAAGATCGTATAAACATCTACCAAGATTTTATGCACCAGGTTTTGGATGTTAACCGGAATTTGACGAAAATGAGCGTTGTTTCGTGCCATCCAAACAAACCACCAAGAAGTAAGCAACCACGTTCGCCAGATGAATCTCAAGAGAGAGAATTCCATTTCAGCACCAGTGAGCCTCTTTTTCATTGCCAGTGATTGAAATGACCATGTGGATTTAACTTGTGAATATAACTGAAGAGATACGAAAACATACCTTTCACGTTGTTGCGGAAGCGGAAAACAACGGATCGATGATGCTCGTTTTTTGCTCAACGGATGCGTGCTCCCACTTGGAGAGGACGATGATTCGCAGACCAAATGCCCACCGATTCACTAATATCACTGTCTTCTTCTTCTTTCTTCCACTGTGCACATTCAATCACTGTGTACATTCACAACCAACGTGCACAGCCCTTCTCTCTCACTCTGTTTCCCTCTTTTTCTTCCTGTATATTCAAATGAGAGAGAGACCCAGAAAAGAAAGGGAAGAGTCGGTTTCCAAAACCGTCCCCTCCTTAAATGGTGGGCCGGGTTCGGATCTCGCCCATCATGGGCGGACCCGGTACCCAACCCAACATTCTCCCACTCGCACATGATGGGAAGAGATATAAGAAGAAAGAACACCAAAGGTGTTCATATGGTGAATAACATCAGGTATTCATACTGGCAAATGAACCGTGCGACCCGTGAGCTTAGGGAGTGGAGACATATTATGTACCGGTTAGTGTAACATAATAGTCTAAACTTGCAAACAATAAGATAACACAAGGTATACCTGCACAAGCCAAGTAAGAAGCTCACTGTGTTCTAGATCAAATACATTTTTTCATATTCTAGCATACTGAATCCCTCTGCACATATTATAGTGCTAAGCTATGCTAGACAAGGCCTTTCATTATGCCACATGTTTCATCATAAACTCAAACATCCCCAGGATGCAGTAAAATAAGCTAGCTTTTAACATGTGCATAATCTGAAAATGTCAAATGATCTTCCTTTCCAACTCTTATTCTTTGAATCAAGATAAGTTGCTTTCTCAGACATGTTCTTTTAGACCGAATCATACATGGTCGTAAGCAACATGCTAAAGTAGCAACACTCATCTTTCTTCTTCAAATAAGGTTAAAAGTCAATAAGGACATCAATATATATATCTATATATATATATATATATATATATATATATATATATATATATATATATATATATATATATATATATATTAAGGATACACAATGAAGAAGCAAGGATCATTCTTCATTTCCTTTTGTGGTCGACTTATAGTCATGGTGCGACATACGTGGTATGACTCACGTATTACGGCAAGACTTTCTCATTCCAGTGAGTGTATGCATACACCATAAATTCTTTGTCATACAGATCTTTATTAGTTCAGTTTCTCCTCGAGAAACTAACTTGAGTCTTTCAGGATGCACATTCCCATGTAATGTCTATCCAAGTCCTCAGATCTGATCAACCAAGTTACTCTTGACATTTAGATATCAAGGTCGGTCTTTCCATATAGTTAAATATACACAAGATCTCATCCTAACCCGGTTAGGGCGATGTATCCCATATACATATGTATGGTGGATATCATAACTCATTGTACTCCCACTCTTTTGAGTTATTATCACATAATATCCCCAAAATCCGTTCCTGGATTTTGTTACATCTCATCTCAGCCCGCCCACAAGCAGCGTCTGAGGCGATAAATCCGTGTGAGAAGATTTATCTCAAACCTGGTAGCATACTCATATAGATGTGCAACATGCTATACAATGATCATAGAAAGAAAATATGAATAACATTAGCATATCAAATCTTACAAATACCCATAGATTTTACATGTTTAACATAAGAATCCCTATAGATTGGCTTAGTAAAGGGATCTGCCACCATATCTTGGGTATTAACATATGCCAAGGCAACCTTGCCTTTAGATACAATATCGCGCATATACTTGCATCTCGTATCAATATGTTTGGTTCTATTGTGAAACTTGGGATCCTTAGCAAACGCAATTGCCGCTTGATTATCACAAAATAAAGTCACTGGCAGTTTTGCTTCAGAAGAGAGTCCCAAATGTTTGATGAATCTCCTTAACCAAACACATTCCTGCACTGCGAACGATCCTGCAACAAATTCAGCTTCCATTGTGGACAAGGCTACACACGTCTGCTTCTTGCTACACCAAGATATAGCACCATTGTTCATCAAGAACACATAGCCAGACGTAGACTTACGCTCATCAGGGTCCCCACCCCAATCTGCGTCAGTATAGCCTACCACACGCATGTTACCACCATGGTAACAAAGAACTGAATCCGATGTGTCTTTAAGATATCTCATAATCCTCTTGACAGCCTTCCAATGGGCTTGTCCTGGATTAACTTGATATCTACTCACCAACCCTACTGCATAACATATGTCAGGCGGGTGCACATCATAAGGTACATAAGGCTGCCTACTGCACTGGAGTAAGGGACTTTGGACATAGCTTCTATTTCTTTAGATTCCTTTGGACACATCTTAAGACTTAAATCATTCCCTTTTGCAACAGGAGTATCTATGGGTTTACTATCTTGCATATGAAATCGTTCTAAGACCTTCTTTATATATGACTCTTGTGAAAGAGAAAGAAGTCTTTTTGAACGGTCTCTTTTTATCTCTATGCCTAGCATAAAGCATGCTTCACCCATGTCTTTCATTTCAAAATGAATGGACAACCATTCTTTAATGGTTTTTAGAAACTCCAAATGATTACTAGCCAATAAAATATCATCCACATATAGAGTTAGAATCACAAATTTTTGACCTTGACGCTTAAGATAAACACAGTGATCCTCATCAATCATAGCAAAGTTATTGCTCATGATAGTTTCATGAAACCTTAAATACCACTGTCTGGATGACTGCTTTAATCCATAAATGGATCGTTTGAGCTTGCACACTTTGCGCTCAAAACCAGCAGTAACAAACCCCTCGGGTTGTTCCATATATATTTCTTCATCCAGTTTTCCATTAAGGAATGAAGTTTTAACATCCATCTGATGTAATTCTAAATCCATATGTGACACTATGGCTAACAAAAGGCGAATAGAGGTCAATTTGACCACAGGTGAGAATGTTTCATCATAGTCTATCCCTGCCATTTGTATGTATCCTTTAGCAACCAAACGAGCTTTATATCGCTCGATAGATCCATCAGCATTTCTTTTAATATTGAGAACCCATTTGCTCCCAATAGGTTTTCTTCCTTTTGGAAGATTAACAAGATCCCAGACCTCGTTGGATGCCATGGATTTCATTTCCTCTTCCATTGCCTTGTGCCATTCATTCCTTTTAGGACAAGATAGATCATCTCTAACACTCTTAGGTATATTATCATCTTGGGGCAAAACCACAAAGGCTTCCCCTTCGATTTGGAATCTCCGACGAGGAATTCTCTTCCTCAGACTCTTTCGAGTTGTCAGATCTTCATCAAAATCAATATTCACTTGAGTGTTACTCCCACTATCCAATAGTGGTATAGACACATCCTCTTGTGTCTCTAAAACATGATGATCAATCTCTTTAGATTGATCTTCATCATCCAATTCATAGAACTGGAAGTGACGCTCTATCTCTCCCCTTTTAGAAAATTCACTTTCAATAAATGTGGCATCTCTAGAATCTATTTCAGAAATACTCCCATCAGTATTCTCTCCTAAGAATACATATTCTTTTGAATGTTCACAGTATCTTATAAAGATACACTTCTTTCCCCTAGGACCCAATTTTCCATATTGATGGGAAAGATTATGGACATATGCAGCAGACCCCCAGGGCCTGAGATAAGCCAATTCTGGCTTTCTGCCTTTCCACAATTCATAGGGAGTTGAAGAAATAGATTTAGATGGTACACGATTTAATACATGAGCGGCAGTTAATAAGCAATCACCCCAAAAGGAAATAGGTAAATTTGCCTGCGCCATCATGGACCTGACCATCTCTAAGAGGGTCCTATTCCTCCTTTCTGCAACACCATTTTGTTGTGGAGTTCGAGGAGTAGTTAATTGTCTATCTATCCCTTTATCATCACACAATTCCTTGAATTATTCAGATAGATATTCACGTCCACGATCTGTTCTCAAAGCCTTGATCCTACGATCAAGTTGATTCTCTACCATGTTTATAAAAAATCTAAAGCAATCCAATGCTTCAGATTTATGCGTAATTAAATACACATGGCTAAATCGTGTATAATCATCAATAAAAGTGATGAAATATGAAGCTCCATGCCTCGTTGCCATATTCATTGGCCCACATATATCTGAATGAATTAATTGAAGAGGATAGGTTGCTCTAATTGCCTTTCCAAAAGGTAATCGAGTTGCTTTTCCAGCAAGACAATGCTCACATATAGGCATTTCAATCTTCGCATGAGATCCCAAAAGACCCTCTCGTGCGAGCCTATCCATTCTCTTTTGCCCTATATGTCCAAACCGAGCATGCCATACAGATACATCCACATCCATATTATTAGCAGTTGAAACAAGTGAAAAATATTCATCATTAACATTCAAATTAATAAGTTCTGTGTCCAACACATAGAAATCATTCATCAAGAAACCAGAAGCAACTAAATTTTGTCCACAAATGATGTCAACATTGACATCCCCAAACACAAGTTTATAGTTTAACATTGACAAAGCAGAAACTGAAATCAAATTTCGTCGAATCTCTGGAACATGCAGAACATCATATAATAATAAAGATCGTCTTCCTCGCAAATCCAATTTGCAAGTCCCGATTCCCTTGACTTTTGCTCTAGTGTTATTCCCCAGGAACAACCACTTCGAACCAGATGGCATCTTCCTATATTCGACGAAGTTTGTGCGGTCTTTGGTCACATGGTCAGTGGCTCTTGAGTCTACAATCCACATAGGATTAGATTCAATAATTAGTGCACAACTACAAACATTTGCACAAAAAATAGGAGTCATAAGAAAATGTACCTTCTCCTGCTCATGATATTCACGAGCATAGTGACCCAAATTTCCACACTTAAAGCATTTTGCATTTGCCTTATTTTTCTTGCTTCCACGCTTCCCAGAGCGCTGATAAGGCTTCTTTTCTTGCTCTTTGTCTTGTCCCTTCTTATTACCCTTCTTGAACCTTCTTGGTGCATAGAATTTCTTCTTAAAAGATTTTTGCTTTTTCGAACTTTCTGCCACATATGCCCTCATGCCAGATTGTTGAGTCGCTTCAAGGCGATCATTTTTCAGCTCTACATGACAAGCGATATCATCGAAAGTCTTAATACTTTCATTATGAGTCATATTAATTTTCATATGTTCCCAACTGTGTGGCAGAGAACGAATCACAGCCTGGACCTGTTGTTCATCTGTAAGGGTATGCCCTGCACTATTGAGCTCTCTAATCATGTTTGCCATCTCCCTGAGATGCTGGCTCATAGTGTGTTGAGGGGACTTTCTGTATGAATCGAACCTGATGGTCAGCCTCCTTAGTTTTGTGGCTGATGTTCCCCCAAACTTATCTTTAAGGGCCATCCACATCTGTTGAGCAGTCTTATAATGCTCAAATTGGCACATGATGTCATCCTGCATAGAACATAACATGGTGACACGCGCAACAGTATTCATGCGCTTCCATTTCTCATAGGTTTCCATATCCTTACGAGATTGTGCCCCAGTACCAATTTCAGGTCGTTCCACAGTATGGTTGAGAGCCTCCAAGGCCCCAGCCTTCTCCAGTGTAAACTGAATCTTTCTATGCCATATATCATAATTATCACCATTCAGTTTTTCAATTCGTGCCAAGTCCATTATTGATTTACTTGGTGCAGCCATGTCCTTTTAGATAAGAATAAAGAAATGCGCAAAAAATAATGTTATTCAAGCATGTTATGATCTAATCATTAGCACATATATATGCAGTTATAATCACACGATTAGATAACATATAATTTTTCATAGGGTGTGGAATCGAAAGATCACTACGTTCATAATCATCTCCCACTTTCCCTAAGATAATTATATTCATCTAAACTGTATTATGACTGTTTGAATAAGATATTAATTCATAGAATAAGTACTTCCAAAGTACTTAAAAATTCATCGCATAATCAATATGATTATATCATATTCATTCACATACATGAATAAAATATATAATAAAATGGATTCATGAATCCCAGGCTTATCCGTGGCATAAACAAACATATGGTTCCAATTACTAGTCAATATGCCTCAACCCACATGGACCCTGGCCCTGCCAGGGTTCAGCCAAAAAAATTTGTTTCCAGCCCGTGCCGTAGTTCCAGGAACTCGGCATGCGGCCTATGCCGCAAGGCCTGTCAGGCCGGGCTAGGTCTGCGGCCTATGCCACAAGGCAGAGAGCAAAAAAGTCTGCAGCCTGAGCCGCAGGCGGGTCAGGCGGGATGACTAAGCCTGCGGCCTATGCCGCAAGGCTGGAAGCATAAAAGCATGTGGCATGTGCCGCTGGGCAAGGTTAGGCCAGACTGAGCCTGCGGCTTATGCCACAGGGTGGGAGCAAAAAAAAATTTTGCGTCCAGTGCTGCCGCAGGACCTGGGCAGGCCTGCGGCCTGTGCCGCAGGGTCTGGCCCATGGTCGGGCCTGCCCTGTAACAGGGTTTGCTGCGGCCCAGGTCTGCGACCTAGTCGCAGAACCTGCGGCTGTAGGAGGCCAGACCAACGTCCTAGCCGCAGGGCCGGTGGCAAAAAAACAAGCCCACCGACCAGGCCTGCGGTCTGGCTACAGTTGGGCCGGCAAAAAAATGATCTGGCCCGGACATTAATACCGGACGATCTCATATGACGCCCTTTCTCAAACATCCGGCCATGAAACAACAAAAAAAATTTACTGCAAGCAAAAACGGCATCTAAAACCCGTTGCTCTGATACCAATGAAGAGATACGAAAACATACCTTTCACGTTGTTGCGGAAGCGGAAAACAGCGGATCGATGATGCTCGTTTTTTTTTTTTTTGCTCAACGGATGCGTGCTCCCACTTGGAAAGGACGATGATTCACAGACCAAATGCCCACCGATTCACTAATATCACTGTCTTCTTCTTCTTTCTTCCACTGTGCACATTCAATCACTGTGTACATTCACAGCCAACGTGCACAACCCTTCTCTCTCACTCTGTTTCCCTCTTTTTCTTCCTGTATATTCAAATGAGAGAGAGACCCATAAAAGAAAGGGAAGAGTCGGTTTCCAAAACCGTCCCCTCCTTAAATGGTGGGCCGGGTTCGGATCTCGCCCATCATGGGCGGACCCGTACCCAACCCAACAATAACTAATAACAAAAAGAAGAAACCGTATGATCTTGATAGTTTTCAAATATTGCAATTTTATCACACAATATTTTAGTACAAATGAACATAATGAAGTATTTTCAAAACATAATGACTTTTATATCAATGCAAAAAGTAATTATCATGATATTTTGGTGGGATCAAAGCCAATATTCATCATTGCAATTGCAACTCCAAGGCCACCATCTCTTTTCCTTAAAAATTTCTGATCCTTCCAGCCAGGTTTGTTTGTGGAAGCCAAACTTTCATTAAAACAGAAAAAGAGTGAACCACCCAGAATACAAGCCTTCCATCAAGGGTATCTGAGTGTAAAGCAAATGCCTGGTGCAAACAAAGTTATTTGTACGAGCAACTGATGGAACTATTTGATACGCACTGCTCCCACATTATGTAATTTGAGAGAATTTAAGGAGAGACAAAAGGTGCAATCATAGTTTGCAGATTTTTTTGGGGGTTTTCTTGTTCCAAGATGCAAAATCCTATGTCACAGAGACACGCCTGGGATGTCGCCATACCCGTGTCGACACGGGAACGGGTACTGGGTGCAGTGGGAGTCGGATCTGTGTTAAAACCTTGGTTTGACCAAGGTCAAAGGGGCTATGTTGGATCATTCATATCAAACTAAAGGGATAAATAAAGACGTGCAAAGTCAGCAAACCCACGAGAAATGGGTTCGATGCAGGTTGGATTATACAGATCCGAATCCAAAATTTAACACATCCGCGGCTGGATCCTAATCTGAATTAGATCTGATGTGCTAGATTCGAGTTTGATATGATCGTTTACTGAATCTTATAAGAAAACGATAAAACAAGGTTGTTGCATGTAAAAGTGTAAATGAATCAGATCCATTCTGAATCCAGATGGAAATTTGATATAAATACCGAGTTGTGGCAGGCAACCAAGTTGGTTAAAACTGAGAGTGAATCGTATCAAATGGTAGGCGATATTAGCAATGTGAAACTCTGTCACAACGTACATGCGTTCTGGCTGAGCTCGAACTCAGTTTGTTTTGCCACATAAATGAGAGGGCCAGCCCAAATAAACCCATGGGCCTAATGGGAGGGCCGTGGGCCAAAACTTTGCCAACGGGCCGGGCAGGCCCATTGCCCACCCCTACTTCATATCTTGACCCCGTAAATAACATCCGGCCTAGATCCATGTATTTACAGTGCAACATTTTAATCTGGTTTCACTAGTTTTCTCTAAATGATAACTTAAAAAAAAAAAAACTGCAATGTGGTGGATCCAGGTCAGGTATACATCCAAACATGCAGATTGAATAAGATGCACTCTCCTGACTCCATCTAAAGCACACGGTTTGGGGCTGCACATGAGCTAGGTTCGAGCTGAGCTTAGGCTGGCTCAAACTTGGCTCGTAAAAAAACTAGCTGTTCGAGTTTTTTTCGAGCTTGAACGAAGCTTGTTGTGCTTCACCGAGCTTGATTGCCTGTTCAAGCTTGGGTCGTGTATAACTATCAAGCCTAAACCAATGTTCAAGCTCAACTCATTTATTTTTTTAAATGAGTCGACCTAAGCTTAGGTATAGGGGTTGGGCCCGAGCTAGCTCAGCTCGTTGTGCAGCCCTAATCCTGGAACCCTCCTATCAAACAGTTTCACAACGCCCAAAGATACATGCCATGAATCATGGGGGAGACCACTCGTTAAGAACACACGTCAAGAAAATGGGGCACTTGAACCAACCCGATGCATGTAGTTGGATTCAAGTTATCAGGTCCAAAAAAAAAAGGAGAGCCCATAACCAATCCAGTTTAAAGAATCTCTAAAATATACATTCTTAGCTAAAATTACTTACTAGTATAGTAGGGTTTGACATTAAATCAAAGCTCAAACCCAACTCCTACATTATCTAGGTCGAGTTGCCCAATTGATATTTGGGTCAGCATGTTTATGCTTAGATGAAAATTTTTGGATTCAGTGCAAGATACCAACTTAGCATGTTTGCCTGGGTTTGGTCCGTTTGATTTTGATGAAAAATAATAGTAGGGTTTGACATTAACGTTTGAGGACGTTGTATTTGGACAGTGTCTACAATTGTGTGATTTTAGGGACACCTCTCAAGTGTGTAATGGTGTTTCATAAGGTTGTATAAGAAACCACATGATAGAAGATGAAGATAAAATCACTATATAAGTCTAAAAATGAAAAAATATAAAGTACTTTTTATTGGTCAATTAAATTGATAAAGTCAGTGCCTTTGAATAGTTTGGATTCATTGGTGCTCTCTTTTTTTGTTTACCTGCAAAACAGGAATCCCTAACCAAGTGGATGTTGGTCATATATACACATGATCAAGGTCATGTTTCACGCGTTGAGGAGAGAGGTGAGCCACTCTTTCTACAATGCATGAAACTGCCCAGTAGCGAGGTTTATCCAAATAAAACACATTTGAACCTGCTTTATTTGAATAAGCATGATGTGAAGTAGTTACCAATTTTCTCTTATTAAAAAAAATCATTTGATCCCTAATGGCTATCCAAGGGGCGTGAAACCACCAGCGCCTATTACAATAATACCTCATAGCTTATCTTCTATCCCTTTCATCCCGACAGTGGAAGATGGTAGAAATTTTTAAGAGAACAAATCAATTGGCTTCCAATGAGGCCAAACAGAAATGTAATCACACGTTAACCAAATTTACATGGTCACTACTTTATACTGCTAAATTATTTTTAAAAAATTATTTAAAAAATTTCACCATTAGCATGAACTCTTTCTCCTTGCTCAACCTTTTGCATCCTCACGTGCCATGCATGCTCGTGAATTCTACAAGTTTATTCCTATATGCAATGAAGTCATCATTAGAGGATTAGATCAGTGTTGTGAGAGGAGTACGCCTCAGTACCTGAAGCGTACGCCTCAGTACCTGAAGCGTACGCCTCAGAGGTGGCCTCAGTACCTGAAGCGTACGCCTCAGAGGTGAGGCGCACGCTCAAGGTACTGAGGCGTTGCTGTGATGCGCTTAAAGTAAATATAAAAAAAAGTACCACGGATACTTGAGAAGTAAGATCACATACGAAGCCCTCCAAGAGAAGTAAGATCACTAGTGAGAGGCGTTGAGTGTGATGCCACATATTTTTACGATATTTTAGATAATACCACGGATACTTGAGAGTCTTATGTTGTGAGAGGCGTACGCCTCAGTACCTGAGGCATACGCCTCAGAGGCGAAGCGCAGGCTCAACGCCTCGCTTCGCCTCATCGCATTTAACAACCTTGGTTTAGATAGAAGATAAGGCTGACTTATCAAGCCAACAACAGCAAATCCTAAAACACTTCAGAAATTCAAAAAATCGGCCAGGGCTCTTTTGGATTGCCGTGGATTTACAAGTCACAAGGATCACAAAGCAACTTAATCTTGTATACTTGACTGTCAAGTCCATCTTTACAGCCCCAAGGGATTTGGCATATTGGGAGGGGCCTTGGTTGCTAGGCCGGTAGTCAGGGTTCCATTCTCTTAGATGTCAGCCTCTTGTATATAAGAAGTGGCAAGGGCAGCTCTTGCAGGAGCAAGGTGACTCTTTAGGGTATGTTTGATGGTTTGTCCAGGGTTGGACGAAATGAACAAAAAGAACAGAACAGAAACATTGGTTCTGTTCGTTCCGTAACAACTGTCCCAAGTTCAACGTTTGTTTGGACCGTACTCAAATGCTATGTTCCAAATGTCCGATGTTTGATGACGATGTGGAGACAACTTGGACAGTCATGGATAATGGGTCAAATTACTTCATTTTGGATCGTATGACCCGATCCATTCACCATTTTACATGTTTTAACAAAATTATTATGGTTTTTTGCTCGGATATGGATCCAATTACAAAATTATATCTAAAATCATGATTTTTTGCCATGAATATGGATTTGGAATTGAATTTTTACCTCAAATATGATTTTTTTTTCCGAATAGACCTTAAATGGCATTTTTGTCCTGAATATAGATTTTGCTCCGAATAAGGATCTCAAATTGGATATTTGCCCCGAATATGGATCTGGATTTTTGGCCCAAATATGATTTTTTGACTCGAATTGGAATTTTGACCAAGTATGTTTATTCTAAAATTTCCACTTACATCATTCATGATCAACATCTCTCTCAGTCTCAGCCCATTCAAATGACACTTTTGTCCTTTTTCAAGCCTTTGTGTCTCAGTTTATTTTCCCAGGGTCAAGAACCCACTTTACTGATTGCGTCAATTAAGGGATAACTTGTAATCACACACACAAATCCCAGTTGCCAAAATCTAGAAACACAAAAAAAATCTCAATAGATACCACAGAGTGGAAACTGAAATTGTATGGTTCTATTAAAGTCTAAATGATTCTGTATCTAACAGAGTAAAAGTCTCCAAACCTCCTATTCCTAAGAAAAGTACATCATTGTGGATGGGATGACAACACCTTTGAATGATTTGGTGATTCTGCTTAGAACAAGCAATATATTATTGTAAATGTGGACATCAAGAAGACCTTCAATGTATAACTTCATCACAGGCTCTGTAATTTGTTTCCAATCAAAGTCTGTCATGGGCACACATGTTTCCCATTTTTCATCATGCTTCAACCTGAAAACAAGTATAGCATGTGCATCAAGAGATGAAAACAACCTGAAAATAAGTATAACATAATAATACACAAGAAGACCAATAAAAAATACTAAACAATGCTTTAAGGACCATCAAGAGGTAATCGAGTGTACATGCTATATTGTAGCTAAAGTCCTCAAAACAAAAACAAACAAACGAGGCAAAAAATATTGAAAGGTAAGTACCTTAGAAAGTATCTGTGTTCTACAACAACTCCAAGCTTTTCACAAGGGAAAAACCATTCGCTGGGAGTATTTTTGTCATTGACACTAAAAGAAATACCACATTACTTGGGTCTCTACATAAGCTGTTTAGAATCTCTATTGATTTAGAGCTGGGAGTCTTATTAATTGATGCCTGAGGCAGCTTCCCTTCATGTTTAATAATCGTATTTACGGCCCCAATAGCCTGCGAATCAAAGAATGTGAATGAAATTGCTGCAACTATTGTATCTTCAAATTTTGAGTCATTGTCTCACAACAATCTCTCTTAGTAGGTAGAGCTTTACAATTTGTTATACTTGTGTTGCAGAACTTTATCCTTAGTGCATTGTATTAAACCTATTAGAGGCATTGCATTTATGCAATTCCAATCAGCTTGAACTGTCCTTATCACTGACATTGAGCATTCTTCTACTGTGAACTGCTAATAAGTTTGATTGCACTTCAATCAACAACTCTCTCACAAGACAAACTAGAGAATTAACAGATCTGAACAGAGTGTTGCAACTTTCTAGCCCATGATCAATGAGCCATGCCCTGAACCATTTAGGTAAAATTTTGGTTTCAGATGAGGTGGGAGGTCCAACATATTCTACAAAAACTAGATTAGATGTTTGCTTCTTTAAGCATTGGAGCTTGAATTTGGTCTCAAATAGGTCTTGACTACAACTGATAATTGATAGGTATTCTAGAAAATGTTTGTCATCCTCTTTCAACTAATAAATGCTAAACAGATGAAGTGATGTGGTTTCCTCCATCTTACTTGAGCGGACAGGGTATGTCTTTCTATACAGTTTTCCTCAATTACATGAAGAATCAGGATACTGACCTATCTTGGCAGATCAACATGCAATAGAGATATAGCTAGATTCAACAAAAAAACTAAAGAATAAATTTTGCAATTTAATTAAACAAACAGAAAGGCAAGTTCTTGCTTGGAAGCCTTGTGAGATGATACATAGCCAAAATTTTGGGTAGGAACAAAGCACAAGCTAATACTCTTTAACTTGAAGTAAATCTGTCATTGGTACCACCATCTTAGTAATAATCATAAGTGTAACCAAGTACGATAAAATCTAGATTGTTGTACCCCAACTTTCTATAATTGAACCACTCTAAAGGGGGGACCTAACATCAAGTCAATGCAAGTCGCTGCAAATGTCAAACTTCAAGCTCTTAAGAAGCTCACAACTACAAATCAGATGTTAGAATACATGCTCATCAAAGGCCTTGAGAATCAATGCATTCGGTTTTCTAAAGCCCATACATCATATGGTAGAAGCCCAAAATTGCAATCATTAGCTCCAATATTTTGAAGGCATGTCACTTATACAAGCCCAAAAAGTGCATATGCATATCTAAAGAAAACCTCTTGCTCGATTTATTCACCTGATAATAAAACATCATATATTTCAAGTCTGAATTTTCCAAACCAGGTTGTGCTTTGATACTGCTGAGTAGATAATTAGTATAACTCACAGATGGAGCACAATCTCCATTAGTATATAATAAAGAGAAGAACTTAAGCCTCAAGGTCATTACTTATCATGGTTTTTATAGCAATTCAGAGGACAGAAATATGAAGGCAGCTAATCACCACGGAGCCAAAATTAATTTTGGGCTAAAAAGGATCCACTTAAAACCTTAACATGATGCATCATTTCAAAAGTCCTAGACTTACCTCTATAGTTCGTATTCACACAAGAATCCAAGGAGAATGTTGTGTTATTAATCCAAAATAGAAGCATAAACCTAAAAAACACGATTTGATTATGGTAATGCATTTCAGTGCAGAAAAAAACCAAAAACCAAAAAACCAAAAATAAAGAAGGGTTTGAGAGATGGGTCTGATTTAAAGGTAATCAGGGGGGCGATTGTTTGAGGAGCATGTAGGGTTTATGTGAGGGAAGGAGAACGATGGAGGTATAGCATGTGGGGTTTGAGAGGAAGGGGAACAGTGTGAGGGTTTCTCTCTGTTGGTGTTGCACGTGTATAGGTAGAGAGCGAGAGATCATCGAAGATAGATTATCGTGACCTTCTGGAGAGGAATCGATCATCGTACACCAGTGTTGCTGGCATCGGACGGTCGATCATCACCGATCGGTTATGCCTCCAGTGTGAGGCCGCATCACAGGGAGCAGAAAGGCCCTGCTGCCAACATCAGGTAGTGAAGGGAACAACTCCATCAATGGTGGATGGAATTCGTCTCCCTGACTGTTGACGGATATGGCTCCCTTGCTGCCGGCGTTACGAGTTGCAGAGGAGGCGAAGCCAGCCCTCCGCTGGTCGACCCACCGGAGTGACCAGAATGAATGCTGGAAGAGAGGCAGCAGTGGTGAAAGTTAAAAAAAATTGAAACATAAAACAATGGTGAAGAGAGGTTCACCGGAGGGACCAGACGGAGGTTCCGAGGAGGGATCGCCGGAGTCAAGGGTGAGAGAGGTCTGAAGTCGAGGCTGAGAGAGGCGAGATGGGAATTGAGGTCGGGGATGAGAGAGGGTCGAGGTGAGAGAGGAGAGAGTCGAGGGGAGAGAGAGACGGAGGATGGGAGAGCACCTCCGTCGATTTTGTTCCTCTCGTTCCTGTTACTTTTGTAACAGGGGGGGAGGGTGGAACGAAAATAACATAGGTATAAGGACGCGGCGGACGCGCGGAACGTCGTCCGCCGCGTCCAACGTTTGTTGAAAATCGCCGTTCCCAATGTGATTTTCGTCCGAATCACACTGGGAACGGCGCATCAAACATACCCTTAGAGTGCAAGGAGTGTACCACGGGTTTACAGAGATTGTAAGTACGGTAAACTTAGCCAGTGCGACTAGGGCTACGATCTCGAGGGTGGTTTACCGTTCATGAAAAAAAACTCCATCTTCACGTCTATGAAATCTAATTTTAGCATAAAACTCCACTTAGTACTCTCCTGCACACTGGAGGTTGTTTTGCGTTGGCTTGGGACATAAAGTTAGTCGAAACCTACCTTTTGGCTTAGGACCCTAAACAGGAGCTCAAGTCTCAACATTTTTTTTTTTTTGATATTTTCATGGAGAAAACCGCTATCAGGACAAGGGGCTTAGGCTCTGTCAGTCTTTCTTATGATCATTGTCCTGACAACATAAAACTCAGTGGGCATACCCCCTTCCTCAGAGAGTCACCACGCGCTTTGGCTTGCACAAGAGGTGACAGACACCTATAAAATTTGAACCTAGACCGCCTGCCTCGGGAAATAGGCTGTCATCCCACTAAAGCATACCAAGTCTCAGCATCCCAAAGGCTTTTCCTGAGTTACAAGACCACTAAAGCACACAACGGTAATAAATCATCAATGCCCAATGGTCTAAGTCCACATCAATGCCAATGATCGAATCGGATTTCAAGACTAAGACAGGTGAACAGACCAAATTATCTGCCTTTCAGAGAAGCCATTGGATAAGGATGTAGAGTCGGGGGGTGGGGGGTGGGGTCGAATTTGGTTTGGATATCTAACCAAGTCCAAATCCATTTTACCAGATTCAGTAGATCAAATACCACGCTATTAATAATTGGATTCAGACTCGGTATGCACACCCAAACCTGACCCGGATAATTTGAATCCGACGGTTGGATCTGGACTGAATATTGCTTTTTTTCTCTGCTGACTCCCATTCCGATTTGGTTGGATTAACCAAATCTGACCAGTTGGGCATACGATGCGAGACTCGTTTCGTATCCAAACAGTATCCAGATTATGTGAGACCCGACCCGCCCAAGGGGTCCATAATAACCAGAGAGATCACGCGAAGCGTTTCAGCCAGAAGATTTCCTGCAACTCTCCCACCTATGGCGTCCGTCACCACCCTCTCCTTCCTTCTCCACTCCCACCAACGCCTTATCCCCCTCCGTCCACTTCTCTCTCCTCTCTACACTCCCCCTCTTTCCCTCTCTATGCCTCGGAAGACGACGCCATTGACGAAGAAGGCGATGCCCAGACGCGCTGCTCCCGTCGTAGCGCAACTCGACCTTCTTCGAGGTACGCCCATATGGTCCATCTCTTCGATATCGCGTCAAACTCCCTCATTTCCTGGAGATGGTGGTGTTTTGAGAGTTGGGATTGTCTCGAAAGTTCGATTCAGCGTCGATTGTTTTCGTAAACGAGTCCGAAATAAAGGGGTGAGGTAAAAACAAACAAAGATGTTTTTTTTTTCTATACATCGGCAACTAAACAAAGATGGTACGCAATACCTTGTCTTGAAATCGAGTACTTGGCTTCATTTTAGTTTGTTTTGACGTTATAGTGGCTATTGCAAGTGTCGGTTTTTCCCGATCGTGTTCTGTGTTGAGCTGAATCCGCGACGAGTTTCTGGAAGATGCTGATTTCATCGACGCCTAAACCTAATAAACAGTCCGTAAGTTCTAAATGGTTGTTACGATATACAGGAATGGGAAAGAAAAACTGGGTAGTGGGTCGCGTCGAAAGAGTGTCTGGTTTTTGGGGAAAAACCATATTCTTGGGCGAAGTTTGATGGACCATCATTTTGTTTCGTTGAGGTAACATTAACATCTGTTATGCATGTGGTATGGCTTTGTTCGTACACGCAAGAGGGCCGACTGTGCCTGCTCTGACATCTCTCCTTTGATTTTGTTACTTTGTTAAGTTTAAGATGACCAATGTGTTTCTCCAGTTAATTTGAATGGTTAGTGGTGTTTTGGGGTTGTCTATGGGAAATTTCATTGAGTGGTTGATCTATTGAATACCAACTATGGAACTGATTAAAAGCCATGTTTTCTGATGTTGGTTTTTATTTTCTAGATAATCTAATAACTAGGCTCCTTCCACACATTCCCCAGTGTTACAATAGCAGGTTCTGCTTTGATCAATGTTAAAACATCAAAGAAGAGAACTCTGAACTCTTTCTAGAAGAAAATGCCCATTTCAATCTTGTGTATTGGCATCAGTCTGAGCTAGAACAACTATGACCAGCTCAACACGTAGATGTATCCATTTAGACTTTTACACTGCAGTTTCAAGAATTTGGTGTTATCTCGCTCCTAGGAGTCTGTTGTTTCAAGTTGAAGGTGCCTTTTTCATGAAGTTTACAGGAGCGAAGCTTGTAAAGTAAACCTCTTTTTGTCACCTAAAGCTTGACTGGGTTAGTTTCAGCATTCACTGGACCACATTGCCATATGTTGTTCTTGTGTGTAAATGCTGAACCCCTATGATTTTTTAGGAATTTTTTTTTGCTCTACAAGTACACTTCACATGTACACATGCACATGTTTGTTTATGAAAGAGATAGGTTTCACCTCTTAATCATGCATACAGAGCACCGGTTAAATAATGTTCTTGTCATCTATGCTTCTAGTTGTTAAAATGGCTATATTATTAGCTAACTAATTTCATTTATATGTATAGGCCTAACTTTACATGTAATTCCTTTGAAGCAGTTCTGTCAACTGCGTTGAGGGTTGGCAAGGATGGGATCGAGGCAGGAATTAAATTTGTGCCTGTAGGTTTTCTTTACTCAGAGATGCAACTATCAGCATTTACCTCACCCAACTCCTTTTTCTGAAGTTATTTGCTTCATTGTGACACTTTCTTCAGCTTCTCTGATTTCAGGATTCAGTTCCAAGACCTGTAGCCAGGGTTGGTGTTGGTGGCCTTGCCGTAGTGGTTACTCTCTTTGTTTTGAAATCATTCATCTCCACAGCCTTTTTCGTTCTGGTATGAGCACTTACATATACTTTCAGTAGATGTGAAATCCTATTTCTTCTCTCACTGTGTAGCATTTCTTTCATACCAGATACATATTTTGATGCTCAAGCATATTTTATGTTCATTGAAATGCTGTTGGTTGCCTTTCTCTGGTGTGTAATATTTCTTTTAATCTGTTGTATGTGTATAGCATGCCTATGTGTTCGATGTGAGCTGCATTTGCAGATGCCTCTGTGTATGTGCATGTGTTGTCTGTGTTATCTTGTCCTGAGCCTGAAGATTACTTTTCTATAGCCATGTGTGTTGTATCCCATTTCCCAGGACACTGAACCTTTTGTGCTTTCTATGGAGATGGAAACTTAACTGCAGGAACACATAAGTTCCCTTTTGTGGAACCCTGTAATTATGGTTGTCTTTCCTTCTGCACATGTTACAAAGCCCCTTTAATTTTAGTATTTTACAAGTCATCTTTGTCACCTATTATTTTCAACTTGTTCACCAATTCCCTAAAGTCTTGATTAGCAATCTACCGAATGATGCCTACTTTTTTATTGCAATATTAATGTTAAGTTTGTTAATTTATATAATAAATATGTATATACATATATATTAACATTAATATGTTTTGTTTATACATTATGTATATCTATATATATATATTCTTTTTATTATGTTGTATATGTAATAGGTCATGCACTCTAGGTTCATTATTATCTTTTTTACTTTCTGTAATAGGCCCTGCACATTAGGGGCAGTTTTGTAATTTTATTTTTGTTTTTGTTTTTGTTTTTTGTTTTTTGTTTTTTGTTTTTGTTATTATTTTTTTCACTCTAGCCGTTGGACTAGCCTTTTCGCTCTCTTCTTTCTCTATATATATGGGATATCTTCCATATTGTAACTATGCTTCTCTTAGGCATTTTATGTTAATAAAATCTTTTTTTTTATGTACTTGTTGCCCGTTAGTGGCTTGTGCTTGTGCTATTCATTGTGAACTTGTATCTTGCCCATAAGCGGCTTCTTATATTTGTGCACACTTGTTTCATTACAAGGGTTTGACGGTATTGAAGGAGAAGGCATGATTCAATTTGCTGACCTTTTTCTTTTCTGGTCAGAATGTTTGGATGTTTAGTTGGTATATCAGTTAATGTCGAATGATTTAGCTGCTAGTTTGTGTTGCTTCCAAGTTAAACTTTGATTGGATTAGCACTAGAGGACTCAAACATGGTTGTCATGCTTGGCCCCATCATCATGATCCAACCAATAACAGGCAGTACTCAACGAATGCAGCAGCCATGAGTATTTGCCCACGAGTTCAACCCTGTCATGAGTGCTACAGACATCGTGGTGAGTAGCAGTTGCCGTCCTGGCACAGCGTTATCTACGGTTGGATCCTTGATACCTTCTTAACTTGGACATGCTTTTCACATGCCTGTGGTCTGTTGCAAGCATCAAAACAATCTGAGGGAACATAATAAAACTGTGCTGCTTTGACAGCACATCATGTTTTTCTGGCCTTCAATCAGCAGTTCTATCCATTCTCATGATATCCATAAGATTGTGTCATCTCAAACTGATCAGCCTTATATAATGCCTCGTGGTATAGTATCTATTTTGTGGATTTTTGTGAATTTTATTTTTTGATGCCCTGAATCTTTGTCAAGAAATTGTCTCTCTCTCTGCTCTTTTCTGCCTCCACTCGTAAGTGGCATCCCCAAGTGATTGAGAACTAGAAGGAGCTGCTTTTCGAGCATGGAATAATTGATATCTAACGTTATGCATCAAAAGTAGACCCTTCCCCCCCAAAAGCATGACGTACCTATTGTTGCACCCAGAGCATCTCTGTTGACAGAAGATGATGGAATTCTAACAATGCTTTCAATGTAGGCCATGATGGGGTTCATATATTTCGTATTCCTAGCTGTAAACAAGGGTGACGGCCCAGGCGGCGGTGGGGGTGGCAATGGTGGTGAACGGCCTACAGATGAGGCACTGGAAGAAGCAAGGAGGATAATGGAGAAATACAAGTAATGTTTCCTTTGGTGAATATAGGTTTTGAGCTTCCTAGACTGCCAACTTCCAGACCCAACTGAATTGTACTGCTTGTTGAGAGGTATAACATAAGATCTTCTGAATTGTCTAATGAGATTGTGTATAATAACGATCAATTTTTCATGGTTTATCAAAGATGTTAGTGGCTAATAGCAATAACATTCTATGGCCATACTGTATCTAGGCAATGTTTTATTGGATTAGTGCACTGGCAGAACGGTATAGACTACAGAAACATGCATTTGAGTGTTAAGCGAACTGTTCATTTTTTTTTACCTTCTTTGTCACTGTATTTACCAAGGGCCCATTTGTTCCAGGACGCCGGTCCTATCGTGGGGAAATGGCAAGGCCCTTGGGAAAAACCACCAGGGCTTGTTTTTTTTCCAAGAAAGGGCTTCCCCGCCCTCCCTCCAAGTCATATTAAATGTGTGCTGTCCATTTCTTCGTCCCCTATCACTTAGGGCACACGTTTGTGTGTCAAAGAAAGGACACGGAAACGAAGTCCGACCCACCCTGTCGGACTTTGTTTCCGCTGAAAGAGAATCCCGTGTTTCAACGAGAGGTTGTGGGGCCTGGGGAAACACTTGGGGCCTCGTGCATTTCTATGGAAATCCCTACTTTCTGTGGCACGCAAACGTGACCTTATGGTTACATTTCTTTCTCGAGTAGCTGCTAGACACGCAAGACAAAATCTCATCTGACGCTAGGGATGCATACCGAGCTATCGAGCCGAGCTTGAATGACTTGTTGAGCCCCCTCGACACACCTGATAAGGCTCGGTTCGTTGGAAACCCCATATATATAATATCTTTGCAAAAGAAAAATCATAACTACATTGTTATTGAAATGGGCGTAGTCTTTATTAAGAACTTGTTAGGTTTGAATCCTCCCTTTTTTTGCTAAGAATTTTTAATTTGTATAAAAGTTTTTCAGTAATAATAATTAAAAGACATGTTTTGACTTAATGGTAAGTCCCTTAGTTAATCTTAAACAGGCTGGGAGATCAAATCCCTACGCAAATTTTTTTTTTTAGTAAAACTTGTTTAAGCTCGGCTCAGCTTGAGTTTGGAACCGAACCAAGTTCGGACAACGCCTTACAAGCTCGAGTCAAGCTTGGACAAAGTGATTTTGAACTACGCCGAGTTCAAACAGCCCAGGCTCCGTTCGAACTCGGCTCGTATGCATCCCTGTGTGACACTGCCAGAAAAAACCATGTTTCCTATGAAACACAGGTGGTGTCCTCCTGTGAGACAAAGCGTCCCTAATGAAAGAAAGGTTCAGGCTTTCAGCTAAGCAAAGATATTATTAGGGCCAAGAAACAAGCAGAGCTGATCCACACAAAACACATAAAATCGCTATGCGTGTAGTGATTTTCTGTGTTTTATGTTTTACACAGAAAATCGCTGCCGGCTTATCGATTTCTGTTTGTGTTTTACACAGAAAATTGCTACATGCCTTGGTTATTTTTTATGCTTTTATGTGGCTCAAATAATTTCTAAAGTACTCGGGCCGATCACCTATCCACGTTTCAGAATATGTTTATGTGGAGAGATCACTGGATCTTCCTACAGGTTTTCGACTGCGTGAAAATATTGCAATTGGTCCAAAGTGTCACTGTTTTAGACAAACTATGTTGCGGGAATTCTTTTCTTTGAAAGAACTAGTTCAACGGTGTGGCTGTTGTGTTAAAATCCTCATATCATTCTTATCACAAGAAACAGGGACGCTTGATTCTAACCCGTACACCTAGGGCAGTCAATGGGTCGGGTATCCGGTCCATCAAGGTGCACCTAAAATCCAATAAAATAACAAGCACTCAGGTTTGGGTTTTGTCGGGTCAACAATTAGAACCTAAAACCCAACCCACGTAAATTGGAGGGTATTTAGATCTTTTTCAACACAAAAATTGTAGGAGCTGGTGGGGTGACGATGAAAACAAATTCAAAGAGGGTGTTTGACTGCTTGTCCAGGTTTGGAAAGAACACACTGTCCAGCACACGCAATGTAACAACCCAACTTTTTCAGACACCGTAATATGATAATATTTCAATTTAATATGAGGATTTTCGTGATGAATGATTTATTTTTGATAAATATTTGTTTCTCGTGGATCTGGATCTCAAACTGGTTAAAATTTGGGTTTGAATCCGATCCGTAGCTATTGAGGGGCAAAATCGCCACTTTTGGAAGAGACGGTGGGTATTTTGAACAAAGGACATGCCCAGAAATTTGGAGATAGGTCTATTTAACAAAGGTTAAAAAAAAATGCATGGTAAAATACTCTGAGGTGTTACAGGCAAGACATTGTTATTGTCCAGGACACACTATTTCACGAAACATTTTTATTTATTACTTATTTATTTTTCTGAATAACAGTCCCCTGTCCCCGTCTACATCTTTCCAGAGGTGTTTGGGGGAGGGGGTTAAAAAAAAACAGGTGCATCCCTAAAGGAACACACTATTTCTGGTGACCTCCAAGGTTGGGTGTTCACTAGGGCTGACAATGGTTCGGGTTTTGTATCAGGTACCTGACCAGACCCGAACCCAAATTCTTGGGTTTGGGCATAGGAAATGCCTACCTGAATATTTTCAGTCTACCGGAACCCAACCCGAGTAATATGTGGGTCGGGTTGCGTTATGATTTTGTTATGATATCCGACCCAACCTGGCTTGACCCGACTTTTATGTGTATCTGAGTGAAAATAAACCTGTTAAATTATGTGAATTTAAGTTTGAGATTTATCGTATTTGTAATTATCCTGCAGTTTATGCATGCAGTAATTTCTTAATTAGTTTTATTTAATTTGGTGTGTTTCAACTGTTTCTGTTTTTCAACCCATGTACAACAGCATTTGATCACTCTCATGCACAGCCATTGAACCCCAAACCGTTAAGTAGGGATGGCAGTGGACAAGGGCAGGGGCAGGGGACCCGTCTCTAAATCCTGCCCTCCATCCTCGCATGGGTTTTGATTTTAACTTTCATCCTCACCTCCATCCCCGTTTCATGTCCTTTACCCCTGATCCAAACGGAGCGAGGCGGGGAAGGGCAGGGCCCCATTTCTCCTCGGTCCACTGCCATCCCTAAAGAAGGATAGGGGACTGGGTAAGCCGAGGATTGGAGACGGGGACGGGGCGGAGAGGGGAAAACCTAAGTCCTTCCCCGCCTCCATCCCCACATGGGTTTTGATTTTAACCTCCCCATTGACAGCCCTAATACCCATTAATTCAATGGCTTTCTACATGTATGCATCATAGCATTGTCATTTTCTGGTTACATTTAAAATCTCATAGCTTGCAATGGTGCCATACAACAAATTATCGACAGAAGAAGGGCTCAGAAATAATGAGTTGAAAGCTTTTGAGAATGGAACCTCAAGATCAAACATAAATTTGTGAATAGCTAGAAGTGACCATGTGCCTGGTCAAGGTCTACGGCCTAGTTATTGACTCCACAAATGAGTCTAAGGCTGCATGGGATGATCTGGCTTGAGCACATGCGCGCCGAGCCGCATCTCGCAGCTTGGCTCTTCTCTCCCCCATTCTCTGACCACCACACCCACATTCAAGACCTCGGTCACCAGCTGCGTGTTTGCTGGCTGGTCTGAGTACATTGGCCAGGTTGCAAGAGTCGTGCCAGGCTCAGGCTCTCCATGCAAGAGTTCCACCCACAGTGGCTCAAGGACACACCTACCGCATCATGGCTCAGAATCTCCAGTTATGAGGCCCACCCTCTCACCACCAGACCCAGCCCAGCGACCTGCTTCTGGAACCCTTCAGGCAACTGGATCTCAGGGTCAGCACCCTCCGTGAAGATGTCGCCCCGATCCACGCCATGAAGAGCCCACAAGAATCTTTCACCGCTCCGCTCCGCTCAAGCCCAATGGTTAGCTGGCCGAGCTCGACACGAACAAGATGTAAAGAACCTATGCAACCTTTTTCCAAATGGAGAGGAATGATGGGTCCTATGTCCCATATCCTTCGGTTTTGGTACAGTGGCCTCATGGAAATTCTCTCTAGGAACTCCCCTACAATCTCATCAAAGGTGGTGAAGAGTTCTTCAGCTTTGCTTAATGGGATACAACGGTGACGACGGGGCACGAAATCATAAAATTCATCTGTGAAACAGCCTTTGATTGAAACAAGATCCAGATTTGGCTTGATCCGTTTTTGTTCATTCTTTTGATTTATTTGGAAACAAAGGGAAGAGAACGCACCAACACACCTAAACGCAAAGGCCTCGACCTTTGGATAGTTTGATGCAAGGTTTGCACGAGAGACATGAGCATGTCATGAATGATCGCCATGCACCTGCAGGAGGCCAAGAGTGAGCCCAGTAGAAGGTCAAGTGGGTCCTGGAGCTGATCAGAGACGATAAAAGTTGGTTGGGGATGTGCAGGGAATCTAGTGGACTCCGGGTCTGGTATAGAACAAGGAGAGAGTGGGAGGTCAAGGAATGATATGACAGGGAAGGAACACAAGTCCCAGCCTTGGAGCGAAGCCTTGCCTGCCGGTTGTGGGTCGCGGATCGGAGGAAGACGACAAGGAGGCTGCAGAGGGAGACGAAGGCACTGGTTCCGGTGGCCTTGGGCTGGGAAGGGGAGCATGAGCACCACCATCGGTGCAAGTAACTAGCCCAGCTCAAGGAAAAAAAAACAGACATTGCACCATGAACATGCAAAGTTTACAATTCTTTATTGACCACCCATGTGAGGGCCGAGTGTGATTTGCTAAGGCTTGCTGTTCATAAAACCAGCATTAGCATCATGGAGGGCACCAGCCAAGCTAGCCAGAAGATGTGCAGGATGGCTGATACCCAAGTTGGGTTTCCGAACAGAGCAAAGAGGGGCCTGAAGGAGTGAGTACTCGCAGGAAGCCAAGGGATGAGATCGGGTTGATCGAAAGCCGATGAGAGAGAGATTCATGTTCTCACTTTATTTGGAATATATAGCAGATTGTAGTCCACAAGAGCTTTGCTCACATGGAGGTGTGCCAGCTTAAGACCTTCAAGCTGAAGGACATTGAGAGTTCGATGCCCAGTTCCTTGCTGCAAGGCCACTTGATAGGTGAGGGAGGTGGGGGTGACCTTGAGGTTTTACACCACGGGGCATGACGGCCATAGTTCGGCAGGACTAACAAGCGCAGTAGGCCTCCCGACCTGATGCCAGTTTCTCCATGTAATAAACAAGAAAAAAAGTAGCAGATTGTAAAATATCTAATGTTTTACTAGCACAATGCTAATATGGTCTTAGCTAAAAATAAAAGATATGAACCAAAATTTTAACGTGGTTCGGTGAACTATCACCTACATCCACGATACTCCACTCAACAATTTACGGGTGGAGTTTTTCACTATTTAAAGATATTATATGATTATCAACTAATCTTAGTCGGTCCTCTACATTTTTCTCTTTGTTACATTTGATAACATTATGAACATCGTTACATTTGATATTATCTTGATCTTTTCCACGTCTATTGGCCTCACACTTGTCTCTTTCTTTTATGTGATTGAGATTATCGATAATCTTGGTATTATTGATAATCTTGGACTCCATATGATTGGCATCACATTTGGTTCTATCATAACCGACTGTTAGAGTTCCAATCTTATCGTTATCCTCATGGTAACCGCCTGGTAGAGTCCGAGGTCCATGAGGTTCATCTTTATCGTGATCTTCATTGTAACAGTGTCCATGAGGTTCATCTTTATCGTGATCTTCATTGTAACCATGTCCATGAGGTCCATCTTTATCATGATCTTCATTGTAACCACCTGGTAGAGTCATATTAGCACGTTCAAGCTTATCGTGATCACGATCCCTACTGTTAACAGTCCCCCTCAAACTGGCCACAGGCAAAACGCAGAGACCCAGTTTGACATGAAGATCAAGAAAATAAGTGCACGGTAAGGGGCTTAGTAAAAATGTCGGCAAGTTGTTTGGACGATAGCACATAACGAGTGATGAGAGTAGCTAGGACAACTTTTTTTTGAACAAAATGATAGTCGATTTCAACATGTTTCAAATGAAAATGGAATGCAGGCTTGATAGTAGTCTGGAGTGCTGAAATATTATCACAAAAAAGAACAGGGGAGTGATAAAAGAAGACTCCCAAGTCGTGTAGTAGAAACGTAAGCCACATAAGTTCAGCAGTAGTAGATGCCATCGAGCGGTAGTCGATTTCTGAGCTGGATCTGGCAACAGTAGGTTGTTTTTTGGCACTCCAAAAAATGCAATTGTTCCCAAGGTAGAGTGTCGGGTAATAGGACATCCAACCCAATTGGCATATGAGAAGACATACAAGAACAAAGATGTATTTGAAAGCAACCGAATCCCGTGATCAATAGTGTCGTGAACAAAATGAAGAATATGTTTCACTATCTGAAAGAAGGTATTGGTTGGATTTTGCATGAACTGGCTGACAAAATTAACACTAAATAAAATATCAGGGTGAGTCATAGTGTGATATTGTAGACCACCAACCAGACTCCGATAAAAAGTAGCATCCCTAAAAGGCATATCACCATCAGTAGTGCTCAAAGCATAGATCACCATGGGTGTAGAGATTGGCTTAGTGCCAACCATTTGAGCCTTATCAAGAAGTTCATACACATAGCGCTTTTAATTTAGGAATAAGCCCTTTGAGGACCTGTGAACTTCAATGCCTAAAAAAAATAATGCAAGAATCTAAGATCTTTCATAGCAAACTCTTTACTGATAGTGTGGATAAACTGTCTAAAAAACTAAGGATCATTGTCAGTCAGAATAATATCATCAACATAGAATAGAACAATAATTATCATAGATCCATTTTTACAGATAAGTAAAGATGGATCAACAATGCTTGAGAAGAAACCAAGGGAGAGAAGAAAAGTTCCAAACCGATCAAACCACGCCTGAGGAACCTGCTTGAGTTCATATAATGCGTTCAAGGAACACAGTTTCATTCAAACGACATGTAAGAATGAATTCTTGACATCCAATTAACGAATATCTCAGTTGTAGGCCAAGGCAAGAGAGAGAACAATACGTAAGGTGGCAATCTTGATTACGGGAGAGAAGGTTTTCAGGAAGTCAATACCTGAGATTTGATCAAATTTCTTAGCAACAAGATGAGCTTTTAGTCGTTCAACAAAGCCATCACTTTTGAGTTTAGTTTTATAAATTCATTTACATCGATGATATGCATGTCAGGCTCCTTAGGAACAAGTTCCCATGTATCATTGATATGAAGAGCATGCATCTCCTCGTGCATAGCATCACGTCACCCCTTGTGGGCAAGCTCAACCTTGAAACTCTTTGGGTTCAAGCGACACAAAGAGAGCAATAAAATAATTCGGATTAATAGGCTTTATTATGTCATTCTGCATACGAGTAACCATAGGATGGATACGAGAGGAAGAGTTGGCATTGGTGTTGTCAACATTGTCTCTGATAACAGTAGACTGGCTAATGCTGGCAGGAGAGGGATCACAAGAGTGCGAACCTTCGGAGACAATATTGATCAAGTCGTGTGGAGTGGGTTCACGTTGCATAGCAGTGTCATAAGATGACTCACAAGTGACGTTTCTTGGATCCTTTGGGTCATTAGACTCAAGCAAGTTGGACTTGGTCTGAGTGGACCACTCTTTTAGACTGATGAGCTCACTTTTGTGTTGGTTGGTACGTAAGAGGAGGCTAGGCTTATGGTAAGGGAAGACATTTTCATCAAAGACAATATGTCTTGATGTATAAACACGCCTAGTAGGAAGGTAAAGACATTGGTAGCCTTTGTGATAATCACTATAGCTCAAAAAGACACATGGTAATGTTTTTAGGTCAAATTTATTTGTAGCATAGTCTCATAGATATGGAAAACAGCGGCATCCAAAGACTCTCAAACTGGTATAATTCGATTTCTTTCTAAACACCTTCTCATAAGGAGTTTTTATAGATAAGCTAGGCATAGGTAATCTATTTATGATCCAAATTGTCATTAAGAAGGCTCCCACTCAGAAATGAGTCAAAATTTGAGCATGAAAGAGCATAGTTAACCCTAGTTCGGTGATGAGCCAATACTTTCGTTCAGCCATCCCATTTTGTTATGGAGTTTTTGAACAACTTTTATAGTGGACAATCTCATTTGTCTTCAAATAAGTCCCGAGTGCAACACCCAAATTTGCCCCTTCATTGGTTTGAAAAATCTTTATTTATTTTTCAAACTGAGTTTGAACGCATTTATGAAAATCAATAAATTTGTTGCACAACTTAGATTTATGTCTTAAAGGAAATATCCAAGAAAAATGAGAATATTCATCAATAAAAATGACATAAAATCTAATTTTTTGATGAGAAGTAACAGGGGCAGGTCCCCATAAATCACAATGAACTTTTGCAAACAACTAGCTATTGAGCTGCTCCCAATGGTCACAAATGTGACCGTTAGGAGCCAACCCAACAACTATTTGGGCTGCCCCATTCTCCCTCGTTATAAATAGAGGTTCTCCCCTTGTAACTCCTCAATGCTTTCTCAAACATTTTGTAATACAAAAGCATTTATATTGTATTCTCTTGGCCTTTGTTTGGGTGGTGTGGATTGATTCATAAGTGCTTCTTTGTGGGTTGGTTGTGTTCTTGTAAGCCCACAAGAGGTTTTCATTTGCTTTTGCTTTTATTTCATTACATGGTATCAGAGTATTGGTGCTCTTGGGTTGTGATTCATTCAGAAAGGCCAAGAGGAGGATTGTGAGATTGGTGGAGCATCGATTTGTGAGATCATTTCATTGGAAAACACACCATCAAAGTTCTCTTTAACAAAATTTTTGCTACCTTCTTTTCTCTTCTCTTATCTCTCTATATCCCTCTCTCTCTCTTATTATTGTAAAAATGGAGGATGAAAGAGAAGTGGTCATCATCATTCCCGTGAGACTCAATAATAATAATTATGTGATGTGGGCATCCATAGTAAAAGATAAAATATGGAAAAAGGGTCTATAGGGTTTGTTTGATGGCACCGAAAGAGAGCCCAAACTTATATTTACCAAGATGGAAGAAAGAAAGAAAATGGTTCTTCAAGGAAATGAGATGTCTAGGATCATCACTAAATATAAGAAAAATGAAAAGAATGGAGGATGGGTCATTCCAATATAATTGGATGATTTATCAATAGTGTTGATATCAAAAAATGCTTTAGCCTAGCAAAACTTGATTTTGCTATTGATGCATGGAAGTATCTTAAAGATATGTATAGTCGCGAGGATATTGCTCACATATGCAAAGTGCAAAATAAGGTAATAACTATGACCCAAGATGAGCATTAGGGAATATTGCAATGCCCTCTTTTCTTTAAGATGAATTAATTCTTCTAGAGCCAAAGTGACATTCCTCCAAGACATAGAATTTGGTGAAAAATAAATTAGAACAGAACATTTCTACCAATTTGTTAATGGGCTTAGACCCAAATTTGAAGGGACTAAATCAACGCTTCTTCATAGAAGAGATGTACCTACCATAGTTGAAACACATGAAGAATTAACTAGGGAGGAAAATAGGTTGAAAAAATCATCTTCAAAAGAAGAAGAATTTGTGCTTGCTATATCAAGGCTTGTAAATCACACAAGGGCTTATAAGCCCCTCACTTTGAAAAAAGTAATGAGAATGAACCCTAAAATACTTGGAGAACCATAAAAATTCCAAGAGGTTCTCTCTAGCCATGGGAAGGCAATATGGGCACTTGTTGGCACAAAACTCTTGGCATCATGTCTTCCCCTAATCTATTTAAATGCCATCATGGCCCCGTGTGAGATACACAGGGCTTTAAGTAAGGTTGTACAAAGCTTAAACAAGTAAAAAAAGAGTGCATGGTTGTGCCATGGCACACACATGCCATGGTCATGCACGCAGGGCGTGACATTCTCTCTTGCCAAAAAACGTCATCGTCTTCGATGACTACTGAAGCCAATTAAGGTACTCTTTGATCTTTGATTGAAATTGGGAGAGCTTTCTGGTGTCCTCTCATGTTGTTTCAACTTCAAAAAGGCCCTTCAACTTGACAAGAAAATCTCTATAGCCATTGTGTGAGTTCTTGTGATGGTTGAGAATATAATCGACTTCTCAATTGTTAGTGGTCTGGAGTGACATCGAAGGATGTGTTGGCTGGCCTCTACTAGGGTTTTCACCATTAGGATGATGAGGCTTGAGCTGACTATCATGAAAGACTAGATGCAATTGAAAATGTGTGGGCAGTTCCACCCTGTAAGCAAGGTTGCCAACCTTCTTCAAAATAGTGAACGAGTCTTCGTACTTGCAGACAAGGCTCTTATGGAGATTCCAAAAGACACATGTTATTTGCATGTTGAACTTGACCATCACTTGGTCGCCAACGTCAAAAGCCAGAGGTTGACGTTTAGGATCTACCCACTTCTTCATGCTTGTAGCTGCCTTCTGCAAGAATTCCTTCGCAAGTTCTGTTCTTTCCTGCAAGTCACAAACAAACTGATGGCCAAGGGGTGTCTTGCCTGAATAGCGAACATCTACAGTGTAAGGTGTCAGGGGCTGCTAGCATGTAGCGAGTTCAAAGGGGTTGTAGTCTGTATATTTGCTTTTGTGCAAGTTGAATCTGAACTGGGCAATATCTAGCGGTTTCACCTGGTCACTTTGATTGACACTGACAAAGTGCCTAAGATAATCTTCAAGCAGCATATTCATCCTCTCGGTTTTCCCATTTATCTGCATATGGAGGGCATTGGAGAAATGGAGTTCAAACCCCAATAGCTTGAACACCTTAGCCCATAACGTGCCAGTGAGGCGATGATCATGATCGCTTGACTATATCCTCTGGTAGTCCTCAATACTTGACCACATTCTTGACAATTGAAAAATGTGGTATGTGGTGCACGTAGGTGGAGCATAGATGAAGATACCATGTTTCGAGAACCGGTCCACCACTATGAAGATTGAGCTGAATTCGTCAACAACTGAAAGCACTAAGATAAAGTCCATGGAGATGCTTTGCCATAGACGGTTGGGGATCGACAAAGGCTGAAGGAAACCCACAGGTTTCTTATTGTTAGACTTGTCCTACTCATATATGAGGCAAGTCCTCACATATTCCTTAATGTCGTTGTGCATATGTGGCCACTAGTAAGCCCTTTCGATGAGAGCAAGATTGTGGTGTTGGTTGTTGTGTCCAGCCCACTTGGTATCATGGCACTCTTTAATGAGCATCTTCCTCAGCGAGTTTCAATTGGGAACAAAGATTCGCCCCTTCTTCAAAATCAAACCATCTTCGATGATGTACTTTGATGTATTATCGACCTTGATCAGATCACGAAGTTGAGATACCATGGGGTCATAGTGCATTCCTTCACGAATTCAATCAATGAGGCCACTGGTCAATTGAACATGAGAGGGCTCTCCTTCACTCAGGGTCACCGGCTCGCCCCTCCTGCATAGTGCATCATCGACATAATTGGTACTCCAAGCTTATAGAGTAGCGTCATGTCGAATTCGGCAAGGAACTCTTGCCATAGAGCCTGCTTGGGACTCAACTTCTTTTGAGTCCAGAAATAGCTTGTGGCCACATTGTCAATGTAGACCATGAAAGAAGATCCCAACAGATAGTGATGCATATCCTGAGGCAATGAATTATGGTCGCCATTTCAAGTTCATGCACTGTATAGTGATGCTCTGTGTCATTTAGCTTCCTTCTCTTGAAGGCAATGGGGTGGCCTTCCTGCATAAGAACACCCCCAATGGCGAAGTCTGAGGCATTGGTGCCCACTTTAAATGGTTTGAAGTGGTTCGACAACTGTAAAATTGGCTCACTTATGACAATCGCTTTAAGCTTGTCAAAGGTGGTCTGACATTTTGTTGTCTAAACTTACTTCTGATCCTTTTTGGTAAGGTCAGTGAATGCTGCGGCTGCGAGCGAGTACCCCAAGATGAAGCATCATTAGTAGTTGACTTAGTAGTTGACTAAGCCAAGGAAAGACCGCAGGTCATGAATCTTGGCGGAAGGATCCCAATTCTAGATGGCTTGTATCTTTCAAGAGTCCATGCACAATTGACCCTTGCCAACAAAACACACAAATAACTCAATCTCTTCTTTGACCAACATGCACTTCTCCTTTTTCACATTGTCTCATAGAAGCTGAAAGACAAGGCATAGATGTTAAGCATGCTCTTCCTGACTCTTGTTTTAGATAACTATGTTATTGGCGTAGTGGTTGGCACGTTGGTTAAGCCAAAAGACATTATTAGAAATTCATAAGCATCATATCAAGTCACACGAGTCATCATTGGCTCATCTCCTTCGGCAATACTGATCATGCATATAATTCAGGGTTTATTAACATTAAAATATGCATGATTTTATAAAATAATGTTTCAAAAACCCAATTTTATGTTAGTTTTCGAGTAAATGTGCTAAAATGATTTAAAAATAGAAAATGCATGAAAAATTGTTTTATTTTACATTTTTATACATATTTTAGTTTTTGTTATAATCATAGTAGTTTAGTTTTAGTTTTTTTTTAAATAAAAATAAAAATAAAATAAAAATAAAGTTTTGTTTGTAACTTTTTGAAAAATTTTCTAATAAACCGGTTTACAAGGTTTTTGAATTTTAAAAAAAACTAAAACCGGCTAGAACCGGTTTGCGTTTTTTTTAAAAACTGAAAAAAAATCGGTTTCAAACCGGTTCCAGCCGGTTTGAAAGGTTTGCTTGTTTTTAAAACCCCCAAAACAGAAAAAATAAGGCGTCTCCCCTATACGCCAAACCCATTCCCTCTTTCCCCTCTTTCCCTCTCTTCCCTCTCTTCTCACTTCCTCCACCATCGTCGGTGGCTACTCCTCTTCCCTAACTTCTCCTTCTCCCTCTTTCTCTGTCAATATCCGGCAGCCTGTGGTGGTGGAACTTCAGTCCGGCGGCGGCGTGTAGGTGGATGGCCAGCTTCTCCTCTAACCCCTCCGGTTCACGGTAAGTCGTCATCCTCTTTTCTTCTTCTTCTTCTTCTTTTTCTTCCTCTGATCTTCATTCTTATTCTTCTTTCATCTTCAGATTTTCTTCATTTGTTTCTTTATATTCAATTGATATTGATTTCCTGTGAAAAACTAAAACTAAAAAAAAGACAAAACGCAAAAAGAAAAAAACAACAGAAAAAATATGCATCATCATAGCAACGGAACCATGCGTTGGGTTTACTCTGATCTGAATCTATCGCCGGATTTCATACAGCATCGCAAGTATAGATGATCCAGATCATCTGGATCTGGATCAATTAATTGTTCTGTTTTTGGTTCATCTGAGATTATCTGGATCCAGATCATCTGGATCATCTGCAAGACACTGGAAATTCCACGATAAAATAAATCTTGATCTGCCGTAATATCTATCTGGCAGATTTATTCCGGTGGATTTCAAATTTTATCATCTGAAAGTAAACGTATATGATGCTGTGTCCATTGCTGGTCGATGCATTTTTCTTTTGGTGAATGATTTAGCTGAGTGAAAATAAACGGATTCAATGATATTGATATTCCTCATTCACGATTGAGAATCGGAAATAATTACATTTTTCTGGTGGCTATTGTTCATTACATCTTCCGGTAAACATTACTTCTGTTGGAAATAACAGTAAATGTTTTGTTTTAAAATTTGATCGGATGTCTGAATATCATATGAAGGGGGAAATTAACGATTTTTGAATCTGACTACTGTTTTCCAAAGCTGATTGACTTTGATTTCTGATTTTATCAAATAGTTGAACTTTGAATAAAATTTCAGTCTATCAGAATTATCACTTTGCTATTTGTTTTTCCGGCAAGAATGATATGATGCTGGACCGATTTAATTGGATATCTGGATTCAGTTTGAGATATCGAATTATCTGATGATAAGGATTAAGCTGCTTTTTTTTTAGATATTACTTAGTACTTAGATTACTTAGTATTTTGATATTAGGCTACTTAGTTGATTGATTGATTCTTTGATATTAAAAATAGTTGCAAGTAGTTAGCTAGACTCAATAAAAATAAAAATATATATCATTTGCATTTAAAATTGTCATTTAGATTTCTTTAATGATTTCTTTCGTATTCTTAGCGATTAGTAGTATATTTTAGTATATTCTATTTCTTCTTTCTCTGGTACTGCTCGTGTTTCGTTTGACTTGTGCAGGATTGCACGAGATTGGAGCAGAAGAGACTACGTGACACGAAGTACGAAGATAGAAGATTTTTACTTTTCAGTTTAGACTTAGAATTTTAATTGGGTTTGTAAATATTGCACTTTACGCCCTCTGCGAAGGGTATTCATTTGCTGTAATAGTTAGTTGTTTTACTTTTCTTGAACATTTTACATTTCAAATAATTTGGCAATAAAGATTAGTTTAGATTTGTGTACTTGAATACAAAATATTCCCGTTCCCTGAGTTCGACCCGGTCTCATCCACTAGTGAGAACCAGTTTTTATTATTTGATGTCTGGTTTTCACATGTTTTTCATATAAAAATCTTTTCAAAATTACAATGATTTAAAAGAAGACATCAAATTTTTGGCGTCGTTGCCGGGGAACGGCGTAATATTAGTATTCACTTTATTGCCTAGTGTTTGTGTTGCATTTAGGTTTAGAACCACGTTTGTGCATATCTTAGAGAAGAGCTTACTTTTCTGCACAGCCCACCTATTAGGATCCCCTTAGAGGTGACTGTGTACGATTGGTACCGTACACATAGATTTTATATTTCTTTGCATAATCTCTGTTATGTGTAACTGCGTGGTGTTTGTTTAGTTTTTGTTGTTTTTAGTTTACTCGCTTTGTGGTTTGCGTGGTTTGGCCGCTTAGTGCGTTAGTTAGGTAGAAAACCCAAAGTTAGGACGTGTGCTACACTGGTCTACTCCAAGGTGTACGCAATGGCTGACGATCATCAATTGATGCGTCCTTTGAGGGAGTACTTCATGCCAAATACGTATACTTTCACCTCCTGCATCACGAGACCTGATGTAAGAGCGAGTCATTTTGAGATTAAGCCCAGTGTGATTCAAATGTTACCTTCGTTTTATGGCCTTAGCAATGAAGACCCATATCGTCATCTCGACGAATTCCTTAAGATTTGCTCGACTGTGCGAATCAATAACTTTGGGGATGATGCTATGCGGTTGACTTTGTTTCTGTTCTCTCTCAAAGATAAAGCCAAGCACTGGCTAAAATCTCTTGAAACGGTTAGTATTACTACTTGGGAAGGAATGCAAAAAGAATTTTTAAAAAAATATTTCCCAATTGGTAAGACAAACCAGTTTCGTAAAGCTATAACCAGTTTTTCTCAAATTGAGGGAGAACAGTTTCACGAGTCTTGGGAGAGATTGAAAGATCTTCTCCGCAAGTGTCCCCATCACCAGGTGCCTCGTTGGCAGTTGGTGCAGTATTTTTATGACGGGCTTACTGAAAAGCATCGTCAAATGGTAGATTCGTCTTGTGGGGGCACTTTTATGCTAAAAAGTGAGGACGAGGCGTGGTCTCTATTCGAGACCTTGAGTGAAAACACGATGCATCATGCTTTGTCTTCACGGCTCGATAGGACTACATCTCTGTCTAGTGGTCCTAGGAAAATAGGGATTTCCGAAGTTGGGTCCGAGTTAGAATTGCGTACCAAGGTTGACCAGTTGACTAGGAAGTTAGATCAATTCCTAGCCAATTCCTCGAGAAAACCCGTAGAAAGAGTGTGCGAGATATGTGCTAGCCCTGCACACTGTGTTGCGGATTGTCCGGCAGCACCATTATATCCTGAATTCGTTCAGGAGCAGGTGAATGTTGCCCAAGGTTTCGCTAAACCCATGCCCGATTCATTTACATCCTCATATCACTCAGGTTGGCGAAACCAGTTTATTTCCCCATCCCATCAGCCCTCCCAGACACAGTATAGACCTAGTAACCCTTCACAAGGTTACTCACATCCTATATTTCCACATGTTCATCCCCAGTATTGTCTACCTTCTCCTCAGGAGCCCATTCCAAGTTCATCATTTCAAGAGAAGATGTTAGAAGCCTTTTCTGATATCAAGGCTACTCTTTGTTCCCATACGCAGTCAATAGCCAAGCTAGAGACTCAAATGGGACAGTTAGCTCAGACATTGAGTAGACAAAGCCTGGGGAACCTTCATAGTCAGTCTGTTGTCTCAAAGGGAGAGGATTCCATGTCATTTGACTTGCAACCCACCGATTCACATCATGAGCAAGTCAAATCTGTTACATCCCTTCAGTATGGGAAGGCATGTCACTCCACTCAGGAATCGTCTCATGAACCTCATATCATTTCTACTAACGAGTCGATCACCATGATACCTCAACAGAAGGGGCCTTACTCACAGCATGCATTATCATCATATAAAGCCCCATTTTCTCAGCCTGTAGGATCACCAATTGTTTTTAGTAAGCAAGAGGTACAGATGCAGAAGGTGCTTGACCAAGTCAAGCCAGATCATATTCACCACTTGTTTGAAGTTGCATTCATTGATACTCGGTCGGTCCTAGACTCTCGATTCTTGACCAGTCTCTCAGATGAGACTAATCTCCGTTCTTCATGTCAAGAGAGTCATGATACTACATTTGGAGGTAGAAGGGATGGAAACACAATGCGTAGTGTCACAGATGACACTCTTTTCTTCATATAGCCCGGTTGAGTCTGACTTCATGTCCATTGATCTCATGGACGATGAAGAATTTTTCTAGGGATCCGTCTGGCTGGGGACGTGAAACTTAGCGCTTTATGGGAGACAACCCATATCTTGTATATTATTAGATTTGCTTAGAATTTATAGATTTTATTTTGTTTTTACTTTTTCATGAGTTTTTCATGTTGTTTTTGTTTCATTCATGAGTTTTATGTTTTGTCATGTATACATTGCATTCATTACATTCATAGAACGTGTATTTTTAATTCATGTCAGGTTATTCTACTCTTTTCCCTCATTTATTTTCTCTCATGTGCATTCACTTAGTTTCATATAAGCATGGGGGAGTGCCACTGGGACAGTGTCATTCAAGCATGGGGGAGGGTGTAGTTTGCACACCTTGATATTTCTGTTTACGTTCTTGCACATGTTTACATATATCTCATGAAAAGTAGATTTTTAAAGAAAGAGTTTGAACTTATATGAATGTTATTTCAAATCTGATGTTTTTAGAGGATTTTTAAGCCCCACGAAAAATTTTTCTGACATAAATCTAAAAATTATGGTTGTTTATGCGGATTTCGAGGAAATGATGATAGATACATGTTAGAGTTTATTTTGAATCATAAATATGAATATGCATAGTTTTATTTTTGAAAAACTAAGCAAATGAACAAAAGCGTAAAAAATGAGCTCAAAAAGTGAGAAAAAGCATGTGTTAGGTTGTTTGGATAATTCCACAATCCTTAGTAGATGGAACTTAGATGTAAGTTGAAACTTTTAAGTCCATTTTCGTAAAGGAGAGTGGAAAACTTCGTGATCCTAAGTAACTGAGAACAGATACAAGTTGAAATGTTTGACTCTCATGTTATAAGGGTGAACGAAGAAAGTCACTTTTATGTCTTAGTTGATATCTTTTGGTATGCATTGAAAAAATATATAGAAGATATTGACATTGCACAAGACATAAAAGCAGACCACACGCAAGCTATAAGAGAAAAATAAGTGCGCAAAAAGAAAAAGCGTGAAAAAAAAATGAAAAAATCGAGAAAAGAGCTGAAAAAGAGAGAAAAGTTCAGTGCTTAGAAGTATGATTGAGAAAACTTGTGCAGAAAACATATGAGTGAGGATAAGTAAATAATAATATGTTTTTATTGGATTTTCTAAGAATAAAACATAAATAATTGTGATATTTAGAAAAGTGAAAGAAATTCTTTTCTGTGGTGGTATATAAAAGAATCTAATTATATTTTGATTTTGAGATAACAGGAAATATTTGTGAAAATAAAGTCTTTGATTACCTACTGATTGTGAGGATGTGTAATATTATGCATACATGACAGAGATGTTTGTGGGTAGCATCACTGCAAACCCTCACGAGACCTTACTCGTCCACTGGGGTAACCTAGGGGTTGAAAGGGCTTGTTGCATAAGCTAAATGCAACCGTGATTTCTACGAAAGTGAGTTAGGTGATAGTTTGATTTCTTGCATTTTTCTAGTTTGCTCGAGGACTAGCAAAACATAAGCATGGGGGTATTTGATCATGCATATAATTCAGGGTTTATTAACATTAAAATATGCATGATTTTATAAAATAATGTTTCAAAAACCCAATTTTATGTTAGTTTTCGAGTAAATGTGCTAAAATGATTTAAAAATAGAAAATGCATGAAAAATTGTTTTATTTTACATTTTTATACATATTTTAGTTTTTGTTATAATCATAGTAGTTTAGTTTTAGTTTTTTTTTAAAAATAAAAATAAAAATAAAAATAAAGTTTTGTTTGTAACTTTTTGAAAAAAATTCTAATAAACCGGTTTACAAGGTTTTTGAATTTAAAAAAAAACTAAAACCAGCTGGAACCGGTTTGCGTTTTTTTTAAAAACTGAAAAAAAATCGGTTTCAAACCGGTTCCAGCCGGTTTGAAAGGTTTGCTTGTTTTTAAAACCCCCAAAACAAAAAAAATAAGGCGTCTCCCCTGTACGCCAAACCCATTCCCTCTTTCCCCTCTTTCCCTCTCTTCCCTCTCTTCTCACTTCCTCCACCATCGCCGGTGGCTACTCCTCTTCCCTAACTTCTCCTTCTCCCTCTTTCTCTGTCAATATCCGGCAGCCGGTGGTGGTGGAACTTCAGTCCGGCGGCGGCGTGTAGGTGGATGGCCAGCTTCTCCTCTAACCCCTCCGGTTCACGGTAAGTCGTCATCCTCTTCTTCTTCTTCTTCTTTTTCTTCCTCTGATCTTCATTCTTATTCTTCTTTCATCTTCAGATTTTCTTCATTTGTTTCTTTATATTCAATTGATATTGATTTCCTGTGAAAAACTAAAACTAAAAAAAAGAGAAAACGCAAAAAGAAAAAAACAACAGAAAAAATGTGCATCATCATAGCAACGGAACCATGCGTTGGGTTTACTCTGATCTGAATCTATCGCCGGATTTCATACAGCATCGCAAGTATAGATGATCCAGATCATCTGGATCTGGATCAATTAATTGTTCTGTTTTTGGTTCATCTGAGATTATCTGGATCCAGATCATCTGGATCATCTGCAAGACACTGGAAATTCCACGATAAAATAAATCTTGATCTGCCGTAATATCTATCCGGCAGATTTATTCCGGTGGATTTCAAATTTTATCATCTGAAAGTAAACGTATATGATGTTGTGTCCATTGCTGGTCGATGCATTTTTCTTTTGGTGAATGATTTTGCTGAGTGAAAATAAACTGATTCAATGATTTTGATATTCCTCATTCACGATTGAGAATCGGAAATAATTACATTTTTCTGGTGGCTACTGTTCATTACATCTTCCGGTAAACATTACTTCTGTTGGAAATAACAGTAAATGTTTTGTTTTAAAATTTGATCGGATGTCTGAATATCATATGAAGGGGGAAATTACCGATTTTTGAATCTGACTACTGTTTTCCAAAGCTGATTGACTTTGATTTCTGATTTTATCAAATAGTTGAACTTTGAATAAAATTTCAGTCTATCAGAATTATCACTTTGCTATTTGTTTTTCCGGCAAGAATGATATGATGCTGGACCGATTTAATTGGATATCTGGATTCAGTTTGAGATATCGAATTATCTGATGATAAGGATTAAGCTGATTTTTTTTTAGATATTACTTAGTACTTAGATTACTTAGTATTTTGATATTAGGCTACTTAGTTGATTGATTGATTCTTTGATATTAAAAATAGTTGCAAGTAGTTAGCTAGACTCAATAAAAAAAAATATATATATCATTTGCATTTAAAATTGTCATTTAGATTTCTTTAATGATTTCTTTCGTATTCTTAGCGATTAGTAGTATATTTTAGTACATTCTATTTCTTCTTTCTCTGGTACTGCTCGTGTTTCGTTTGACTTGTGCAGGATTGCACGAGATTGGAGCAGAAGAGACTACGTGACACGAAGTACGAAGATAGAAGATTTTTACTTTTCAGTTTAGACTTAGAATTTTAATTGGGTTTGTAAATATTGCACTTTACGCCCTCTGCGAAGGGTATTCATTTGTTGTAATAGTTAGTTGTTTTACTTTTCTTGAACATTTTACATTTCAAATAATTCGGCAATAAAGATTAGTTTAGATTTGTGTACTTGAATACAAAATATTCCCGTTTCCTGAGTTCGACCCGGTCTCATCCACTAGTGAGAACCAGTTTTTATTATTTGATGTCTGGTTTTCACATATTTTTCATATAAAAATCTTTTCAAAATTTCAACGATTTAAAAGAAGACATCAAATACGAACCTGCCAGTACCTGAACTGAAGGTCAAGGTTCGAGAATACACATGCACTTCTCATCTGGTCAAACAAGTTTGCAATGAGAGACAACAAATACTTGTTCTTTACAATAATCTTAT
Organism: Nuphar pumila; assembly: GCF_984573655.1. NCBI lineage: Eukaryota > Viridiplantae > Streptophyta > Magnoliopsida > Nymphaeales > Nymphaeaceae > Nuphar > Nuphar pumila. Next base: position 97,460,642 of record NC_143261.1, on the reverse strand, counting down.
TTAGTGCCTGATAGTCCACAGATAGTCATTTTGATCCATCGTGCTTAAGCTGAAAGAACATGGGAGCACTAAAAGGAGCTTTGGAGGGATGGATGATGCCGACTTCGAGCATCTCATCTAGCTGACAATGCAACTCTTTGAGTTATGAAGGAGCCATGTGGTAGGGTATAACAACAAGAGGCTTAGAGCCTGGAACCAACTCAATTTGATGGTCGACTTCACGACGGGGGGGGGGAGACACTTTTGAAGTTCGACGAGCATGACATCGCCTGATTGCTTTAAGATGGGCACCAGTTATGGAGGGATGTTTGCCTCTGGTATATGCGAAGTTTCTTTCTTAATGGCCACTAAGAAGGTCTCATCCCCCTTCTTGAGGCCTTTTTTCAATTGTAGAGCTGACACCATAGGCATCTTGCCACTACTTGAGGAGTAAGTCGGGACCATGCAGGAGGATGACTCCATCATTATGCTTACTGAGTCCAAGTATGACATGGGAACAACCTTGTGGGAAAGCATAAACTCCATCTCGAGGATGGCCCTAAAGTCATTGAGGGGCGACACTGAGAAGTTGGTGAAGCCTTTTCATGTGCTAATTTGAATTGCCACATCCTTTGCTTTTCATGATGCTTTCCTTTCTTTCAGCCTTGAGGTCGAGCCAGTTAGCTTCGTTGGGAGAAATGAAGTTGTGAGTAGCACTAGTGTCCACCATCACCCTGGTGGTTTTGCCAATTATGTATACATCCATGTATATTAGTTCCTTGCTGTCAGGAGGCTGAGGAGGAGGCACGACTCCTCGAAGTGCATTCAGCATCTGAAGGCCCCTTATCTTCAGTTCTTTATCTTGGTCTCCTTCTTCGATCTAAGCTGCATTGACATTGGCTCAGCGATCGAAGCACTTAGGGCACTCAACCATTCAATGCATGGCATCATAAATAAGACAATGAGAATTAGGGCATTGTGGACGTTATGAGTGATTGGACTTGCCTTTAGAGTGATGACCATCATCATACTTATGAGGAGGTCGGTAGAACTCTTTCTTAGCATCCTGTTTAGGTCCCTCATGCTTCACTCCATCCTCATTTTTGTGCTCGTGAGAACATTTGTCATTATGTTGATAGCAGTACACATTTAACTTACCGCTGTTCTCATTCTAATGTTCATTATTGTGGTAGTCAATAAGTTGCTATGCGGTAGTGACGGCGTCTGCCACATTCTGTAGCTCTGCAATCGTTGCCTCTGGGTCTCTTGCTTCGCCTAAGGCTGCAAGCCGTGTATGAAATGAAATAATCGATCATTTTCTGGCATATCAACGATTTCTAACATAAGGCTAGTGAAAGCCTTAACATGGTCATGAACAATGCCAGTGTATCGAAGGGCCATCAACTTGGCATGTGACTCGAACGTTGCATTAGTGGGCAAATTTTTTTTTGTCAACTCTGCTTTGAAGTCTTCCCAAGTATCAATCTTGGTTAGCCCACGGTCAATGTCTTTGTTACGTCGGCACCACCAGAGAGTGATGTCACTTGAGAAGAACGACACAACAATGTCGATCTTAACTTTGTCATTTCAGATTTGAGTCATTTTCATGTAATGTTTCACTTCCCAAACGAAGCTTTCAAACTCTTTCACATTATGAGCAACATCATACTTTTGAGGGTCAGAGAGCTTTCTTTGGTGACCTTCTTGGTGGACAACAACTCCACCTGGCAAGAGGCATTCGAAGGCACCCATGATAGCAAAGAGATGGATATTCGTCTCTTTCACCTTGGTGACACGTCCCTGCAATTGGGACACTTCTTTAAGCAACGACATGAGATCACTCACTTGTTCTCAAATAGTGAGCATGGAGAGTAACTCTCTTAGTTATGGATAGGCATAAGTTCCGTCACTCTGGCTTACACCTCCTGTAATGCATTGAGGTTGGGTTGTACATCATGTTTCAAGATTTCATGTTGTTCCTCAATGTTAGTAATGGTTCTTACAACCACGTTGAGAGTACCATCGATGCAAGCAATGGTCGCTTCTACGTGTGTCATGCGACCTTCGAGTGAGGCCTCTGTCATGAACTCAATAGAGGGATTCAGAGGACTAGTTATAGGAGGAGGTATCAGAAAGAGTTGTGAGCTTTGAGTTACTCCCGAGGAGCTAGAGGATGCACCATTTTTCTTACTTCGCTTGACAGAGATGAAACCTTCATCTGAGGACATGGCGTCAATGGACGATGGCTTTGGTACCAATTTTCATAACCTTTTTGCTAAGAACCGTGTGACACCTAAGACGCGGACTAGGCAAGAATGTGGAGCAAAAGCGGCACGTGAAAGTGACCCGGAGCAACACAAGGCAATGCATCAAGAGATGACACCGATGAGCAGAAGCGACACATGTGAGGCAACTATTTGAGACCACTGTATGGGAGTAGATGCTCAATCAATGCTCACAACACTTGAGAGGCAGTTATTGAGGGCCACTACATAGGAGTAAATGCCCAATCAATGCTCATAGTACTTGGGAGGCAACTCTTTAAGACCACCATATGGGAGCAGATGCCCAATCAATGCTCACAACACTTGAGAGACAGTTATTGAGGGTCATCACGTAGGAGCAGATGCCCAATTAGTGCTCACAGTACTTGGGAGCCCCAATGAAGCTAGAGTCTCGTGGGCAAACAAAAATCTTGAGAGGGACGACCACACGCGAAGCTACAAAGGCAAACAGTGTAACAAGTAATCACCAAGGAGCATGAACAATCTGCAGGCAAATAAACAAGCAAACAAGGTGGTGTGGTAAGGCACCAAGCAAGCAACCAAAGGGGACAAAGACACAATGTCCAACTAATGCAACTTCTATTCATAAGTTGGCCAAGCGGCACTTACAGGCGCGGCATACGAGGCCGCACAGTAGACTTACTGTGGGGCAATGTGAGGCTGCACAAGAATGAGCCTTTGAGGAGAGCTCTACCTACCAACGAGTCCTCCTCTAAAGGTGTTATGGGTCCTGACTCTCCAAGGATAGGAGAAACCCCAAAAACACTTGAGAAACCATAAAAATTTCAAGAGGATACCCCTAGCCATGGGGAGACAACATGGGCACTCGTTGGCATAATACTCTTAGCACTACGTCTCCTCCCAAGTTATTTAAAGGCTATCATGGCCCGTGTGAGCTATGCAGGGTTTAGGTAAGGCTATAAAAGGCTTAAACAAACGAAAAAGATTGCATGGTTGTACCACAAGCACGCACGTGCCACGATCGTGCCACGATCGTGCACGCGAGACATGGCAGTATGACATGCCACACTTGAGTGTTTGCAACAATTGCAATACTTTTCCTAAGTGAAAAATGAGAGGAGGATACCAAGCATTGAACCTTGGACTAATTGTTGAAAGTCAATATTTGTCATAAGGCCTTTACCGCTAGGCCAAGGTCAAAGTTGGTAGGTTAGTGAAAACATGAGAAAAGTGCACGCATAAATTATGTTTTTTTGAAAGGCAAGCTGAGGTTAGTCACCCTATTATACAACGATATTATTGGGATTTGAACTTGCGACGTCCCAACACAAGGTGACGTGCACCAGCCGCTCCTACCAGAGAAGCTGAACCCTCATTGGTAAAGTTTACGCATGATTGTGATTACTACATGTAACTGTTTTCCTTGAACTTTGTAAAAATTGATGATACCATTAACCTTGTGAACAACAATCAAAACCTCTACTTTTACAACCAACAATCAAAACTCTTACTTTCTCAGCTGTGATTCTTCGTTCTCACCCAAAGTTGTCAGTGCTTATCGGCTGTAACTTTATCACATTGAAAAATACCGTATCGGCCGATAAGTATTGTATTGAGAGAAAATGGATACGCTTCATACATGAATCGGCTGTTTTTTAATAAATATAAAAACATTTAATATTATTTTAATGATTTTAACACACGGCACTTAATATTTTAAAATTATTTCGATTCACTTGAGTATCAGTATGGGCAGATTCACCTGAATCATTGGCTAAATGATATATGGCCGATACCACAACATTGTTAATCTGTGAGGCTCCGCTTTCCCCCATCCACTGCCATCCCTAATTCAACTTGTTCTGGTAAGGCTGGGTGGTCACGTCCTCAACTAGAAGTTTTACCTTGCAAAGAAGCATGTCCATTAAGTGTGACCCGGTTCTCGTCGAGGTTTTTCTTCATAAAAATAACTTTATTAAATTGGTTTGGAAAAAACATGAGAACCAGACCACAATGGGTAATACCATTTTCAGGATCAATGAACATAAACTCCAAAACTTGCTCAATTTTCATATAATGCATGCACGAGCTGTCCCATTATTGGACAAGTTTTGCACTTGGGCTTACCCAATCTAATTAATAAGTTCCGGATCAGATGTCTGGTCGAATCCGATCCACTTACACCCCCAGGTCGAGCATAGCTACAGCGGAGAAAACCCTTCTCTCTCTCTCTGGTTTGCTAAATTCTGCTTGTGGAGATGATGCGCAGGTACGCCAATTTAATCTGCACCATCCTCTACGATTCATTCGATGCACCCTTCACGGCTTAACAGAGGTTCATCTCCGCCGGACGACCGGAAATTCGACGCGTTCTGTGCTCTTCTTGACGGGTTTCCGGCCGTTCAATAACTTGGGTTCGTGAGAGTACCCTCGTTGCTCGACGGAATCGAGTCGGTGCAGTTCTTCTGTTTTGTCGAATTGGGGTCTAGATTTTTGTGTGTTGGCTGTCTTATTGTCGACCCCTTTTCGATTTGGGTTGTGATTGATTTTTTCTCTTTGGTGTGTTGATGCTTTATGCATCGACTTGTCTGGTATAGGCTTGCCTCCAGAAGGTTGGTAGCAGCTATTCGTGGTTGGGACGTTCAGAAGAGGGCGTTTACGTCGGATGGCGCTGTCGTCGGGCCGAGTCCGGCTCCTCAAGCTCGAGATGATCATGTAATGATGAATCACTTCTACCTGTTTTTTCTGCTGTTTTGTTTGGTATTGTGCTCTTTTAGTCTTCTTGATTATTTGGTTCTTGTGTTTGATCTTCAAATTTGGTGACCGTTTTGTATGAATCACTTACCCAGATTTCTGAGTCTAAGTCGTGCCAAATTACAGTTGGGGATGTTTGCGATTCACGCGATATCGTAGTTGTTCCACAACGGAATTTCCCAACTTTTATCAAATTCCTGGATAAGTGGGTAAAACCAGAAGCTTCTTTTTGACAATCAAGCCAGGAGTTCACCTCAAAAATTCCTGTATCTTGCATGCTTATTCAGATATAACCCATATCCATACGGTAAAACCCATATACTTGTGCATGCGTGCGTCTTTGGATGGAAGCTATGATCAAACGTATCTACAAAAGTTTTCTGGTTCCTATTATGCGTTTGGCATTCAAGTGGTAATTTTAATTATACTTTGATAATCTGAAGTTGCTACACAAAATCGAATTGCCAAATTCAGCTAAAAGAAAAAAAGTTAAGCTGGTTCATTGACATGGTAACTGGTGATGATGCTTGCAATAACTATTCTTTTGGATGTAATGCCCCTCCAGTGTGTGCAAGATTAAATGATTTGTCTTCACATGTGCCCTCTAAAATTGGTTGTGCTGCATGAACACATCCGGGCGAAAGACTGAAATATATAGGCTTGCGTAAGACTTTCTCACAACATGTCTTGCAGCAACTGCTAGATAGAAATTATAGTGGGGAACATTTAGCTATTTCTGGCACTGGTCTTATAAATCTTTCATAATTTATGAAGACCTCTTTGCTGATAATGAGATTGTAAAATTGCGACCTTTACCTAAATAAATATGCATGAAGAGGAGCTCTTTATTCCTCGTGTTCTGGAGGGTCATTGGATAGGAATCCAAAGATAAAGTGAGAAAGAAGAAATCTATTGTGTAAATGAACGGAGGGTAATCATTACACAGTTTCCAATACTCTAATGAAACCGTAGAAGACATCTTACTAGTTAGTGGTTGTGCTTGTTCATCTTGTTTCATAGATTTATAGTGCTGTTCATCTTTGGTCATTTCTTCTCTTGTGTGATCCCTTTACTTTCTGTTTATATCATAATTTGTGCCTTTTTCTCTTCCTGTCCAGGAGGGAGGACCAAGACCATGCAGTGTAGATCATGTTGACTCTTTTGACATTGCTATTGTTGGAGGTGGCATGGTTGGCTTGGCTCTAGCCTGTGCAATCTGTATGTATTACTATTAGTTTATGACATTTGATGTGTCAAGTTAGTTTCTGCTTTTCGGTCCCTTATGTACGAATCATTCTTGTTATTTATATAAAATCTTCTCAGGTTATAATGTATTTTTCTTATCTGTTTGCCTTGATAATTGTGTCTGTGCTATCTGGATTGTGGAGAAGGTGAAGTTTTTTTGGTCTCTTACTTTTGCGTTTGCTTGCTTATTTAAAATCTGTGTCAACCATAGAAATGTCTCTGATTCCTCATTTGGAATGGGACACAACTGAATTTGAACAGCAGAATATTCCATTAGTCATGAGGATGTTGTTTGGAAGTAGTGAAGTTTTTTCTTAGTTTCATAATTTTCTTTTATTTGTTTTTTTTTTGGCATGTGAAGCATAAGAAGTTTTGCTGATTTAGAATATTTGACACCTTGGAACATAACCATTTCAAATAATTATTTACAGTACATCTTTTTAAAGCAGGAAAAAAGGAAATTGACAATAAAACCGAATAGAAGGCAACGAGGCATCAAAAGGCAAGCCGATCAATGATCAAGTTTCAGTAGCAGTCCAGAATATAATCTCACACTCCAAAATCCACGATAATCCGTACTTTGCTTCTTTGACAATGGTAAAATCTTGATGGTGCCTTCAACAAAGAGTTGCCAGTCAAGGAAGCGGGAAGCGAGGCACTTTCAAAATTTTAGGAAGCGAGAAGCATGGGACGACTTAGAAGCGAATCAGAAATCGTCTCGGAAGTGACCTAAAAAGCGAACCGGAAGCGACCTAAGAAGCGAGGGGGAAGCGAAAAAGAGAAAAAAATAAAAATTAAAATAAAAATACAAAAAAAAATGAAAAAGGGGGAGGCACACTTCCCTTTTTTTTTTTGTTTCGGAAGCACTTTCGAAATGCGTTTCGGGGAAGCGCGCTTCCCCACTCCCTATGGCGCTTCCGGTAACTCTGCTTCAACATTTTATGAACTACGTTCACTAGGGGCTACAAATCACTGCAAATGGGAGCATACTCTCCAGCTATGTAAACAAATTGGATGAAAAGAACTACTAGCTCAGAATCACCAAAAACTTCCTCCTTGTAGCCCATGCCCTATAAGCAATCATAACAAAAGAAACTCATAATCTCATATCCTCTTGCCATGCAAAGGACAAAACTCCATATAGTAACGTCACTCTTGAATAGATAATCAATTGAGCACCTTTACAGGGAGGGAATTTGCTAGATAAAATGCATCTCCTTTACTGAAGTTTAGCTTCAGTTTGCCTTGCTCTTGGAGACAACCAACAACAACAACAACAACAACTACGCCTTCATCCCAAAACAATTGGGGTCGGCGATATGAACCAAAAAAGAAAATCATTCTGGGTCTTCCACATGAATCCTTCTCCTTCAATCATTTCTATCCAATGCCATGTCCTCGGTGATGTTCAAAGCATTCATATCCTTTCCTATCATCTCCATCCAAGTCTTTTTAGGCCTACCCCGACCTCTTTTAACTAATATATTTTCCCATTTCTCCATCCTTCTAACTGGAGCATCGTTAGGCCTTCGCCGGATATGTCAAAACCACCGTAAACGATTGTCTCTCATCTTATTTTCAATGGATGCAGCGCCTACCTTCTTACGTATCTCCTTGTTTCGAATCTTATCTTTTATTGTATTTCCACACATCCATCTAAGCATACGCATCTCAGCTACACTCATTTTTTGAATATGATGTCTCTTGGCAGCCCAACATTCCGTACCATATAGTAAAGCAGGCCTAATTGTCGTCCTATAAAACTTTCTCTTCAACTGCAATGGCATTCTACGATCGCACAACACTCCAGTTGCACTTTTCCATTTCATCCACCCAACTTTTATTCTATGATTTACATCTCCATCAATTTCTCCATTCTTTTGTATGATAGATCCCAAATATTTGAAATAGTCATCCACCAATATTTCTTGCTCACCAAGCTTCACTACACTCCCATCACTACTTCGTTGCTTACTAAACCGACATTCCATATATTCTGTCTTACTCTTACTCAACTTAAAACCTCTTGCTTCCAATGTCTGTCTCCATAATTCTAACTTAGCATCTACGTCACATGGGTGCGGGTGCGGGTGCGGGTGCGGTCGCGGGGATTCGGCACTTCCAAAAAACCCGGGTGCGGGGGTGCTGCAGGGGCAAAAATGTAATATATATATATATATATATAAAGGGGGTCGGCGGGTTTTTTTCAAATTTCACAGCGGCTACTGACAGAACAGCTGCTGTCAGCAGCTGACAGACAGCAGCTGCTGCAGCTGACAGACAACAGCTGCTGCAGCTGACAGACAGCTGTTGTCAGCAGCTGACAGCTGCTGTCAGCATATTTAAAAAAAAAAAAAATCGCAGCCCATTTGGGCAAAGTTTTTTTAAAAAAAATCCAAAAAATAAAATGGACCTAAATGATCCTGGGTGCGGTCAACGCACCCAGGATCGGGTTGACCGCACCCGGTGCCGCACCCGCACTCGCACCCGCGTCGAGTCGCGTCGACGCGGGTGCGGCACCCTGCTAGCCGAATCCCTGTGACATAGCTTAGCATTAACCCCAACTCTAGACTCATCAATCAAAACAATATCATCAACAAACAACATACACCACAACACATTTTCTTGAATTGATCTTGTAAGCTCATCCATCACTATAACAAATAGGAAAGGGCTTAATGCAGATCCTTGATGTAACCCAACCGTTATAGGAAAATTGGTTGTCACCCCTCCACAAGTGCGGACATTGGTTACTACTCCTTCGTACATATCTTTAATTATATTAATGTACTTAAGAGAAACACCTTTCTTCATCATTGTCCACCAGAGAACATCCCTAGGTACTCTATCGTATGCCTTCTCCAAATCAATAAAAACCATATGCAAATCTTTGTTCCTCTCTCTATATCTTTCAATAAGTTGTCTAAGAAGATATATAGCTTCCATAGTTGATCTTCCAGGCATAAAACCAAATTGATTCTCCGATATCATGACAACCTTACTCAACCTAGACTCAATCACCCTCTCCCAAAGTTTCATAGTATGACTCATGAGTTTTATACCACGATAATTTGTGCAATCTTGTATATCACCCTTATTCTTATATAAAGGCACCAAAGTACTCTTCCTTCACTCATTAGGCATTTTATTTGTTCGCCAAATCAAGTTAAAAAGATTTGTCAACCATTCTAAACCTTTCTCTCCCAAGCATTTCCAAGCCTCGATAGGTATACCATCTGAGCCAACTGCCCTTCTTGATTTCATTTTCTTCAAAGCCTCTGCAATTTCTTGCTTTTGAATCTTGCGCATGAAGTCACGATTTATCTCATGAAAAGGAATGAAGAAGTCTCCAAGATCTTGAGCATGACTATCATTAAATAGCTTATCAAAATAATCTTTCCATCTCTCCTTAATCTCCTCATCTTTGACTAAAACCCTTTGTGTTTCATCTTTGATACATCTAACCATTCCCAAATCCCTCGATTTCCTATCTCTCATCTTTGCAAGCCTATAAATATCCTTCTCGCCTTCTTTGGTATCCAACTTGTCATAAACCTCCTTATATACCTTAGCTCTCGCGTTTCGAACTACTTTTTTAGCTTCTTTCTTTGCTATCATATACTTCTCCAAATTCTCATTATCACGACTCTTACTTAGATTTCTATAACACTCTCTTTTAACCTTAATAGCTAATTTGACATCCTCGTTCCACCATGATGTATCCTTACCTAGCGGTGCATCGCCTTTAAACTCACCCAATACCTCCTTAGCCACATTTCTCATACCACCCGCTATCTTATTCCACATTGATTCTGAATCCTCCTCGAGAGACCAATCAGCTTCCTTAACTACTTGCTCTACAAACATTCCTTGTTTAGCTCCTTTCAGTGCCCACCATTTAATTCTAGGATCTATCCTATGTCTATCCCTTTTGCGGCATTTTTTAATTCTAAGATCTAAAATTAAGACTCTATGTTATGTAGCTACACTTTCTCCCGGTATAACCTTACAATCGATGCAACAACCCCTATCTCTCTTTCTAAGTAGGAAAAAATCTATCTGACTTTTAAATGTTACTAGGTGAGACTCCCTCTTCCTAAAAGGACAAACCAAAATCTAAAATCCTTTCTCCTATACCATAGCCTCCATGGATACTCTCAAATCCATCCCTACTAATGCCTTCTCCATAAGATATCCCTTGTACTACTCCATCTAAATCTTCCCAAAATTGACGCTTAATGGAATCATCTAAACCTACTTGAGGTGCATAAACACTAATAATATTAATAATATCCGTACTTAATACTGATTTAATAAGTAAAATCCTATCACCCTTCCTACGGACATCAACTACATTATCTATATATCTACATTATATTGGAGACAACCCTAAGACCAAATTACTTTTTCACTAAATCAATGAGATCGTTGCTCCATAGTGGCAGGTATCCTATTGACAAAATGCTTGATGATGAGCTTCACCAATAAATGTGATATGTAGTTTGAGAGGCTCCACAAAGAGAAAAAGTCTATTAGTTTTACTGAAGCCACTAGAATCCTATGAACCTTTCCAAACATTGAAAATCCTTACAGTATGATTTTGCACAATTTTCAGAACGTGAAGGAGGTGTAAGTGGAATATCAAAATGTTGAGAATCATACTAATATACACACACTGTATAGGAGTATTGTTGCAAATTTGTACCTAACTGTACATAGTTGTCATTTTGCATGGTTCTCAGGGGTATTTTTCATCCTCAAGCTAAGTGTAATGTATGTGTTTTTTCCTCACAGGAAGGGCCTTGCTCTAACATTACTAACTCTAATGAAACAAGCGGAAGTACAAGAGAGGACCCACTAAGGGCATACAAGAACACAATAAAGTGTGCACATGCACTAGTCCACCAAGGGACAATACAAAGAACTAAGTAAAAACAATTACAAAAGCACAAAAGTGCAAACAATAGCCACTATGGGCAAGCACAAAACATAAAAATAATAAATCTTTATTCACTTGAACAATGCTCAAGAAAGCAAAACAAGAGAAGGGGTTTAACTCCCTTTAATTAGGCACATTGGACTCCAATGTAGCCGTTGGAATGCTCCCAACAACTATAATTATAGCCGTTGGGGAGATCCCAACAGCTATATTGAACAAAATCCAATATGCCCTTACATGAAAATAAAAAAGACAAGAAACAAAAAATATATAATGACAAAATTGCCCATAATGGGCAATACTAATTACAATCATGTAAAAAAACAAAAAATGCCCCTAAATGGACAAACCTATTACAATGAGAAAAAGTCATATATATAAATTATATATACATATATATACTGATATATATGTACAACACTATAATTTAACACTTCCTCTCAAACTTACGGTGTGATCATCGAAAGTTTGCCGAGAAGAGATACAAAACATGGTAAAGGCAAGATCTTAGTGAAAAAGTTCGTTAGCAGACATTCTGAAGTCACATAGGGCAACTCAATCGTTTCTCTCGAGTGTTCTTCTCTGACATTGTGGTAGTTCATCTCTATATGCTTGGTTTGTTCGTGGAAGGTGCGGTTGCTTGTAACGTAGATAACACTTTTATTGTCGTAACACGTCTTCGAAGGACTAGAGATGATTAAACTCATATTTTTGAGAAGACTCCTCAGCTAGATAATTTTCATAGTTATTGCCATGACTCGTTATTTAGCTTCAGTTGATGATAAAAATACATTATGTTATTTCTTACACCTCCAAGATAAAGTGTGTTTCTTAAAAAGACACAAAAACAGTAGTTGAGACTCTATTATTAGGATTACCTCTTCAATATGCATTAATATAAGCAATTAAATATAAAGAAGCAGAGAAGGATAACAATAACCCTTTGGATATAAAATTTTTGATATATCTAACAATTCTTAATACGATACTCATATGCACCGTAGTTGTTACATGTTAAAACTGACTGGTTGAATGCACAACATGATCAATGTTTGGTCTTGTAACAGATAAGTAGGTCAAAGATTCAATCAGTTGCCAGTATGGAGTTGGATCTTCAAGAGTTCTATCTTTCAATATTAATTTTGCATTGACGACCTTCGGCATGTCAACCTTCTTATCATAAAAAATTCTAGATTTGACAAATACCTACAACCAACTTCATTTGGGATAAGATATATCCTATAGGTGAATAAGCCACTTCGATACCTAGAAAATATTTTAAAAAACCAAGGTCAAACATATCAAAATGATTTTTGAGAATAGTTTTAATTTCATCAACCATCTTTTTTGTCACTCCCTGTAATAATCATACTATCTATGTATAACAAAAGAATAACAATGTCGGTATCGTATCATTAACAAAAAGAGCAGTGTCAGTATATCATGATCTATAACCCAAGTTTAACATAACATTGTTGAACCTATCACAACAAGCTTTGATGACTTTTTTAAGCCTATATAAAGCTTTTCTTAAACAAAGAACTTTTCTTCGCTCGATCTTAAGGTCAGGAGGAGGATCCATGTACACTTCATCATTTAGGTCACCATTTTTTATTTATTTATAACCCAAAGAAACTGCACCTGACACGAAGTCTTGGTCACGTTGACTCAACCTGCCATACCTACGGTTGTCGTGACGGCAACATAAAACTCCAAGGCTAGGATCCTTGCCCCTGGGGCCTATGCCACATGTTGGCTTGTGCAGAGGGGCAACTTCTATGGGAATTGAATATTGATTGCCCGTCTAGCAACCAAGGCCTCACCCCACTACACGAATTCCCTTTGGGCCATTTAGGTCACCACAGTGTTATAAAAAATGAGTATTGACTTGAGGCACGGCCCTTTGTGCCTCAGAGAACATTTTTTTTTACAACAAGATTTCTGAGACATAATCAACAAGATTTTTGTAGGTTAATCTCATATATTTTCAGTTATTTCAGTTATGTAATCAGTTTCTTAGTATATTACTATATTTTAACTTTTGTTGGTTAATCTCATATATTTTTCAGTTATTTCAGTCATGTAATTAGTTTCTTAATATATTTTAACTTTTGTTGGTTAATCTCATATATTTTCCAGTTATGTAATCAGTTTTTAGTTACTTTTATATGTTAATCTCATATGTTTTAGAATAATCTCATATATTTTAACTTTTGTAGGTTAATCTCATATATTTTTCAGTTATTGCAGTTATGTAATCAGTTTCTTATTATATTTTGACTTTTGTTGGTTAATTTCATATATTTTCCAGTTATGTAATCAGTTTTTAGTTACTTTTATATGTTAATCTCATATTTTTTAGAATAATCTCATATATTTTCCAGTTATGTAATCAGTTTTTTAGTTACTTTTATATGTTAATCTCATATTTTTTAGAATAATCTCATATATTTTAACTTTTGTTGGTTAATTTCATATATTTTTCAGTTATGTAATCAGTTTCTTAGTATATTTTATCTTTTGTTGGTTAATCTCATATATTTTCCAGTTATGTAATCATTTTTAGTTACTTTTATATGTTAAGAGTTACCGGAAGCGCCCCTATAGAAGGAGAAGCGCGCTTCCCCGATACGCGCTTCGAAAGCGCGAAACGTCGCGCTTTGAAAGCGCGAAACGTCGCACTTCGAAAGCGCGAAACGTTGCACTTCCGAAACGCGTGGGGAAGCGCACATTTTAAATGGGAAGCGTGTACCCCTTTAATGGGGTGCGCATACCCCTTTAATGGGGTGCACATACCCCATTAAAGGGGTACGCGCACCCCCATTAAAGGAGTACGAAGGGGCGAATTTACATATTTGTCTTTTTTTTAAACTTTTTTTCCAAAAAAAATTAAAAGAACGAGTTTTTTAAAAAGGGCAAAAAAGAGATTTTGAAAAACCCGTGAAAACAAAACCCGAAAGGGCTTTAGGGTTTTTTCACGCAGCTCAATCCGAGTCTCCTCCCTTCTTCTCTCGTCTCTCTGGCAACCGATCGGCGGAACCCAGAATCCGGCGACCTTCACTGACATCCGGCGACCTCCACGGCGATGAATCCATTCAGGTACGTACTCTCCTCTCTCCATCTCTTCTCTCTGTATCTCCCACGACCTCTCTCTTTCCATCTCTTCCCTCCATCTCTTCTCTCTGTATCTCCCACGACTTCTCTCTTTCCATCTCTTCCCTCCATCTCTGTTCTCCCTTTCGTTTCCAGGGAACAAGCAATCCTTCTTCAGTCATACAATATGACATTTAGGTTATGAATAACATGACGAAATGAGAATATGTTTTACACTCTTTGTCAGTTCTGCAGAATTGCTTATTCATGTGCATGCTGTTGGAAACAATTTATTTTATCTATGTTTATCATTATTTATTGGGTTGCTTATAGCTTACCGTTGCCTTGTAACCGTAACCTTGATCTTCTGAAAACGGAAAGCTTATCAGTTTTATTTTCTGAAAGTTTTGGTCCTTGGAGATCCGATTCTCTACCTAGGGTTTGGGACATCATTGTCTAACTTAATTTTATTTTGGTGCACTTTCTGAAAATCTGAGATTTGTGTGGCTACTCAGAGGGCGTTAAGGTGGGGAAATAAGGTCAGTCAATGAGTTTAGACTTTAGACCTATTTCGACCCATCCAAATTGTTTCCCCCAAATGGTGGGCCCGTATTTCGCGTTGATGAAGAGTTTTCAAGTGATATAGGGTTGGTGTCTGACCTGTGTGAGGTTCAACTCGTGAGTAGAGGTTTGTGTTGCATTTTTGATCCCTTCATTCTCTCTAGAAGGTACATTTAGGGAATAGGGGATTGTTAGAGACTATTTGTTTCATTTTCCTGTTGCAATAACATGGTGATCTTTATCTTTTGTGTTATCAATACGATGGTGATTTATATTCTTATGTGAGTCCCATGAAAGAAAAGAACAGTATATTGGTTGAGAAGCATTTCACATTTTGTGTTTTAACTGAGTTTATTTGGTCATCTTTCTTATTTCATATGGAAGCTGCACAAAATCTAATGGTATAGTTGTATGACTGGTAGGGATCTGAGTCCTCATGCAGTGGTACTTTGAAGTTCAAAAAGTTTTCTGTTTTAATATTTGTGTGGTACTTTGAAGTTCAAAAAATTTTCTGTTTTAATATTTGGGTTTATTACATGGTATAAGTAGTTTCACGCTTCCCGCTTCCTAAAATTTTGAAAGTGCCTCGCTTCCCGCTTCCGCTTCCCGTATCGCTTCCCCGCTCCCGCTTCCTCGACTGGTAACTCTTTAATCTCATATTTTTTAGAATAATCTCATATATTTTAACTTTTGTAGGTTAATCTCATATATTTTTCAGTTATTTCAGTTATGTAATCAGTTTCTTAGTATATTTTAACTTTTTTTTTGGTTAATCTCATATATTTTCCAGTTGTATAATCAGTTTTTAGTTACTTTTATATGTTAATCTCATATTTTTTAGTACTTATTTGAGATTTTCTATTTCTTATTGGTTGTTATTTAATCAATAAAACATTTCTTTATTTATTTGTATTTTTAGATATTTTTTTATAATTTTTTTAAAGTTTTCAAAAAAATATTTTGAGGCTTATGCTTTACGCCTCACCTTGGTTTTTGGTGGAGCACCTCGCTACGCCTCAACACTTTTTACAACACTGGGTCACCATTTAAAAAAACATTTTTGACATTAAGTTGGAAAATATGCCACTTTCTAATGGATGCTAAGGCAATGAGTGTCACTGGTCATACGAGTTACGAGAGCAAAGGTCTCTTTATAATAAATACCATATTCTTGGGAATAACCTTTGGCCACTAACCTAGCTTTATATTTTTCTAAGGATCCATCCCATTCCCTTTGGTCTTGACTTTATAAACGCACCTACATTCTATGGTCTTTTTTCCTATAGGTAACAATTGAATTTCTCAAGTCTTGGCCTTTTCAAGGGCTCTTAGTTCTAGATTCATGGCATCAACCCATTTGAGAATATCTTTAGCCTCATTGTAGGTTGAAGGTTCATAAAATGAGCGGATAGACATAAGACAAGCTCTATATCTAGGTGAAAAAAACTCATAGGACACAAACCTGTCACGGGGTTTACAAGTTCTACTGCATTTTCTAACACTAATTTCTTCAAGATTTTAGTTTTGAGAATACCTATCAAGTGCACATGGAAGATTTTCAACAGTTCTAGAATAAATTTGAATACTCCTGTATGAACTTTTGGTAGTACCCGGTAAGGCCAAGGAATCCCCGCAGTCCCTTGCGTGATTTGAGCGGACAAGGGGTGGTTGATCTGATCATACCTCTGTACGAACTTCCGGTAGTACCTGGTAAGGCCAAGGAATCCCCGTAGTCCCTTGAGCGTGGGGCACTGGCCAACTCTTTATTGCCTCGATCTTATCGAGGTCCACCTCCACGCCTTGGCTTGATATAACGTGCCCCAAGTAATGGACACAAGACTGGCCAAAACTGCATTTGGCTCGTTTGGCATACAACCAATACTCCGCGAGAGTCTCTAGGGCAATCCGCAGGTGGCACATATGGTCTTCCCAAGAGGGGTTATAACTCAGAATGTTGTCGAAGAAGACCAGTATGAACTACCAAGGGTAGTGTTGAAATACGTAATTCATCAGACCCTAGAAAGTTGCTGGAACATTGGTGAGACCAAACGACATCACCAAAATCTTGTAGTTGTCGTCATAAGTCCGAAACGCGGTCTTCTGGACAACGTCTGGGGTCATTCAGATTTGGTAGTAGTCGGATCTAAGATCCATCTTCGAAAAATAGTGCACCCCAAGCAGTTCATCCAACAACTCATTGATCACTGGGATCAGATACTTGTCTTTCATCGTAATCTAATTAAGGACTTGATAATCAATAAAGAACCACCAAGATCGGTACTTCAACAAAACCGGAGAAGAATACAGACTCTTGCTAGCTCTGAAGATCCCGTCCGAGAGCTCAATCTCTAATTTCTGAGCGTGTGCATATTTGTAGGGCCGAATATTAGCCGGCTTGGCCTTTGGCTCAGTCGGGATCACATGGTCATGAGATCGAGATGGGGGAAGGCCCTTTGGCTCATCGAATAGTGTGCCAAACTCTTGGAGCAACGCTTCCAAATCGCTTCACATATCTGCTAGGGTCGTGAGCACCCCATCCACTGCCATCATCACGAATATCTGTGATACACCCTTTCAAATCACCATGGCGAGCTATTTAGACCAGAGTTATCGAAAACGCCTAGGTAAGTGGGGAAGTGCGCTTCCCCGAAGCGTGTTTTGGAAGCGTGAAACGTCGCGCTTCCGAAACGCACTGGGAGGCACACTTTTTTTTTGGGAAGCACACTTCCCTTTTATGGGGAGCACATTTCCCTTTTATGGGAAGCGCGCTTCCCCCTCGCTTCCCCCATTTTTTTTCATTTTTTTTTTGTATTTTTATTTTTTTCTCTTTTTTGCTTCTCCCTCGCTTCCTAGGTCGCTTCCGGTTCGCTTCCGAGACACTTCTTGATTCACTACTAAGTCATCCCACACTTTCCGCTTTCTAAAATTTTGAAAGTCCTCGCTTCCCGCTTCCGCTTTCCGTATCGCTTTCCGCTCTTGCTTCCTCGACTGACAACCATGGTTTAGACTCAGCCAGAGAAGCAGGTCTCCATGGAAGGGCTTAGATCGACACGTGATGGCCTTCATAGTCGAACTCTATAATCATGTCATTGAAGTTCCACCATACAAAACTCAAGGACTGAAGCCACTGCATCCCTAACGCTACATTTGCACCCTTGATCATCAGTACGTACATGTCTGTGGTCAGGATTGTTCCTTGGATCTCCATCTGGACACCATGGCAAAGGGCAGTGCATCTGAGTTTGTTGCCATTCCCAACCACCACCTCGAAGGGCTGGTGAGGGAAAGTTGTACACTTGGCCCTCTTTGTCGTTTGCGCACACACGAACTTGTGCGTTAAACCAGTGTCTATCAACATTGAGATGAATAACCGACTGATTCTACTCGATACTCTCATCGTCTGCGGTACCTCCACACCAGCTAATGCGTGGTATGAAATCTTCGGAACATCCTCTAGAACATCATCACCTGGATTAGACAACTCGTCATCGATGGTCTCGCCATCCTCGGCCTCATTATAGCACAAGTATAGATTCAAGACCTTACACTTATGGTCCCATACCCATACCTTGTCGTAGTGATAGCAGAGACCCTTCTTGCGACATTCCTTCATGTGCTCATGTGAGAGCCACTTTCCCTAAACCTTAGGGTGCGCTTTCGACGTACGCCCTGGTTGTGGATGGTGATCCATGGCCTGATCGGCTGGCCTCTGAGGGACGGACTCCCGTGTGGGTCGGGACACAGTCCTTTGCTAGGGGACGAGTTCACTTGGGGCGTGAACATCTGGCTGGACATCCCATTGGTACGGGTTTAGCGTGAGCTCATCCTAGAGGGTTTTTTCTCGACCACATATGCCAATTTGAAACTCTGCATCAAGGAGATGAGTCTCGCGGCTTGAACTTCGATCTACAGGTCTGGCTTGAGACCCACAATAAATGTTCCAATCAATGATTTTTGGGACCAACTGGTAACGAGGTTACTCAACCTCTCGAAGTCTGCCTGGTAGTCGATGACGCTGCCTTGCTAGCGGACCTTGGACAGTGTACCGTGATGGTGGACGTAGGCAGATGATCTGACCCAAAGAGGTGAAAGAGTTCCATAATAATCTATCACTCTTATCACCTTGTTTTGTAGTCTGGATCTTCTCTTGAAGAAAATATTGTCGTGCCAAGTCTTTTTGCACGAACATATTCTTTAAAAAAATCCATGCATCACATGCCTTCTTAAACTTCACTATGATCGAGGCAATCTTGAGTTTCATACTATTTAGGAACAAAAAAAATGTAGGCATTCTCGGCTTCCCAGTCTTCAACCTTGACATAGTATTCCTTGAGCATTTTTTCTCTTTCATCATCATCAAAAGCTTTAACTTGATCTCCATTTTTTTTGGTATGAGTTGTGGTTCACATGTAGTACCATTAACATACCCCCACATTTTTTTCCTTAAAGTGACTCTCCACAGCGGTGACCAACATTAGATAGTTGGATGCGATCATTGTCATGTATTCTTTTTTGCCCATCTTGAAAGAAAAAACAAGAATTTGAAGAAGATCCCTTCTTTGCCGCAATCACGATCTTTGGAGAAGTTCCACGATCCCAAGAGCCTATGGCTCTCATACCATGTAATCAAACAAGCCGAAGTACAAGAGAGTACCCAGTGAGGGCATACAAGAACACAACAAAGTGTGCACATGCACTAGTCCACCAAGGCAGAATACAAGAACTAGGTAGAAACAATTACAAAAGCACGAAAGTGCAAACAATAGCCACTATGGACAAGCACATTGTTACGCCACTGAAGCCGTACATGATACTTCAAGTACAAGGTTTTGATGATGAGCAAGTGAATCAACTGCATTTCAGCTAAGGCAACGAAGAAATTGAAGAATTCGATGAGGAATCTTTGAAGACTAGTGTGCAAATGTTAAATTCATTAAAAGTCGTAGATTCTTGTAAGAGCCTTACTTAGAGTGCATATTTAGGTTGCATTTTACTTAAAAAGTCTTTAGAAAAACTTTTCTAAAAGAACCCTTCATGAAAATCTTTTTAGAAAACTCTTTTCTTAAATTTTTGTGTTTATTAGTCGACTAATCCTTTCGCGTCATATTTTCTAAAAAGTCATTTTTGTCAAATTAGTCGACCGAAGGTTTTATCAGTCGACCGGACAAAATGTCTGTTTTCTGGAATTTTAGCAGTAGTCGACTAATGCTTTTATCAGTCGACCGGACAAAATGTATGTTTTTCAGAAGATTTTAGCAGCAGTCGACTGAAAGGTTTTTCAGTCTACTAATGATATTATCAGTCGACTAACTTTTCTCTAGTCGACTAAGTTTCAAATCTTCAGATTTTCAAACGGCTCGATAAACAGATCAGTCGATCGACGATAACTGTCAGTCTACTAATAACTAACTATCAGTCGACTAACTACTGTTCCAGTCGACTAATTTTGCCGTTTTTCCTGAAACTTTAAAAATGCGTGCTTTTTCATTTTTCAAACGTTTTGATCGTTCAAAATGGACTGTTTTGACACCCTTTCATACCCTCAACGTATGAAATCTTTCAACTATAAATATGAGTGCATTCCACACTCAAAAGCACTGTAATTCAATCAATTTGAATCAATTACTCTTTGCTTTTCACTCATATTCATTTTCTCACTCACGTGATATTTTTCACTACAGTTTTTCACTCAAATTCCTTTGAAAGATAGTGAATTCGTGAGTAGAGTATTTCAACAACCTCAAAAGCCAATTGCATCTCATTTGCATTCATAAGAAGGGCTTAGAGTTGTATTATAAGTTGTTACTTATTTCAATTTTCTGTAAAGGAAGGACTCTTTGGTTTAAAGGAGTTGTTTGCTTTCAGTAGGTGTGTTACTGAAAGTGGGACCGGATTTGGTCTGTATGATCTTGTAGTTACACAAGGTTGATAGTGGAAATCTCAAGCTGGTTTTGCTTGGGGACTGGATGTAGGTCGGGAAAGGCTGAACCAGGATAAATTATTGTGTTCTTTGTGTGATTGCTTTGCAAATTGCAAAATCCGTCAATATTCCGCAGACAATTTTTAAAAGCACTATTCACCCCCCCTCTAGTGCTCGTTGCCTCGATCCTACTGCACTTTCAGCACAAAACATAAAAATAATAAATCTTTATTCACTTGAACAATGCTCGAGAAAGCATAACAAGAGAAAGGATTTAACCCCCTTTAAATAGGCATATTGGACTCCATTGTAGCCATTGGGATGCTCCCAACGACTATAATTATAGCCATTGGGGAGATCCCCGCAGCTATATTGGACAAAGTCCAATATGCCCTTACATGAAAATAAAAAAACAAAAAAACAAAAAATATATGCAATGACAGAACAAACCCGTGTTGTTAGAGGCGAACGCCTCAGTAGCTGAAGCGTACGCCTCAGAGGCGAAGCGCAAGCTCAAGGAACCGAGGCGCTGTAGGGAGGCGTTTGCAGGCTCGAAGCGCACGCTTCACATGGGTGAAGCGCACGCCTCGCGTTGAGGCGCGCTTCGCTTCTAAGGCGTATGCATCATGTTTGATGATTTCTGCTTGAGGCATATGTTACATTTCCATTTGGTTAGTCATCTGATTAGCATATTTCTTGTAAATCTCACTCTTTTGCGTCCTTTATAATGTCTTTTCTTTATGGATGCATTATCTTACTTATTCTCTTGTATTTTTTGTAATGTTTTTTCTATCTTTTGCATTCTTTTATTTTATTTTAATTTTTAATTAGATGAAGTTGTGTTTAGTCTCCAGATGGAGCTATTGCTAGATATATTATCAATGTTACTACTATGAGTAGCAGTCCGTTATTATTCTTATACGAGTTTATTACTTGTTGCTTATTTCCATGGTTGGCCTACATTTAGTTAGTAAATCACACTGTGTACTATCAAATGTCAGCGTAAAGTGTGAATCATAAAATATGCCATTGAATATGCAACTTCACTAAACAAAGAATATGTTACTCTTTACGTATGTTACTTTACGGCTCTTTATGTCTTATTTGGAAATATTTCTGTAAATTGGGCCAACGTGTATTTTACTAATTTGTGGAAACAAAAACCATTTCTTCCTTATGGTTGTCTTCTAACTCGTATTTTCAGACATTTCAAAGTTCCATAACTAATGAAAATCAAATATCTGCCTCCTTTAAATGTTGATCAAACTGAACCATCTGATCCCACTGAACCATCAATTTCTGAACCCTCACCATATTCTGCGACACCTTCATCTCAAGCAAAACGAAAGAAATTTTTTACTAGTCAAGACAATGATGAAGTTTTGCAGCGACTGGAAGCTTTGGAGCTGCATCAACACACTTTTCGTGAAGATGTGACTCAACAACTTTATTCGATTTAGAAAGATATTACTGCAATCAAGGACTTGCTCAACTCTCTTTTCTGATCTTTGTTTTCTGTCTTTACTAAACTTTGATACTTTATGGGTTGTAATATTTTAAACTTGTATTTACATTTTGCTTATGCTCTTTCTGCCCTTACTCTTTTTTATTATGACAAAGGGAGAGAAAAAGATAAAATTTTGCATAAGAAATAAAGAAAAAGATAGACTTGTCATGAGAAATGCGAAATTAAGAGAAAAAGATAGAATTAGACACATGCATGGAAATTGCAGGCGCAAAAGATAGACCTTGCATGAGAAATGAGAAATTAAGAGAAAAAGATAGAAATTGATATTGCATTATGACATGGAAATTACATTATAAGAAAACATTGAAAATTGCATTTATGGAAAAATTTTAAAAATGCATGAAGTAATGATGGAAATGCAAACCAATCAATATTTGATATATGTGCTTTGCATATGCTAACTTTTAATGTTTTGCAGCATATTGATAGGGGGAGTAAAATCTTCATCTATGCATCTAAATGCTCCATCTTTGATTAGTTTGTCATCATAAAAAAGGGGGAGATTGTTACGCCACTGAAGCCGTACATGATACTTTAAGTACAAGGCTTTGATGATAAGCAAGTGAATCAACTGCATTTCAGCTAAGGCAATGAGGAAATTGAAGAATTCGATGAAGAATCTTTGAAGACTAGTGTGCAAATGTTAAATTCATTAAAAGTCTTAGATTCTTGTAAGAGCCTTACTTATAGTGCATATTTAGGTTGCATTTTACTTAAAAAGTCTTTAAAAAAACTTTTCTAAAAGAACCCTTCATGAAAATCTTTTTAGAAAACTCTTTTCTTAAATTTTTGTGTTTATTAGTCGACCAATAGACTCACCAGTCGACTAATCCTTTCGCGCCATATTTTCTAAAAAGTCATTTTTGTCAAATTAGTCGACCAAAGGTTTTATCAGTCGACTGGACAAAATGTCTGTTTTCTGGAAATTTTAGCAGCAGTCGACTAATGATTTTATCAGTCGACCGGACAAAATGTCTGTTTTCTGAAATTTTAGCAGTAGTCGACTAATGCTTTTATCAGTCGACCGGACAAAATGTATGTTTTTCAGAAGATTTTAGCAGCAGTCGACTAAAAGGTTTTTCAGTCTACTAATGATATTATCAGTCGACTAACTTTTCTCTAATCGACTAAGTTTCAAATCTTCAGATTTTCAAACGGCTCGATAAACAGATCAGTCGACCGACGATAACAGTCAGTCTACTAATAACTAACTATCAGTCGACTAACTACTGTTCCAGTCGACTAATTTTGCCGTTTTTCCTGAAACTTTAAAAATGCGTGCTTTTTCATTTTTCAAACGTTTTGATCGTTCAAAATGGACTGTTTTGACACCCTTTCATACCCTCAACGTATGAAATCTTTCAACTATAAATATGAGTGCATTCCACACTCAAAAGCACTGTAATTCAATCAATTTGAATCAATTACTCTTTGCTTTTCACTCATATTCATTTTCTCACTCACGTGATATTTTTCACTACAGTTTTTCACTCAAATTCTTTTGAGAGATAGTGAATTTGTGAGTAGAGTATTTCAACAACCTCAAAAGCCAATTGCATCTCATTTGCATTCATAAGAAGGGCTTAGAGTTGTATTATAAGTTGTTACTTATTTCAATTTTCTGTAAAGGAAGGATTCTTTGGTTTAAAGGAGTTGTTTGCTTTCAGTAGGTGTGTTACTGAAAGTGGGACCGGATTTGGTCTGTATAATCTTGTAGTTACACAAGGTTGATAGTGAAAATCTCAAGCTGGTTTTTCTTGGGGACTGAATGTAGGTCGGGAAAGACCGAACCATGATAAATTATTGTGTTCTTTGTGTGATTGCTTTACAAATTGCAAAATCCGTCAATATTCCGCAGACAATTTTTAAAAGCACTATTCACCCCCCCTCTAGTGCTCGTTGCCTCGATCCTACTGCATTTTCAGCACAAAACATAAAAATAATAAATCTTTATTCACTTGAACAATGCTCGAGAAAGCATAACAAGAGAAGGGATTTAACCCCCTTTAAATAGGCATATTGGACTCCATTGTAGCCATTGGGATGCTCCCAACGACTATAATTATAGCCATTGGGGAGATCCCCGCAGCTATATTGGACAAAGTCCAATATGCCCTTACATGAAAATAAAAAAACAAAAAATATATGCAATGACAGAACAAACCCGTGTTGTTAGAGGCGAACGCCTCAGTACCTGAAGCGTACGCCTCAGAGACGAAGCGCAAGCTCAAGGAACCGAGGCGTTTGCACGCTCGAAGCGCACGCTTCACATGGGTGAAGCGCACGCCTCGCGTTGAGGCGCGCTTCGCTTCTAAGGCGTACGCATCATGTTTGATGATTTCTGCTTGAGGCATATGTTACATTTCCATTTGGTTAGTCATCTGATTGGCATATTTCTTGTAAATCTCACTCTTTTGCGTCCTTTATAATGTCTTTTCTTTATGGATGCATTATCTTACTTATTCTCTTGTATTTTTTGTAATGTTTTTCCTATCTTTTGCATTCTTCTTTTTTATTTTAATTTTTAATTAGATGAAGTTGTGTTTAGTCTCCAGATGGAGCTATTGCTAGATATATTATCAGTGTTACTACTATGAGTAGCAGTCCGTTATTATTCTTATACGAGTTTATTACTTGTTGCTTATTTCCATGGTTGGCCTACATTTAGTTAGTAAATCACACTGTGTACTATCAAATGTCAGCGTAAAGTGTGAATCATAAAATATGCCATTGAATATGCAACTTCACTAAACAGAGAATATGTTACTCTTTACGTTTGTGTTCTGGAGTCTTTGAACACAAAGCTTGTTATATTATTCTATAAAACCATAAGGAATTTCTCAATGTAAATTGTGGTCAGTTCTGATGATGAAAAAGATTGCATTTTTTTCTGTACATTTGTATATGCATGCTAGAGGAGCTTGTTTTGAAAAGTGTCATAGCCTCATAGGTTTTCTGTGGTATATTAGTCTTGAGATAACGCTTTTGGTTGGTCGAGAATTACTTCAGCCTATGTAGGATGGAAATGAAATGACATTATCGTATTCTATGATTTAACCATCTATTTTTTATTTATTTCTGAATACATCATAGCTTATGTAGTGGCATATTAGTTATGTATAGGCATAGCTGATATGCAGGCTCTCTAGATTGTGTGCTACCATGGTTGATTGTCGTTGATGTCTAGTAGTGTTTTTAGTTGTGGATTAGATGTAAACTGGTCTCATGATGTTATCTGCAAAGCTATTTAGGAGTGTAATCTAATGTTTCAATTTAATTAGCTAAAACTTTGGAAAAATGTGAACCGAAGAATATGCATTTGCCTGGACAATTTTGGAATGAAGGTAAAAGAAAACAAGTAGAAGATTCAGAAAATGAGAGTGCGGATAATGAAGAAACTGAAGATGAAGAAGAAACTATCCCATATATGGATGATTCAAATGAAGATGAGCTATCTAGTTCTAGTGAAGACAATTTTGTTGAAAATATTTGGTATTGTTTAAGGCTTATGACTTGTTAAATATTTGATATTATTTAAAACTTGTGACGTTGAAAAGATTCGACTTTATGTTATTTGCCTTTAAGGAGACATTTAACACTTATGACTTGTTAAATATTTGATGTTATTTGACTTGAAGAGGTATCTTGTTTACATTTTGTTAAATATTTGAAGAGATATTTTTAATTTTATTTATTCATTTGTGATTCTGTGAATGTTTTGTATAATAGTTGAGAAATTAACTTATTTTATATTAAGTGTGCATTTGAACTCTATTATTACAACAAAAATTTTGTGCATAGAAGGTATTTCTAGAACAGGTCAATTTGGAGATGGCCCTACATGTATTCAATATGATTTCATGATTGTAGATATAACTTGTTTTATCTTGCACTATGAGTCTAACTTAATTGTGGTTTACATGTGCATGCATATAAGAAAATGAATAATACGAGTTAATTATAGGAAAATAGTATTTATTTTATACTGTCGTTTATTAGTTCTTATTTAAAATTTCCATTATTTTATTAATATTATATATTTTATTATTTTGATCATGAAGCTTACGCTTCAACGCCTCGAGGCTTACGCCTCGCTTCATAACAAGCTCAACGCCTCGCTTCGCCTCATCACATTTAACAACCTTGGAAGAGACCCTAATGGGCAGCACTAATTACACTCATATAAAAAGACAAAAATGCTCCTACATGGGCTTCTTATTTAAAATTTCCATTATTTTATTAATATTATATATTTTATTATTTTGATCATGAAGCTTACGCTTCAACGCCTCGAGGCTTACGCCTCACTTCATAACAAGCTCAACGCCTCGCTTCACCTCATCGCATTTAACAACCTTGGAATAGACCCTAATGGGCAGCACTAATTACACTCATATAAAAAGACAAAATGCTCCTACATGGGCAAACCTATTACAATGAGAAAGTAGTCATATTTAAGATCCTTAAAAATCAGCGGTTCTTAATGTACCTAAATTTCATGACTTAAAAAACTTATTTTTATATGCAAAAAACATGATCCAAAACATGATTCTAGGTGGGAGTAGGTGCTCCTGGAGCACCGTAGCATTACTAATATATATATATATATATATATATGGATACAACACTATAATTTAATACTAACACCTTCAAGATGTAGATAAGTCTTATAACCCCTCAAAAATAGGTTGTTTATACTGCTCAAGATTTGAGCATTTACTTTTATTTTTATTTTTATCTTTTGGTCATTATGCATTTGCATTAATTGCCACCTTGAGAGTCACCTCGAGTTTCATGAGGAGATTGCAGGTCTTAAACCCAAAGGTCTGGTCATCAACATCACTGACAATCTTTAACCTTTAAGGTAACAAACCTGCTCATGAGTCATGATTATTGACCTCAATCCGTAGACCCAGGCAAAAATGTTTATGATGAAACTAAGATTGGCTGAACAAGAAACTGAAGCATGACTTTAAATTATTGGTGCCTAAGGAGGAGTATACTTAGAAGACCATTGAAATACGCTGGTTGGCTATAGGACATTAAGAAATTTCTTGCTCTTAGTCTATTGGTTTTTGCTATCTTATATCTTTACCAAGTATTTATATTTTCACTTTCAATGGGGCCGATTATCAAATCCTTAAGTTAAGAGATCTAGTAATAAATTTATGCACTATAAAATGTGATGTTACCAAGATGCGAACTGTGAAAGTTTATTGCACATCTGACACTTTTGACATTTTTATGGTTTTATATTCATAGATTTTGCACAGGGAAATTCCAAACAAAGTGAAAGGGGTTTCAAGGAACCTTTGTGCACTAGAGATATTCTACTAATTGGTGAAGAGGAAACACAAATTTATCCTTGTTACATTGTTTTAGTTTGTATTGTATATTATGTTCCATGTATGCTGCATCATATGTATGTTGGTAGTAGCACTTGATGTATTCAGGCGTAATTTACGCCTGTTTTTCTTTGCCACATGAAAATTATTTTCTCCCAAACTGGTATCTTTCATATGGTAAAATGCTTGGGTTTAGGAAGACTAGTCTATTTATGGCAATCAGAATGCCTTTTTCTGTAACCAGCTTTCTACTTTCTATTCATCTTTTCTGGCTGCCAGTGTGAGCAAATGGCCTCACCAATATGGGATTGAAAGAAAAGTGGAGTGACGAACATTGCAGGAAAGTGCCCAATATCCATGGGCTTTACCGGATGTTAGGATTCAGCAAGATTTATTTGTCCCTAGAAACTTTTCAAATATCTTGCTGGTGCAATATATTGGTTGTCAACCAATAGTACTAATTTCAGTGAAGCTTAGTGTTGAAATCACATCTGAAATACACAAAAGTCCATCTCAAACTAGTGATACACCTTGGCATTCCTACAGATAAGTGGTGCCAATGGAATTATAAGGACAAAAACCTTTATGTGTGTGTGCAAGTGTGGGAAGGTGTGAGTTCACAGTCTGGGCATGAGTGCACATACATGATTTGCTTCCTAATTTTATTGTGTTCTCTACTTTTTTGTGGCAGATAGTAGAAGTGATTTGCTTCCTAATTTTATTCTGTTCTCTACTTTTTTGTGGCAGATAGTAGAAGCGATTTACTTCCTAATTTTGTTCTGTTCTCTACTTTTTTTGTGGCAGATAGTGGAAGTATCTCTTTTTTGAATATATAATTTGTTGTTAATCATATTTTTTGTCATTTTATGTCAACTTGGTGTGCAGCTAGCATGCCATTGACAAAATCTTTGCGCATTGCGATCATTGATAGCAATCCTTTCCTGTTAAGGAATCCTGTTATAAAGAATGATCTTCCTGATCCAAGAGTCAGTACATTGACACCTGCAACGATCTCTTTTTTCAAGGGTATGTTGCTAATGCCTCTTTCTCATTTATTGGTGGTGAATCAGTGAATGCCCTAAAAGATGTACCTTGTTCTCTTTAGCTGATTTAACTTAGAAATGTCCCATGACATGTTTATTATATGAGTCAGAGAAAGCAGAAAATTCCAAGGATTGTGCATATTAAACTACAACTTTTTTGTGAGAAAACCTCAATGTAATGGAGGAATGATCGTTATCACAAGTGTATCAGGCTGAGTCTGTTATGTCATTAATTTTCTTTTGAATGTTTCACTATATTGTTGATATACACTGCAAATTTTCTCTCATTGCATGAACAGCAGGAACATATCATTTATTGTTAGGATGGTTTCTTCAATGAATGTGTTCGCAGTGCTATTACTAGTGCCTTTTTCAAATTCATTGATGGAAACATGGAAGTGACTATCTCTGTTTAACCATTTTATTTATCTTGAGCTGTACCTATCTTTGATTAAACATTTTATTTATGTTGAGCTGTATGGATGCTTGATTACAGATATTCGTGCCTGGGATTTTATCCAGTATCACAGGCATGCTTTTTTTGATAAGATGCAGGTAAAAGTTTCCAACAATTACTTTTAACTCAGTTTCTTTCTTCACAGTAGTTCATTGGTTTTTTTATTTGGAAATTATGCATCTCCATTGTTGTGACATAGAAGTACTTATGGTCTAAAATTGTGTCTTGCTTGATCAACCTAGGTTTGGTTCTAAGTTCTAACTACCTCGACTTAAACCCAAGGGATGGACCTGAATGAGGCTCGGTTGGTGCCACAAAGTCAAATCATGGTCACAACCGTGACATTAGGATTTTCTAGAAAAGGGAAATTTCATGATAAATTAAAAAGCTTTAAGAAAATATCTTCATATTTAATGTTAAAAATTCACAAATATAAAAGAAATAAAATATAAAAATGTGGAAATCAGAATATATGAGAAACATGAAAAATTGAAATGATTGTGATTTTATTAGGAATTTTACATTTGTTTTAATAATTCAATTTCTTGCTGCTATTTGTTACTACAAGTCTATGTCCTGACTAGACCCAATTAATTGACAATCGTACTTCTTCAGCCATAAAAAGCCATTTTTCAAAAATACCTTTACAATGGTGAATGAATGAAGGTTAGATAACTGATCTGCTGCTAATTCGCATTATAGCTTGTGGATCCAAATTAGGTTTGCTTTTAGCCTTTTACATACCCAAATTAGTTTTAGAATGGGCCTCTCAGGCTGCTGGTAGTTTAAACCAATGCATGTGATTCAAATCTAAGCTGAATTCCATTTATATCTATTTCCATGGAAGATGAAATCTTGTCAAGATCATATTCATGTCACACATTTTGCCTGGAGTAATATTATCCAACCAGGATCTAACCTCACTTGTATTTCATCTTAGATACACGCCAACCACCAACTAAAATTGGATGCTAATAATCCAATCTACATCATACCCATGATCATCTTTAGTCAAGGCTTATAGAGAATTTTAAACTTTCAGACAAAATTGAAGATGTGTACCAAACAAGGCATCTTTATAATCTAGGATTCCGAGAATCTCAAATCTGGAATCCTGATTCCAGATAGACCCTTGAGTAATATTTGGCATTTAGTAATGTAACCAATATCTAACTATCAAAGAGTGAACCACATAATTTAAATTCATCACATATATTGACTATCTAATTACCATATCAAGCATCATGGTCGAATAATTACTTTGCATAGACTGTCCAATGCTTTGTGTAACTATCATGAAATGAGAACCCAATTGTTACTAAATTCTAACTAATCTAGATTCTGTTAAAAATAAAATTGTATCCAAATACCCAATAAGGGTATTTTTGTCTTTTATCATATAGTACAGTCCACTAGGGACTGAAATATAATTTAACATTATAATAAATAAATAAACTGTCATACAGCTTAGACACAACAGTCAAAATATGACTGTTGGGCACAACAGTCAAAAATATGACTGTTGTGCACAATAGTCAAAATATGACTGTTGGGCAGCAGTTCAACTAGACGTTGGACTGCCACCCAACAGTCATAATAATGACGGTTGGAAGGCAGTCCAAAGAGCTGGACTGCCTCTCATGTATTGGAGTGAGGCTCTATAAATAGAGCCTCACTCCCTTGTTATTCCTCAATGCTTTTAGAAGCATTTGAGGGTTTTCTCTAGAGTTTTTTCCCATCTTATAGGCTTGTATGCCTCTTGTGCTATTTGGTATTTTTATCTCTTTTGAGATTGTATTTGGTCCATTAGTGACCAACTTTAAGTGAGTTTATTAAAGCCCTTTGTTGGCATTGTGTTTGTTTCCCTATTGTTCTATTGTACCTTGTTTCATTACATGGTATCAGAGCAAGGTTCTTGAAAGAAGGAGAATCTCGTGAAGGAAGTGTTCTTCGATCATTGATCATTTCCTATCTTCTCTAGTCTAAACTCAAGTATTCATTATGGGCGACGACTATGGAGAATCATATCAAAGGAAAAAAATTGTGGGGTTTTGTTAGTGGTTCTACTAGTGAACCACAACTCAAATTGACTAGAAGAGAAGGAGATCAAGTCAAAGCCTTGTCCGAAGAAGAAAAAGAAAAAGCCTTGGAAGAATTCCAAAATAAATTGGAAGATTGGGAGGCAAGCAATGCACAAATACTCTCATGGTTTATGAATACCATGGAGTTCAAGATCGCCACCAATATCATCAAATTCAAGAAGGCATGTGACGTATGGAGCTTTCTAAGAAGTACTTTTATCCAAAAGGATATGGCTAGACTTTATTATCTCCAAGATAAGGTACGTAATTCAAAACAAGGAGATAAAAGTGTAAGAGATTTTTACGGTATTTTATCTCCTATTTGGGATGAATTAGTCATGTTGGAACCAAAATGGGAAGGTTCGGCTATTGATATGAGAAGGACCCAAATCGAAAGAGAAAATCTTTTCTCCTTTCTTTATGGCCTTCGACCGGAATTTGAGAAAGTAAGATCTTCCTTACTTCATAGCACCACTTCTCCTTCTATAAGTGAGGCCCTTGCTCAAATTTGTCAAGAAGAGACAAGACTTGGAATGCACAAGTCTAATGATGAGGTCTTTGTCATGGCAAGGCCCAGAAATTTTGTGAAAACATATAAACCACCTCACTTTGAGAAGAAGTTCAATGGAGAAGGACACAATGGAGGAGGATACAAAGGAAAAATTATTTGTCATCATTGTAAGGAACCCGGACATATAAGACCGGAATGTCCCAAATTTAAAAAGGTGGCCGCCTTAAATGAAGAACCTCAAGAATCAAGAAAAGGGGGCAGCTTCAATGAATTAAATCTTGCTCAAATAGCAGAAGCCGTCTCACAACTTCTTAAGGTTGCACCTTCTACATCCGTAGCTGCCATCTCTTCCTCGTCTCCTCCAGGTAAGACCTCTTGGATTCTAGACTCAGGTGCTTCTTTCCACATGACTCATAATGAGTCTTTATTATCTGATTGCACTAAATCATATTTTTCATGTGTGTCAACTGTTGATGGTACCTCTTTAAAAGTCAAAAGCTTAGGAAACCTTGATGATATTTCAAAAAAATTCTTTGTTCCAAAAGTGAGAGTCATTCCCAAACTGATTTGAATTTTTTTTCGGTCTCTCAAATTGTTGATTATGGTTGTAAAGTATTCTTCTCATCTAAGGCGTGTTGGGTGCAGGATCTCCAGTCAGGGAAGCTGATTGAGCAAGGCCATAGACGAGGAGACCTTTACTACATGGATTTCCTGTGTTTACCAAAATACTCGTTTTGTAATCATGTCAAAGACATTTATATAGATCTTTGGCATAAAAGATTAGGACACCCAAGTATATCCAAATTATCTCTTTTTTCATTTTTGGAAAAATTTTGTAAGATAAAAATTTTGTATGTGAAGATTGTATACTTGGAAAAATGCAAATGATACCTTTTGGGTCTAAAACCTCTGTGACACATAAAATTTTTGAATTAGTGCATTCGGATGTGTGGGGTCCCGCCCCTGTTATGTCAAAAGGTGGTTATTCGTACTATGTTACATTTATAGATGATTTTAGTAGACATACTTGGATTTACTTTCTAAAACTCAAATCCGAAGTTTTTTCATGTTTTAAAAACTTTCATAATCTAGTTAAAAATCAATTTAAAACAAATATTAAAGTCTTCCGCTCCGACTCTAGGGGAGAGTTTCTTTCAAATGAATTTCAATTATATCTAAAAAATCATGGAATTGTGCATCAAAAATCATGCCCTAGGACACCTCAACAAAATGGGATTTCTGAAAGAAAACATCGTCATATCATTAAAACTACTAGAACCCTACTTATTTCAAAAGAAATTCCAAAGCAATTTTGGGCTGAAGCTGCCCTAACCGCAGTCTATCTGATAAATAGAATGCCTTCTCAAACTTTGGAAAACAAGTCTCCTATTGAAAAACTCTTTAAAATTTCTCCTGATTTAAAAAGGCTAAGGGTATTTGATTGTAAATGCTTCGTGCTTCTTGAAAAATATAGCAAACTCTCTCCTAAAGCCATAAAATGTGTTTTTCTTGGTTATGCTGATAATAAAAAAGGATATCGTTGTTATGATAAAACAAATGATAAACTCTATGTTTCTAGAAATGTTACCTTTCTAGAAAATGACAGTGGATTTGATTTTGAAGTTCCTAAGAAAGAATCCGAGTATGCTTTCTTATTTGATTTGTTACCCAATAAATGTATTAGTAATGATATTGAAACCTTCGAGTCTATTAATGACTCAAGTAGTGAACCACCTCAAGATTTTCTTCAATACTCTAGACGAAATAATGGGGAGCATCCATGTGCCCTTGACAGATATAATCAATTAACAAATACTGAAGAAACTAGTGTTAGAAGGTCAAAACGAACACATAGGCCTCCAAGTAGGTTTGTCTCATATGAATCCTTCTTACCAAACTACAGGGCATGTCTTCTAGCCATTCATTCCTATCATGAACCATCCAACTATAACGAGGCCAAAAATATAAACGAATGGGTTGAAGCCATGAAAATTGAATTAGATGCATTACACAAGGCTCACACTTGGGCAATTCAACCTCTTCCTATCGGAAAGAAGACAATAGGGTGTAGATGGGTGTTTAAAATTAAAACAAAAAGTGACGGGTCTCTTGAGAGATATAAAGCAAGACTTGTTGCAAAAGGATATTCTCAAGAATATGGTATAGATTATGAAGAAACCTTTGCCCCAGTAGCTCGTATGACTACAGTTAGAACTCTAGTTGCTATTAGCATCCATTCGAAAATGGCCGATATATCAGTTAGATGTTAAAAATGCATTTTTGAACGAAAACTTAAATGAAGAAGTATATATGGATCCTCCCCCTGGTCTGTCTATTGAAAAAGGCATGGTCTTTCGTCTTCAAAAAGCCCTATACGGGCTTAAACAAGCCCCTAAAGCATGGTATGATCGGTTCAGTGGTACGATATTAAAACTTGGATTTAAATCTTGTTACACTGACACTGCTCTTTTTGTGAGATCTACAGGTACCTCATTGATCATTCTTCTTTTGTATGTTGATGATATGATCATCACAGGGAATGATCAAAAGAAAATTGAAGATATTAAAATTTTGTTTAAAAAATCTTTTGATATGACTGATCTTGGTTTTTTGAGATACTTTTTAGGAATTGAAGTAGCCTACTCACCAAGAGGATATATTTTATCTCAAATTAAGTTTGCAGCTGATATTGTTGAGCGTTCAGGAATCACGAACACAAAATATGCTGATACTCCTGAAGTAATAAATGCGAAAATGCGAGCTGAAGATGGAGTATTATTAGATGATCCAACCCCTTATCGACAACTTATTGGATCGTTGATGTACCTGTCCATTACAAGGCTAGATATTGCGCATGCCGTACATTCTGCAAGTCAATTTCAACATGCGCCCACAACCGTCCACGTGAGTGCAATATTAAGAATAGTTCGATATATCAAGAAAACTATATCTAAAGGACTATTCTTATCCTCTTCCTCATCTTTAAGTCTTAATTCTTACACTGATTCTGACTGGGGAGGAGATCCCAATAACTGTCACTCAACTACTGGCTTTTTGTGTATTTTTAGGTGATTCTCTCATTTCTTGGCGATGCAAAAAACAACAGAAAGTGTCTTTATCTTCTACGGAAGCTGAGTACAGGGCAATGACTACCACAACCACTAAAGTTGTGTGGATGAGAGCACTACTTTCCGATATGGGTGTTGATGTCTCAGAACCTTCAAAGCTATGCTGTGATAATAAAAGTGCCATCTATATAGCCAACAATCACACATTTCATGAGCGAACAAAACACATTTGAGATGAATTGTCACTATGTTCGCGAAGAATATTTGAAGGGGACCATTACATTGCCATATGTCCAGTCCGAATTTCAGATTGCAGACTTTTTCACCAAAGCTCTTCCACTACCTCAATTTTTGTATCTTCTTAGCAAACTTTCGGTGATTTCCCCATAAGTTTGAGGAGGAGTGTTAAAAATAAAATTGTATCCAAATACCCAATAAGGGTATTTTTGTCTTTTATCATATAGTACAATCCACTAGGGACTGAAATGTAATTTAACATTATAATAAATAAATAAACTGTTATACAGCTTAGGCACAACAGTCAAAATATGACTGTTGGGCAGCAGTCCAACTAGACGTTGGACTGCCACCCAACAGTCATAACAATGACTGTTGGAAGGCAGTCCAAAGAGCTGGACTGCCTCCCATGTGTTGGAGCCTCACTCCCTTGTTATTCCTCAATGCTTTTAGAAGCATTTGAGGGTTTTCTCTAGAGTTTTTTCCCATCTTATAGGCTTGTATGCCTCTTGTGCTGTTTGGTATTTTTATCTCTTTTGGGATTGTATTTGGTCCATTAGTGACCAACTTTAAGTGAGTTTATTAAAGCCCTTTGTTGGCATTGTGTTTGTTTCCCTATTGTTCTATTGTACCTTGTTTCATTACAGATTCTAGATCAATGCAAAATAATATTTACAAATCTAAAATAATAAATAATAATAATTAGAGGATCTAGAATTCTATACCTTGATGCAAGTAAAAATGAGGTTTATGGCTTAGTTGTCACAAGCGACGCTTAGGCGAGCAAGGTGCAAGGCCATCACCTAGGCTTATGGGTCTAGGCATAGGGCCCTCTTTCTCTACCTAGGTTATCCTGCTTAGGCCGTAGGGATATGATTATTATTTTTTTTGTCTTTTGTCTTTTTTCTTTCTTTCTTTTTTCATTTTTTTCTTCCTCTCGCCCGAGAGCCTTTTTTTTTGCTCTCATTTTCTTTTTCTTTTCTTTTTTACCTTATTTTTTTTTCTTCTTCCTCTTTTCACCTCTCTGCCTTTTCTTTTTCATCCTCTTTCTCTTCTTCTTTTTCTTCTTTTTTCCCCTTCTCTTTTTCTTTTTTTTTTCCTTCCTATTTTTTTTCTTCTTCTTCCTCTTGCCCCTCCACTATCTTTTTTTTCCTTTCTTCCTTTTTCTCCCTTTTTTTCTTTTTCCTTCTTTTTTATGTTTGTTGTTTACATGTATGCATGTGTTTTTGACATATACAAAATCTGTTTTTTCAGTTATATATATATATATATATATATATATATATATATGAGAACGGCGTTCATCCTGTCCCCTCCGTTAAGAACCTCCAAATATCAAAGTTTTGGGTAATTTATGTTCAATTTGAAATGTGTTTATCAATACTTATTTATTGATAAACAAACTTTGTTTCAAATTGATTTGATGTAAAAATGTGAACATTTTATCATGAAATTTTAGTACAATATTAATTGATGATTTTTTTACCCCTTTGAAATATACATTTGAGCATAACGATGCTTAATCAATTACATGTTCTCTATTCAGCAACAATCATAAACACATCTAACAGTTTAGATCGAGCATAAACATCTAAAAACTATGATTTTTGGAGGATCCTAACAATGACCTAATGAAACAAGGGCAGGATAATCCCCATTCTCTCTCTCTCTCTCTCTATATATATATATATATATATTGTGACATGTTACATTGAATCTCACACTTCATCCATAGTTACAAACATATGTTTGCAATTAAATTTAACTATTTATTGTAATATTTTTGCTTTTCTTGATGATTTTTTTTTTGTTTTTGGTCTCGTCGAGGCTAACTAGTCCTACCTAGGCCTCCATTAGTCCTGTTAGGGGTCTTTCTCCTAGGTTCTGACTAACGCTTTTGACTGTACAACAACAACAACAACTACGTCTTCATCCCAAAAAAATGGGGTCGGCGATATGAACCAAAAAAGAAAATCATTTCGGGTCTTCCACATGAATCCTTCTCCTCCAATCATTTCTATCCAATGCCATGTCCTCGGTGAGGTTCAAAGCATTCATATCCTTTCCTATCATCTCCATCCAAGTCTTTTTAGGCCTATCCCGACCTCTTTTAACTAATATATTTTCCCATTTCTCCATCCTTCTAACTGGAGCATCGTTAGGCCTTCGCCGGATATGTCAAAACCACCGTAAACGATTGTCTCTCATCTTATTTTCAATGGATGCAGCGCCTACCTTCTTACGTATCTCCTTGTTTCGAATCTTATCTTTTATTGTATTTCCACACATCCATCTAAGCATACGCATCTCAGCTACACTCATTTTTTGAATATGATGTCTCTTGGCAGCCCAACATTCCGTACCATATAGTAAAGCAGGCCTAATTGTCGTCCTATAAAACTTTCTCTTCAACTGCAATGGCATTCTACGATCGCACAACACTCCAGTTGCACTTTTCCATTTCATCCACCCAACTTTTATTCTATGATTTACATCTCCATCAATTTCTCCATTCTTTTGAATGATAGATCCCAAATATTTGAAACAATCATGCATCGGTATTTCCCGCTTACCAAGCTTCACTACACTCCCATCACTACTTAGTTGCTTACTAAATCGACATTTCATATATTCTGTCTTACTCTTACTCAACTTAAAACCTCTGGCTTCCAATGTCTGTTTCCATAATTCTAACTTAGCATTAACCCCAGCTCTAGTCTCATCAATCAAAACAATATCATCAGCAAACAACATACACCACAGTACATTTTCTTGAATTGATCTCGTAAGCTCATCCATCACTATAGCAAATAGGAAAGGGCTTAATGCAGATCCTTGATGTAACCCAACCGTTATAGGAAAATTGGTTGTCATCCCTCCACAAGTGCGGACATTGGTTACTACTCCGTCGTACATATCTTTAATTATACTAATGTACTTGAGAGAAACGCCTTTCTTCATCATTGACCACCAGAGAACATCCCTATGTACTCTATCATATGCCTTCTCCAAATCAATAAAAACCATATGCAACTCTTTGTTCCTCTTTCTATATCTCTTAATAAGTTGTCTAAGAAGATGTATAGCTTCGATAGTTGATCTTCCAGGCATAAAACCAAATTGATTCTCCGATATCATGACAACCTTCCTCAACCTATACTCAATCACCCTCTCCCAAAATTTCATAGTATGACTCATGAGTTTTATACCACGATAGTTTGTGCAATCTTGTATATCACCCTTATTCTTATATAGGGGCACCAACGTACACTTTTGACTGTAACGCCCCAAAATCCCGAACTTGTAACTTTTTAAGAAAAATTTGAAAACCTTTTAATCTTTCCTTTCTCAGAGTTTTAAAATAGTAGTTCAGCGGAAAATGGTATTTGAAATAACAAGCCGACGGACCTTGGGCACATTACAGGCGAACCTTCCTTTACTCAATTGATTTGAATCTTCGTACAATCATTGAAACCATATAAATTCAAAACGAGGTTTTTCGAATTGAGTTTGGATCTAGGATTTTTGGTAAAAGATTTTGGTAAAGGACCAGTGTTAAACTGGAATTTGAAGGACCAATTTGAGAAAATTGGAATTTTGAAGGACCAATGTAAATATTGGAATTTTGAAGGGCCAGTGTAAAAACTGGAATTTGAAGGACCAGTTTGAGAAAATTGGAATTTTGAAGGACCAATGTAAACATTGGAATTTTGAAGGACCAATTGGAATTTGAAGGACCAGTGTAAAATTGGAATTTTGAAGGACCAATTTGAGAAAATTGGAATTTTGAAGGACCAATGTAAACATTGAAATTTTGAAAGACCATTTTGAGAAAATTGGAATTTTGAAAAACCAATGTAAACATTGGAATTTTGAAAGACCAATTGGAATTTGAAGGACCAGTGTAAAACTGGAATTTTGAAGGACCAATTTGAAAAAATTGGAATTTTGAAAGACCAATGTAAACATTGGAATTTTGAAGGACCAATTGGAATTTGAAGGACCTATGTAAAACTGGAATTTTGAAGGACCAATTTGAGAAAATTGGAATTTTGAAGGACCAATGTATGTTAAAATATGTTGATCCTTAATTGTACATATATATATTTATATATATATATAAAGATACGTATACATATATATATGTATACATATCTCTATTTATATATATATAAATATATATATTTTATCTTCCTAAAATACCCTCAAGGGTATTCTTGTAAATAAGCATTTTACGCATATTCCAATTGGAATATGCATTGTAATTTTTGTTTTATTTTTATTTTTTGTTTTTTATATTTTTGGGTTTCGTACCACATTGGGGGCCTCCCAAAAGTGACGTTGGGAGCCCCCAACGGTCACAAATGTGACCGTTGGGGGCTCTTCAACGTCCCCTTTGGGAGCCCCCAAGGTGGTCCCTTTTCATGCTTATAAATAGGGGATTTCCCCTTTGTATTTTGTATTCTTGAGGGAGCTTATGCTCCATTGTAATGGGGTTTTTACCCCTTGTCCATTGTTTCTTCAATGATATGCAACTTATGACTTTATGTCATATTTTTCCCTTTTTATGGGTTAGCACATTATGTGCTTGTGTTGTTTCCCTTTAATGGGTATATTTGCACTTCACGTGCATAAGTATGGGTTCATTATTGAACCCAATGTATTCCAACTCACTTTCTAACATGGTATCAGAGCAAGGTTGAGATCGAGTTGCTCTTTGGTGCATCGGGAAGCGTTGTATTCAAGAATTTGTTAAAGAAAAATGGTGAAGTATTCGTTTCTCTCTATTGTCTTTTTTATAGTTATTCGGTATGCATTCTATTTCTTTGAGTATTGTATGAAGAATGTAATATGTTCTTTTCTTTATGTGTGCTTTTTGTCATTATGTCTTTTTTGAGTTACTTGCTACTCCATTGAATCGTTTTCGTATGTTTTTCTTTGAAAAACTTTAAATGATAACTTGTTTGGCGAAAAATTAGATATATGATTGCTCAAAACTTGCTTTAATGGGTCGGTAAAAGCTTTGAATTTACATTTTAAACCTAACCTTGTTTATGAAAATACCTTTATATGAATGTTTATTCTTTAAAGAAAGGTATGTTAAGATTAAAATGCTTGTGAAATGTAGTTTTTTGAAAAATGTTTGGCATATATGAAAAATTCCATATTATGTGTCCGTTTTATATGAGCAACATTTAATTAAGAAAGTTTTTTTTTATAATACCGGTTGAATTAAGTTTTAAAATGGTCTTATGGAATATGGTGATTTTCTTTCCATCTTTACACTCTTAAGGATGTTTTCAACATTTAGAGAGTTCTCTCTCTTTTCAATAAGAGACATTTATATTTTTATGTTGTGATTGTCTCTTGTGGGTTTTGGTGTTTTCCCTTTTGTTTGTTCATTAGTGAATGTTGTAAGTGCTTAATGCACTCTTTTGCTTTTCCGCATATTTCATTACAAAAGTTATGGTCTTCACTAATGTTTATTGTGTACTTATTTCATTAGGAGTAGGTAATAATCTATTAAGTCATTTTTTTGATAAAACTTAAGAGTGTTAAATTTTTCCTCAATAAATGTTTACTTTTTATTTAAGCCATAGTACAATCTTATTTATCATAAGGTTTTGTTAATGAATCTATTTTGTTGGGATTTCTTCCACTTTAATGGAGTTTTCTCCTTCTTTGGGAGTTGTATATGTTTTTTTGTTCAAACTCTCCTTAAGGAGCCTTTCGGTCCTTATAATCTTCTTGTGAGTATATACTCTTTTATGAAGATTTCATGATTGTTTATCATTTTTAAGTTGCAATAGTAGATTTCATAAGTTTTTCGAACTTCACCATCTTTAAGAATGCCTATATTGGCCTAAGTTTGTTATTTTTTCACCAACTTCATCGTTTAATTGCACCTTATGTCTTTCATAGTTAAGGCTTGTTTGTTCCAAATCGGTTCATACACATGATGTTGCTTAATATTTCATGTTATGTTGCATAGTAAGCCTTTTTTTGGTGTACAAGACTTCTTTTGAAGATTAAGCATAATTCGTGTTTATGCAAAATTGTTTTGATGGATTATATTGGACCTTTGATTCAATTTGTTAATCGGTCCTCTTTGTAAAAACTTTTATTTGGAAAATGATTCCTTATGTGCTTATTGACCTTTTGTGGCATTTATGTTTGTCCATCACATGTTATTTAATGCATCATTTATTTGGCCTTAGTATTGTTATATTAGAGATGTTTGTCGAGGTGAGTTATGGGCACCTCGTGTTGTATCATTTTTAGATTGTCCACCTTCCATATTATAGATGGTTGTTGAGGTGAGTTATGGGCACCTTGGGACTCTAAAATGATTTGTTATTTGATCTCTAATTATGAGTGTGACACTCATTTTTTCTCTTGTGCCATTGATATTATGGATGCTTATATGTAAATGTGATGGACATATGGTATTTGAAACCTTAAATGTTTTAAGGTACTTTTAAAATCAAGATGGTTTGGGATTATAGCCCAACCTTTTATTTGTTTATGAATTTTATAAGTGCATTTGCACATTTGTGATTCTGTATGTTGTGCTTGTTGTGCACATGTGTTCTTGTGTTTTTTCACAAGTGTTCTTGGTGTGTATGTTCACACATTTGTTCTAAAGAATATTGTTTTATCGGTTGTAGTATCTTGTTGAAGATACGTTTTACTTCATT
Source organism: Nuphar pumila (assembly GCF_984573655.1). Classification (NCBI taxonomy): domain Eukaryota; kingdom Viridiplantae; phylum Streptophyta; class Magnoliopsida; order Nymphaeales; family Nymphaeaceae; genus Nuphar; species Nuphar pumila. The sequence goes on along the minus strand of NC_143261.1, from coordinate 97,418,937 downwards.
TATTCCAAAATGTTATTATGAGTTCTTTTTTAAAAGGAATATTGTTTCATTCGAGGTTTATTTTCATTACAAGTTTATTGCCTCAAAAGTCTTTTCCTTTTATGCCCATTATCTAAGTGTCATCATATGTAGACAAGAATTTTATTACACCTTCGTGTGTTTTTAGCCCTTTGTTGGCTTTTGCTCTCTTGGTCTAGTAGCTGAACACACTTGTCTTGAGTGATCTTATATGTAGACAAGGCACGTTGATTCACACCATGGTGTGTGATTTTTAGCCTATGTTGGCGTTTGTGTCCTTGTTCTAGTCGCTTAAGATGTATGCCCATGGTTGGCTTATTTCACTCATTTCAAGTGCTATCATATGTAGACAAGAGATGTATTATGTTTTAGCCCATGGTTGGCTTATTACTCTTGTTCTAGTAGCTGAACATACTTGGTTTTAAGTGTATTTTTTTACGTAGACAAAAGATACTTTTTAGTCCATGTTGGCATGTATTCTCTTGTTCTTGTCGTAGATGCACTTATTTCAAGTATTATTATATGTAGACAAAAGGTTCTTTTCCATACCTTTGTGTGTGTCTTTGGCCTTTAATGGCTTTATATTCTTGATTTAGTAGCTTATACACTTGATTTATGGGTTTTGGAGGACTAACGAGGAAGATGTTTGTAATGGATAAACTATTGTTGAAATTTGCAAAATTCCATTCATGACTTGTGTTTTTCAAGCAAATCATAATTTTGATATGCATATCAAGTTGATTTCTTAGCATTTAATCTATATATTAAGTGCTTATGGTTTTTGCCACCCTTATATGCAAAATGTGTATTAAGTATGTCTTTCATAAATGATTTTAAAACCTTGTGAACTCTTGGGTTTATTTTGCCTAAAGTATGCTTGGAGACTTTGTTTCTCTTGTTTGGCACTTCATTAATGAGTTCTTTGAGTATTAATTCATTTCATGATAAGTATATGCATATGCTCTTTATGGCCTTTTTGGGCCCTCATTCAATAATGTTTATGTATATCATGCCTCTTCGTAGGCTTATTGTGGTGTCCCTTAGTGGACCATTTTGTTATTTCCCATTATGGGGTTATATTTGTCCAACGTTGGACCTTATGAATGCATTATGCATTCTTGTAATTTATTTCTGCATAATTTGCTTCCGCTCATTTTGTTTTAAACATGATATATGATTTTGAAACTTTAGGGTCATTTTTGCATAATTTGCATCTCTTCTAACCTGTGCTAGTTAGAAATGTTCCATTTGAATAAAAGTACAAAGATTTGTTTTACTTGTTTCTTTGTTGTTATTTCACAGGATCTTGGAGATAGGACAAAGAGAAGTACCTTGGATAGTTCGGGAAATTTGAAGACAATAGGAGGAAGACCTTTTTAAGTTCCATTGCATCCTTGTCGGAGCCTCTTGGAGTCTTGCCCTTTGTTCAATCTTTTCGTTTCCCCGCAAAGATTGAGGGGGGTGTTAAAATATGTTGATCCTTAATTGTACATATATATATATATATATAAAGATACGTATACATATATATATATATATATATATATATATGTATACATATCTCTATTTATATATATATATATAAATATATATATTTTATCTTTCTAAAATACCCTCAAGGGTATTCTTGTAAATAAGCATTTTACGCATATTCCAATTGGAATATGCATTGTAATTTTTGTTTTATTTTTATTTTTTGTTTTTTATATTTTTGGGTTTCGTACCACATTGGGGGCCTCCCAAAAGTGACGTTGGGAGCCCCCAACGGTCACAAATGTGACCGTTGGGGGCTCTCCAACGTCCCCTTTGGGAGCCCCCAAGGTGGTCCCTTTTCATGCTTATAAATAGGGGATTTCCCCTTTGTATTTTGTATTCTTGAGGGAGCTTATGCTCCATTGTAATGGGGTTTTTACCCCTTGTCCATTGTTTCTTCAATGATATGCAACTTATGACTTTATGTCATATTTTTCCCTTTTTATGGGTTTTATGGGTTAGCACATTATGTGCTTGTGTTGTTTCCCTTTAATGGGTATATTTGCACTTCACGTGCATAAGTATGGGTTCATTATTGAACCCAATGTATTCCAACTCACTTTCTAACAATGTAAACATTGGAATTTTGAAGGACCAATTGGAATTTGAATCTTCGTACAATCATTGAAACCATATAAATTCAAAACGAGGTTTTTCAAATTGAACTTCGGCTGCTCCTGGCGAAGGGGGCTCCGGCTCCGACGAAGGGAGAGGGAGAGGGAGAGGGAGAGAGAGAGAGTGAGAGACGGAAGGTCGATGGGGAGAGAGACGGGAGAGTGAAGGGGGGTTTCCTCTTTTCGTAAAGAGACCCCCCTCCCCCCTGCAGGGGTTTAAATAGCCCACGGGGGCTGGGAGCCGGATCCGGGTTGGATCCGATACATAATTTTTTATTTATTTATTTTTTTTAAATCTTGGGTCTTACATTGACAACTAAGGTTTACGTGAAAATAAAACACATAAAACTCTATCATAATCCTGATATATGTTGCGGAGTCTGCCTAATCCCAGCTTGATTATCCAAAAGAAAAAACAAAACCTAAGAAATTGAAAATATGAAGGTGGATATATGCTGACCTGGTCAAGCAAGTGGGTTAACCTGGTAAGCTCCATCAGATCACTGGGTCATCCTGATGGAATTTTAAATTATTTGCTAGCATTTGATTTATGTGGTTTCTGTCAGTCTTACTCAGTTTCTTGTCCTTTACATGGTGTATTTGTCTTTCTTTCATTCTTTCTATGAAGAGATTTGGCAGGACTTCTTTTGTTATTCTAAGTTCCTCTTTATACAGGTTTGGGATTACACTGGATTGGGATACACCAGGTACAATGCAAGGGATGTGGATAGTGAAATATTGGGGTAAGAATGCCTTGACTTTTGCTTCATCCAATGGCAAAAATTGGGTTTTTTGCTAGTTTTGGCTTTTGAATTTGATGCTTGTTTCGATTTTCGGCATATGTTGCAGTTGTGTAGTGGAGAATAAGGTGATTATTGGCTCTCTTTTGTCTTGTTTACAGGTACTTCTTGTGATACTATTTCTTGAATGGTTGTGCGAGTGTTTCTGCCAGAATAAGTGTTTTTAGAGATGCCTTCTTGAAGTTCATAATCATCATTTACTCTCTATGTGGATATAGTAAAATGTTTTCTTATAACTACTGCTAAAGCTGTCTTGCTTTCACCATACACTTTGTTTGTCTAACCCCTAAGCAAGGATATGGGTAATAATTATTATACGGTCATAATCTAGCCTATCTAGGTTTGAATTCTATTATCATAAATTACCTGGCCGGCTCTTTGCCAAATGACTACTGGCACATAGTCATGTTCAACTTGCAATACTTATCAGCATAATATGTACGCATATAGACAGAAAATGATCATCATATCATGTTCATGTCATGAAATTGTGATGTTTCTTGTTCTTTTTCCTTTTGCAGTTGATAATGCTTGTACTTTATTTATTTGTTATAGCTAATTTTCTTTCTTTGGATTGAGTGATTTTTAGTTGATTTAATAATGCCTTTCTGATGTAATCAAATCTCACCAGAATTCGGGTCTTCAAAGGACAATATACCCTGCCAAATTGACCTCAATGGTGTCACAGTCTCCTCCTCCATCTTTGGAGGATACACAGTCTTTCCATCCTGACCAGAGGAATGAATTGTCTGGAAAGAGAGGGCATGAAGACATGCAGCAATTTAAGCAGCAAGTGCACTTGGCAAAATTGGATTTAAGTGATGGGAGTAGCCTTTATGCAAAGTTGGTGGTAATACTAAATCTCCCTCTCAACATTTTCCCTCTGTTTCTTTTGAATATGTTCTTTATGTCATTAGTTGTGATTAAAAAATTGGTTCATTGTTAGTTTTTCTGTGCATTTTTGTAGGAGGCTTTATGCCTGCATGTCAGTTTTAGCATTTGCAAAGAGCATTATTTTTTCTTGATGTTGTTCTAGGTTGGGGCTGATGGATCCAAGTCACGAGTTAGAGAGGTAGCTGGTTTTAAAACGACTGGATGGAACTATTCTCAGGATGCAGTCATATGTACTGTTGAACATGCTACCGAGAATGACACTGCGTGGCAAAGGTTTCTGCCTTCTGGCCCACTAGCTCTTTTACCAATAGGGGACAGATTCAGCAATATTGTTTGGTCAATGACTCCCTATGAAGCATCAATGCACAAGTCTATGAGTGAGGATGATTTTGTAAAAGCTGTGAATAATGCATTAATTCATGGATATGGACCATATCCGGGCTCTGGTGCTTTTGAAATCAACATGGATAGATTTTCTTGGTTTACTGGAGGGACAGGATCAATACTATCTGATTTTAAAGTTCCACCTGAAGTTCATAAGTTGGTTACTGAGAGGATGTCATTTCCTTTATCTTTGATGCATGCCAATGATTATGTATCAAACAGATCAGCACTTATTGGTGATGCAGCTCATACTATTCATCCTTTGGCTGGTCAAGGGGTTAACTTGGGATTTGGTGATGCACATTCACTGTCAAAGGTTATTGCTGAAGGTATCTTGGTAGGCAGTGACATTGGAGCGGTATGAACTCTTTATCTTCTTGCCTCTATAATATTTTTGGTTAATGTACTATTTGATTGATTGATGCTTGGTAACCATCTTCATGTTATTCTAGAAGTACCTCCTTGTCATTATATTTGAGTCTGCTTGCTATTTGTGTTGCATTTTCTTTTTCTGTTTTCATTTGGGGAGGACAAAAATCTCTTTTGGAATTATGGTAAATATATTTTGGTAGTCTGCTGTAATATACAAATGTTCTTGGACAATAATATAATTGGTTCACTCGATAGAAAAAAGTGTTCCAAGATATATATGGAAGACAATAGCAATAAAATAACGAGCTTGCATATTTTGTGGATACATATTCATCACGTGGCTGCCCCCCCAATCCCCCCACTATTAAAGAGGGGGTTCCGGACATCACACTTATTAAGTGTGCTGGCCTGATCGCCATACCACGTGTCATCACGAGGAGACACATTTAGCCTATAAGACACGTGAGGAAAACAGCATACGTGTGGACACTAGGAGCAACAATTTGGAAAATGGTCTTTTTTGTTGCTTGTTTAGAGAAAATACTTATTTAGGAGAGGATTTCAGGGAGCTGTTAGTCACTAATTGGCAATTGGAAAAATGGACATCGTACTTTTTTGTTGAAGTCCTGTAAGTCACTAATTGGCAATTCGTGTTTTGTTTAAGAGAGTATTTTAGGGAGCTGGTGCGACTAGATGTAAAAAGGACTTGAGAACCGTAAAAAAAAAGATCCCTCAACATGGTTTTGATGCCATACAAAGTGGAAGAGTAACATCGCTTACAGTAAACAATGAACATTTACTAATCCTACTCTAACATCAAGTCAAGATGGAGGCACTATTCCTAACATATGTATTTGCTAAATATAAAAAAAGAACTCTTTTCCTAGTTCTCTCAATCCACATGGTATATTCATCAAAAGTAGCTAAGATAATTGTCTTTTTATCTCTCTAAAAAAAAAGATAATTGACGTTTCTTGACCAATGCAGGTTTCTTTATTGAAGAAATATGAAAAAGAAAGGAAGTTCGCAAATCTCACAATGATGGCAATCATGGATGGATTCCAGAGGGCTTTCTCAGTTGACATTGCGCCAGTAAATATCCTTCGAGCCATTGCATTTCATAGTGCTCAACATTTTGGCCCTCTCAAAAGAAATATAATTTCATTTGCAAGTGGTGAGAGAAAATTGCCCTTATTCTTTTGACTGTATTGTCACTGATACTGCTGCCAGGCGAGTTTCACTAAATTACATTGCCATATTCCATATGCTGAGCTATTTCAGTTTGATAGTAAAAAAAAATGCGCAGAGAAGTCTTGCTGGGAAAGTTGAATTCTGTTACCTTGTACGTCCATGCATTTTCTGTAGAATAGCCTTATGTATGTGTTTCCATATAAAAATCATGAAATATTTAACTTAAATAGAAATATTTATCCATTTCATTTTGTGATCTGCACTTTTTATGCAACAGGTAAATTGACAACATCCAGCATCCCATAAGAAGACTTGTGCTAATAGTATTGCAAGTAGCCACTATCATTGCCGTCATATTTCCTATTCTCTGATAGTGATTACTTACCAGTTACCACCTCCATTGTTGTCCCTCTTAGTCTGTGGGCGATCACCACATGGGTCGTTCCTGTCCTTGTGATCAGTACCTTCATTGTCCCTGTTGTCTCTGAGCAACCAGCACCATTGTCATTGGCATCTCTCTTGTTCTCTAAGCGACCATCAGCAGCAGCCCCTAATCATTTTTGCTCTCTCTCTCTCTCTCTGTCTCTGATCCAGCCATACAGGGATACAACGAAAAGCCACTGAGGCCATCTGGTCGTGGTACTATGGTTTTAGCATCCGGGATTCTTGACCCAAGTTAGACTAGAACTGGTCCAATTGGACTTACTTTTAACCAGATTTTAATAAATTATATTGGGTTTAGACCCATAAGACTTGATTTGTGTATTTCATCCGATTTATATTCAAAAGGGGGCTATCCGTACACAATCTTATGATTTTTAGATCTAAGTTGGACTGGCTCTGGAACACTGACCCCACTTGTATCCTTAACACTAATGTCATGAGATATAATATCCTTATTTGGGCTTTCTAGTGCTATAAATTGTCATTGCATTTTGTCCATGAGTGCATCATAAGGGGAGAAAAACGTCTGGAAACTTGAAAATTTGGGTTCGAGGATAACTAATTCTGCTAAGGGATCAACTTTTTTTAGTGAATACATTTAAACTGGGAACTGGTACTATTTTCTGAATTAGTACAATATTCTCAGATTCCTCATACAAAGTATCGTTCATTTGGTTTGATAATTTGATTCATCTCCAGATGTCAGATCTATGCCAGACACAATTAGGCAGTGTGGCAGTTTGATATAGTGCATTTATTTCCTCTTAAAAAAAAGTAATGAATCTTGGGGTGTTTGTTACACTCCCACCAAGCGAAACCACTTTCCATTGAAAGAGATGCTTAGGAGGGAAAGTGCTTCCCCATAGGGGGTGGTGCGAACCAATTTTGATAGAAAGGTGCTTTCTTCCATTTATTGTGGACCCAGTACATATTTCTTATGGAGATGTTTGTTTGAACCCTCTTTCATACGAAAGGGCATGAAACAAATGCCCCCTCACAGAGTTTTGCTTGAAGAGAATCATATGCTCTCTGGATGTTTGCTCAAAGAGAGACAATAGAAAAACAATTAAAATCCCTTTTTCCAGGCAGGTCTCACTTCAAAGCTGGACCAGCAGAGGGTTGCTGCATCTTTCTAATCTACAGGCTTCCGCATGATTCATCGCATCAAATTTATCAAATTTCATGACAATGGTAATGGTGAATTTATTAAAATTCATTATTTGCCAACACTAACTATCAAAAAAATTTCCATTTTGAAATAAATGAATGTAGCAAGCTGCTGTCACCAAAAGACATTCCAATGTTTCAAGCACAGCCTACACAATCATACATGCAAATTGCAGTTGCAAACTTAGTTTACCAACTTTTCACCTCATAAATGTACTTCAACAACCCTCAGCTTGCCTATCAAAAAAATAATCTATTTTGACGAAATTAAGTGCACACAAAGCAGTTAGCCTTCAGCACCACTTTCCAAAGGCTAGCTGATAGTCTTGGTGCTCATTGCAAGAACTCTCTAGGATCAGTGACATATCCAGTCAAGGCTGATGCTGATGCTGCCGCTGTGAAAGGTGAAGCCAAGTAAATTTGGCCTTCCTTGTGCCCCATTCTTCCTGGGAAGTTACGGTTAGTGGTAGATACACATACCTGCTCAACAAAATTAGCACATCATTATCCTGTTATATATATATATATAATGCCCATTAAGGGAAATTTAGTCTTTTTCTCTCTATGTAAATAGAGGGACATTTTTTGTCTTTCTTTTCTTTTATTTTTTTCCCCATTTGATTAGGGGTAAGATGGTCTTTCCAATAGAGCTGTTGGGACCTTCCCCAACGGTCACAAATGTGACCATTGGGGAGCTCCCAACAGCTCTATGGGAGCCCCCTTTAATCTCATAATGTGTATAAATAGGGGGTCTTTCTCTCCCTTATTCTCAAAGCTTCTAGGAGCATTTCAATACATTGTTCTTTATATTTTTAAGCTCTCTCTCTCTCACATTGTGTGTGTTTGGTGCCTAACCCTTTGTGGCTTATTATATTTTGCCCATTAGTGACTTTTTGTTTATGTGCTTGTGCATTCGTTGTTGTCACTGACATTGCTATTTGCACTAGTGTTTTATTACATGGTATCAGAGCACTTAGATGTCATTCGCTTTCGTTTGTTTTATTTTTTGTGTGCTTGTATTTTGCACACTTGTTCTTGTATTCTCTCGTTCTTCTCTTCCACAATGATCGAGAAGGATGCAAAGATTGACCTAGGCGGCCGCTATGAAGAACAACCTCAAAGGTAAAAAACTTTGGAGGTATGTACGTGGCACGATTCCAGAACCTCAACTTAAGCTCACCAAGAAGGAAAGAGACGAAGAAAAAGCCTTGAGTAAAGAAGAAAAGGCGAAGGCCATTCAAAAGTACCAATCCAAAGTTGAAGATTGAAAAAGTGAATTTGGCATGGTTCATGAATAATGTGAAGCTCAAAATTTGTACTAATCTTGCCAAATTCAAATGAAGCATGGTTCTTCATGAAATGTATGTAAAATCAAAGAGACCTTGCTAGGCATTTTTTTTGCAAGAAAAAGTGAGCTACCACGCAAGGAGATATGAGTATTAGAGATTACTATAATACTTTATCCCCTCTATGGGATGAATTTGCTCTCCTTAAACCTCAATAGGAAGGAAGTGTTATTGTCATGAGGCAAAAGCAAATATAGAAAAAGAGATTTTTTCAATTTATTCATAGGCTTGAACTCGAATTTGAACAACTAAGAGGATCTCTACTTCACAAGGCTTCAACTTTTCTGAGTGAAATGCTTGCCGATCTATGACAAGAAGAAACTCGCTTGACTCTAAAAAAGGATATTGATGAAGTGCATGCGGTTTCTAAATCGAGCAACAATATGAGGACATATAAACCTTCACATTTTTGAAAAAATAACTATAACAACAATGGTGGTGGAAGAAAAATAGTGTGTCATCATTGTAATGAACCGAGACATCTTAGACCCAATTGTCCTAAGTTTAAGAGAAAAGTGGCTTCCATTGAAGATATCTCATCAAATACAACAACAACAACTACTACGCCTTCATCCCAAAACAATTGGGGTCAGCGATATGAACCAAAAAAGAAATTCATTTTGGGTCTTCCACATGAATCCTTTTCCTCCAATCATTTCTATCCAATGCCATGTCCTTGGTGAGGTTCAAAGCATTCATATCCTTTCCTATCATCTCCACCCAAGTCTTCTTAGGCCTACCCCGACCTCTTTTAACTAATATATGTTCCCATTTCTCCAACCTTCTAACTGGAGCATCATTAGGCCTTCGCCGAATATGTCCAAACCACCGTAAACGATTCTCTCGCATCTTATTTTCAATGGGTACAACGCCTACCTTCTTACGTATCTCCTCATTCCGAATCTTATCTTTTATTGTATTTCCACACATCCATCTAAGCATCCGCATCTCAGCTACACTCATTTTTTGAATATGATGTCTCTTTGCAGCCCAACATTCTGTACCATATAGTAAAGCGGGTCTAATAGTCGTCCTATAAAAGATATCTCATCAAATGAAGATCAAAAAAATGATGGAGACATCAAGGATACCATTGCTCAACTTGCAAAAGCATTTCAACACTTTGTGAGAAACAACTTTTTCAGACCTACTTATAATGCTGTAATTTCATCAACTCTCGGTATGTCTTCTTGGATTCTTGATTCGGGTGCTTCCTTTTATATGATACCAAATGCATCTCTTTTATCTGAACCAAACACTAACTCTTTTAAATCTTTTGTCTCTACGACCGATGATATATCCTTGGATATTAAAGGGATAAGAACTCTTAAAACAATTTTGAACAATGACAAAAAATTCTTTGTTTCAAAAATTAGAATTATTTCTAAATTTGAATCTTTTTTTGGTTTCTCAAATTTTCGATTTAGGTTGTAGTATCTCTTTTTCATCTTCAAATTGCTATGTACAGGATCTCCTGTCCGGGAAGCGGATTGGGCAAGGCCATAAAAGAAGAGACCTATACTATATGATTTTTTTGTCATTACCATTTAAGTCTTTTTGCAATCATGTTCAAACTAAGGATGTTGCCACTTGGCACAAAAGGCTTGGTCATCATAGTCTCTCTAAAATGTATCTCTTTCTTCTTTTTGAGAATTTTTGTAATGAAAAAGCATTTACATGCAATGATTGTATCCTTGAAAAAATGCATTCTCTATCTTTTCAACATAACTTCATTTTGAAAAGACCTTTTGAGCTAGTGTATTCGGATGTATGAAAACTGACACCCGTCATGTCTAAAGGAGGATACTCATATTATGTTGTTTTTATTGATGATTTCACTAGATACACTTGGGTTTACTTAAAAATAAATTTGATATTTTTTCTATCTTTAAAGAATTTCACACCCTTATTCAAAATCAATTTCAAAATAATATAGCCATCTTTAGATCCGATTCTAAAGGAAAATACATGTCAAAAGAATTTCAAAATTATTTTAAAAAAAATAACATTATTCATCAAAGATCTTGTCCCAAAACTCCTCAACAAAATGACCTTGCCGAAAGAAAGCATAGACATCTTATTGAAACCACAATAACTCTTGTCATTTCTAAAAATGTTTCAAAGAATTTTTGGGCCGAAGTCGTTCTTTCCGCAATATATCTTATAAATAGGATGTTATCCTCATCTTTAAAAAATATTTCTCCCTTTGAAAGATTATTTAAAATATCTTCGGATTTCGAAAGATTAAAAATATTTGGTTGCAAATGTTTTGTATTTTTTTAAGCACAAGATAAACTCTCACCAAAAGCTCTTGAATGTGCTTTTATTGGTTATGGTGAAAATAAAAAAGGATATAGGTGCTATGATGTTAAAAATGATAAACTTTATGTTTCAAGAAATGCGACTTTTCTTGAAGAACAAAATGGATTTTAACATCAACTCAAGGAAGAAGTTGATTATTATTTCTGATTTGACTTCTTACCTAGAAATAATTCTAAAAAATCTAATGATACAATTTGTGATAATGAAATTGTGTATGGTAACCATTCTCATCAAATAGATGATTCTCCTAGTGAGAATCCTAATGATATTCATGTGTATACTCGGCGTGAGGGAAATAAACAAAACACTTTTGATATGTATTCACAAAATCTTTCCTTAGAGGACGAAGTAGAGGAATCCTTACCTAGATGATCCTCTCGGAGTAGTAGACCTCCTCAAAAGTTTGTCTTATGATTCTTTTTCTCCAAATTATAGAATTTGTTTAATGATGATTCATCCCTATCATGAGCCTTCCAACTTTGAAGAAGCTAAGCAACATTCTCATTGGATAGAAGCTATGACACTAGAATTAAAAACACTCAACAAAGAACACTTAAAAATTCCTAAATCTTTATTTAAGAAAAGGCTATTGGGTGATGGGTTTATAAAGTCAAAATTAAAACTGATGGGTTATTAGAAAGATATAAAGCTAGGTTAGTTGCTAAAGGTTATGCACAAGAGTATGAAATTGATTAGGATGAGACTTTTGCTCCGGTTGCTAGGATGACTAGTGTAAGAACTTTAATAACTTCATTATCTATTAGACAATGACCTATTTACCAATTAGATATCAAAAATACCTTTTTAAATGAGAACCTTTGTAAAGAAGTTTACATGGATCCTCTGTCGGGTCTTGAGATTGAAGAAAGAAAAATCCATAAGTTTAATAAAGCTCCTTATGGTCTTAAACAAGCTCCAAAAGCTTGGTATGACCATTTTAGTAAAGTTGTTCTTGATAGTGAATTTACTTGTTATATTGATACTGCTCTTTTTGTTAAAAATGCAGGTGATCACATAACTATTTTGTTGTTATATGCTGATGATATGATTATCACTGGGAATGACAAAATAGGCATTGAGTTTATTAAAAATATTCTTAAAAATAATTTTGATGTATCTGACCTTGAATTTTTAAGGTATTTTTTATGTATTGAAGTTGCATATTCTCCTAGAGGATATGTTGTATCTCAAATGAAGTTTGCATAAGATATTATTGCCAAGTCTAGCTTAACTGACGAAAAGAAAATAGAGACTACAGAAGTAATCAATGCTAAAAGGAGAGTCGATGATGAAACTCTTTTAGAAGATCCCACTCCTTATCATTAATTGATTGGGTCACTAACAAATTTATCTATTACCAGGCCAGATATTGCTCATGCCGTTCATACTGCAAGTCAATTTCAAAATGCCTCAACTTCTATTTACATGGTTGCTATTATGCAAATTATCAGGTATCCGAAGGAAACTAACAAAATCACTATTCTTATCTTCTTTTTCATCTCTCATTTTAATTGCTTATACAGACTCTGATTGGGGTAGTAACCCCAATGATCATATTTCTACTATAGGTTATTGTATTTTCTTGGAGAATAATTAATTTCTTGGAGATGTAAAAAACAACAAAATGTATCGTCTTCTACCGAAGTCGAGTATACGACCTACTACAACAGAACTTATCCGGTTAAGAAGTCTGCTCAAAGACATATGAGTCATCATCTCTCTCCTTTCAAAGTTGTGTTGCTACAACAAAAGTGCCATCTACATTGCTAGAAACCACACCTTCTATGAACAAACAAAGGGCATTGAGATGGACTGTCATTATGTTCGGGATGAATTTCTACATAGCACTATTCAACTGCCATACGTCACTTTAGAGTATCAACTTGCATATTTTTTTACCAAAGCTTTGCCATCTCCTCGTTTCTACTTTCTCCTAAGCAAATTCATAGTGATTTCATCGTTAGTTTGAGGGAGGGTGTTTATATATATATATGAATGTCATTTGTAATGCCCACTAGGGGCAATTTAATCTTTCTCTCTCTATGTAAATAGACATGTCCACTAGGGACAATTTTTATCTTTTTATTAATTTTTTCTTTTTCTTATTTGATTAGGGGTAAGAGGGTCTTCTCAATAGAGCTCTTGGGAACCTCTGTTAAAATATTATGTATATACCCATTGATATACATATATTTATAAATATACATATATAAAAGGCATTATGGTCATCTCATGTAAATATTTTTAGCACACTCCGTTAGGGACTGAAAAATCTTTTTATATTCTTTATTTTGTCTTTTTTGAACTTGTAATATCTTGTAGCCATTGGGCGCAGTCAATCCAACTAGTCGTTGGACTGCCCCCTTTATGCTTAAGTGAGGCTCACTCCCTCTTGTATATGCATGCGTTCTAAAGCATTTTGTGAGAAATACAATTCATTTTTTAATTCTTATAGGCTTTGTGCCTCTTGTTCTATTGTAAAAGTCATATTTTTGTCTCTTTTGTGAGATTGTTGTTGGTCCATTAGAGACCATTTTATACTTGTGCCCTTGTGTAGCCTCTCATTGGCATTGTAATTGTGCACTATCATTTCATTATATGGTATCAGAACCAGGTTCTTTAAATAGTAGAAGCTATCTTGGGATCCTACTTATGGTGGTGCTCTTCAACTCATGGTCATCTTCCAACTCTACTTAAAAATTCTTGTAACCATTATGGGAGAGAGATTTTGCCTCCTCCATCTCCTACAAGCTCAATGAAAACAATTATTTGATGCAGGCGACGATAACAGAGAATCACATCAAAGAAAAAAAAATTTGGGTTTTGTTAGTGACACCACTAATGAACCACAACTCAAATTGACTAGAAGAGGAGATCAAGACAAATTGGAAACTAAGTCATACGGACTCGGCTAAAAGGTTGACGCACCCGCGTCGACACGCCCCGACACGAACACGGTCAACTAAGTGTCAGACTCGGTCAATGCACTGGGGCCGAGTTCATCCACATTTTGGACTCGGTCAACTTTGACTGAGTCTATTTTTATCCATTTATTAAAATTAATTTGGACAGATTTATGATAAGTTTTGTTGTTATCCCACTCACAAGCTTCTTTATGTGTTATATTGTGGTAAGTTTGTGTTGTTACTTCAATAGATTTATTTTTTTATTTTTGCTTTAAAATTTTCAATCTTATATATATATATATATATATAGCCATGTCCCTGTGTCCAAAATTTTTGAAATTGCTTCGCACCCGTGTTGCACCCGTACCCGCACCCGCACCCACGTGACATAGATTGGAAGATTGAGAAGCGAGCAATGCTCAAATTCTCTCATGGTTTATGAATACCATGAAATTCAAAATCACCACCAACATCATCAAGTTTAAGAAAGCATGTGATGCATGAATCTTTTTAAAGAGTACCTTCATCCAAAAAGACATGGCTAGGCTATATTATCTTCAAGACAAGATACATAATGCAAAATAAGGAGATAAAAGTGTAAGGGACTTTTACAGTATTTTATCCCCTATTTGGGATGAACTAGCCATGTTAGAACCAAAATGAGAAGGTTTGGCTATTGAAATGAGAAGATCTCAAATAAAAAGAGATTTTTTTTCTTTCCTTTATGGCCTCCGGTCGAAATTTAAGCAAGTTAGATCCTCTTTGTTTCATAGGACATCAACTCCTTCTACAAGTGAGACTCTTGCTCAAATTTGTCAAGAGAAAACAAGGTTTGGAATGCACAAGTCTAATGATGAGGTCCTTACTGTGGCAAGACCCAAATTTTTTGTAAAAACATATAAACCACCTCACTTTGAGAGAAAATTCAATAAGAAAAGACATAATGGAGGAGGATACAAAGGATGATACAAAGGCAAAATCATTTGTCATGTAAGAAACCGAGCATATAAGACCGGATTGTCCCAAATTTAAAAAAATGACAGCCTTAAGTGAAGAACCTCAAGAAACTAAGAAAGGGGGCAACTTCAATGATTTGACAATTGCCTAAATAGTGAGGGTCGTCTCACATATTCTTAAAGCCACTCCTTCTACATCTGGTGTTGCCATCTCCTCCTCCTCTTCTCCTCCGAGTAAGTCTTGGATTTTGGATTCGAGAGCTTTTTTTTCATGATTCATGATGAGTCTCTATTATTCAATTACACTAATTCATACTTTTCATGTGTATCAACCACCGTTGGTACTTTTTTAAAAGTCAAAAGTATAGAAAACCTCAACAATATTTCAAAAAACTCTTTTGTTCCAAATGTGAGGGTTATTCCAAAATTAGATTTAAATCTTTTTTCAATTTCTTAAATTTTTTATTATGGATGTAAAGTTTTCTTCACATCTAAGGCTTGTTGAGTGCAGGATCTTCAGTCAGAAAAGCTGATTGGGCAAGGCCATAGAAGAAATCTTTATTATATGGATTCCTTATGTTTACCCAAAAATTCTTTTTGTAATCATGTCAAAGACATTAATTTAGATTTTTGGCATAAAAGATTAGGATACCCAAACATATCCAAATTATCTTATTTTTCATTTTTGATTTTTTTTATAAAGATAAAGATTTTGTATGTGAAAAAATACAAGTGACCCCTTTTGGATCTAGAACCTCCTTGTCTAATGAAAATTTTGAATTAATGTATTCGGATGTATGAGGTTTTACTCCCGTTATGTCAAAAGGTGGATATTCATATTATGTTACATTCATATATGATTTTAGTAGACATACTTAGATTTACTTCCTCAAACTCAAATCCAAAGTCTTTTCGTGTTTTAAAATTTTTCATAATCTTGTTAAAAATCAATTTAAAACAAATATTAAAGTTTTTCGCTCCGACTCAAGAGGAGAGTTTCTTTCAAATGAATTTTAATCATATTTAAAAACTCATGGTATTGTACACTAACAATCTTGTCTTAGGACCCCTCAACAAAATGATATTTTTGAAAGAAAGCATTGTCACATTATTGAAACTACTAGGACTCCACTTATTTCAAAAGAAATTCCAATTTTTTTTATGCCAAAGTCGCCCTTACCACACCTAATAAATAGAATGCCTTCTTAAATATTGAAAAATAAATCTTCTGTGTAAATGTTTTGTGCTTCTTGAAAAATATAACAAACTCTCTCCTAAAGCTATAAAATGTGTTTCTCTTGGATATGCCAAAATAAGAAAGGTTATCGATGTTATGATCAAACAAATGACAAACTTTATGTTTCTAAAAATGTAACTTTTCTTGAAAATGAAAATGGATTTGATTTTGAAAAAAACTAAGGAAGAATCCGAGTATGCCTTCTTATTTGATTTGTTACCTAAATCAAATAATGAAATTATTAATGATAATGACATTGGAAATTTCGAGTATATTAATGACTAGTGAAGAAAGAGAGCTATCTCATGATCTCTTACAATATTCTAGACGAGATAATGGGGAGCATCCATGTGCTTTTGAAAGATATAATCAATCAACAAATATTGAAGAAACTAGAGTTAGAAGATCTGAACAAATACATAGGCCTTCAAGTAGATTTGTTTCTTATGAATCTTTTTTCTCCAAACTATAGGGCATGTCTTCTAGCTATTCATTCATATCATAAACCATCTAACTACAATGAAGTTAAAAACATAAAAGAGTGGGTTGAAGCTATAAAGATAAAATTAGATGCATTATACAAGAATCATACCTGAGCAATTCAACCTCTCCCCAAGAGAAATAAGACTATAGGGTGTAGATGAGTTTTGAAAATCAAAACAAAAAGTGACGAGTCTCTAGAAAAATATAAAGCAAGATTAGTTGCAAAAGGATACTCTCAGGAATATGGAATAGATTATGAGGAAACATTTGCTCAGTAGCCTATATGACCACAGTTAGGGCTCTAGTTGCAGTAGCATTTATTAGAAAATGACCTATATATCAGTTACACGTTAAGAATACATTCTTAAACAAAAATTCAAATGAAAAAGTGTACATGGATCCTATCCCTGGTTTGACTATTGAAAATGGTATGCTTATTCGTCTTCAAAAGACTTTATATGGGCTTAAACAAGCTCCTAAAGCATGGTATGATCGGTTTAGTAGTACTGTATTGAATTTTGGTTTTAAATCTTGTTAGACTGACACTGCTCTTTTTGTAAGATTTACATGTAACTCACTTATTCTTCTTCTTTTGTATGTTGATGATATGATCATCACTGAAAATGATCATAAGAAAATTGAAGAAATCAAAATTATGCTTAAAAATTCTTTTGATATGACTGACCTTGGTTTTTTGAGTTATTTTTTAAGAATTGAAGTAGACTATTTGCCAAGAGGGTACATATTGTCTCAAATCAAGTTTGCAGTTGATATTGTTGCACGTTCGGGAATCACTGACACAAAGTATGTCGATACTCCTGAAGTGATAAATGGAAAAATGAAAGCTGAAGACGGAGTGTTATTAGATGATTCAACTCTTTATAGGCAACTTATCAGATCATTAATGTATTTATCTATTACCAAACCAGACATTACACATGCAATACACAATGCAAGTCAATTTCAACATGCACCCATATCGGTTCACACGTAAACAATATTAAGAATAGTTTGATACATCAAGAAAACTATATTTAAAGAGTTATTCTTATCCTCTTCATCATCTTTAAATCTTATTGCTTATATTGATTCTATCTTGGGAGGAGATCCCAATAACCATCACTCAATTACTGTTTTTTATATGTTTGTAGGTGATTCCCTCATCTCTTGGCGATGCAAAAAATAATAGAAAGTGTCCTTATCCTTCACGAAAGCTGAGTATAGGGCAATGGTTACAACAACCACCGAGGTCGTGTGGATGAGAGCACTACTTTCAGATATGGGTGTTGATGTTTCAGAACCTTCAAAACTATGCTGCGATAACAAAAGTTTCATATATATAACCAGTAATCACGCATTTCATGAGCAAACAAAACATATTGAGATGGATTGTCACTACGTTCGCAAAGAGTATTTGAAGGGGACAATTACTTTGCCCTATGTTCAGTACGAGTTTTAGATTGCAGATTTTTTCACCAAAGCTCTTCCACTGCCAAGATTCTTGTATCTTCTTAACAAACTTTCGATGATTTCACCGTAAGTTTGAGGAGTATTAAAATATTATGTATATACCCACTATGTATATCAAGGGCATTATGATCATTTCATGTAAAGTATTTTTAACACAATCCATTATAGATTGAAGTCTTTTTATTTTTTCTTTTTTGACCTTGCAATATCTTGTAGCCATTGGGGGCAGTCAATCCAACTAGTCATTGGACTACCCCCAATGGTTATAAATATGACCGTTGGAGGCAGTCCAACAACGGATGGACTGCCCCCTTTATGCTTAAGTGAAGCTCTATAAATAGAGTCTCACTCCCTTTTGTATATGCAAGCTTTCTAAAGCATTTTGTAAGAAATACATTTCTTTTTTTTTCTTGTAGGCTTTGTGCCTCTTGTTCTATTGTGAAAGTCATATTTTTGTCTCTTTTGTGAGATTGTTGTTGGTCCATTAAAGATCATTTTATACGTGTGCACTTGTGTAGCCTCTCATTCGCATTGTAATTGTGCACTATTGTTTCATTACACCCTCCCCAACGGTCACAAATGTGACCATTGGGGAGCTCCCAACAGCTCTATTGGGAACTCCTTTAATATCATAATGTGTATAAATAAGGGGGTCTTTCTCCCCCTTATTCTCAAGGCTTCTAGGAGCATTTCAATAGATTGTTCTTTATATTTTTAAGCTCTCTCTCTAATGTGTTTGGTGCCTAACTCTTTGTGGCTTATTGTATTTTGCCCATTAGTGGCTTCTTGTTTGTGTGAAGATGCTCTTTGCACTAGTATTTCATTACACCCTTCATGATGAAGCTCCATTAGTAAAAAGATTCCACTGCAGCTCCAACAGATTATAACATGCAAAATGATGTGCAAGGGAGGAATATATACGGAAGCACGTCCATTTCTATCCATCTGCAGAGGAGATCTAAGCATACATCTCTAGGACTTTGCAGCAAATCAAACAGAACATATTAGCAAAAATACACCACTGAATTTTGGATTCAGCTAGAAGATGAAGTCAGTTCCAAGATCTCTCCCTGAATTTAATGAACGACTCACATGTTCAACCACTTAGCTCAATAATAAACTATGTTAATGAGCCAAATCACCTAATGGGTCCGCATTTGTCAGGAAGAGAAAAAAAAAACAAAAAACCTGCAGGAGGATCAACAGCCCACCCTGTTTGGGGCCCTTGTTTTGGTCCCTGACTAAGGGTTCATCTTTTCTTAAACATCTAGCCTATACAGGCACACTTGCCTCTGATTGTATGTGGAAGAACAAGTCCAGAATGGTCTATAAATTTCAACCATTTAGATTCTAAACATTTTTGATGAATTGACAGGATCTGCCTTTTGGTAGAACAAACAATAATAACAAGATCGTTATCACTATCAATAACAACTACAGCATCAAGAAGAAATAACCAAGATTAGAAGTGAAAAAAAGGCACATGCATTCCTCCCATACCCAAGGAAAGTTGCAGATTACATAAAACAAGAAGACTGACCTGGGGTTCATTCATCCGTGCATAAGTATCTCGAGGTCCACCCAAGCAAGCACCACAATTAGGACTAGCTGGAGTATCACAACCAGCTTCCTCAAATATCTGGGAGCATGTCTTACCACTGGAACCTGGAACTTCAAGGCCATAGATGTCCACCCAAACCTGCAAGTGTCATATTAGAGGCACACACACCAGCTTTTGGAGAGAGAGAGAGAGAGAGAGAGAGAGAGAGAACCTTTTGAGTTGCAGGAACAAGAAAAGTTGGAACATTAACCTTTTTGCCCTATTTGTAAAACATTTCATGGTTAAACCACGAGGACAAATAATACGAAAATGATTTCTAATGTGTAGAGTACAAATATATTATTTCTACATGCATCAGCATATTCGCCATGTAATAAATACCAAGAGTGAAAAGGGAACCAAAGTTCTTGCAAAGGGGCATGAGTTTCAAGCCTTGCTAAATGAACAAAACATGCATTATGGTTCCCACTGTCACAAATATTCTAGCAGGGGCAGGGAACTAAGCAAATCCACTAAAAAAACAGTATTCCCCAGTTTAAAATGGCTCCAAGTTAAGATTAAAATGCAAAGGCGTGCATTTGATTCAGAGGTTGATTCTATTAAATAGAAGATATGAACCTTAGACATTATGACAACAAAAGAACAGCACCTAAAAGGGAAATAAGCATGGGAGTATTGAGTAGAAAATGACACGTGTCACAAAGC
Organism: Nuphar pumila; assembly: GCF_984573655.1. NCBI lineage: Eukaryota > Viridiplantae > Streptophyta > Magnoliopsida > Nymphaeales > Nymphaeaceae > Nuphar > Nuphar pumila. The sequence continues at coordinate 97,398,534 of NC_143261.1, read as the reverse complement.
TTTATTGTGATGTTGTTCATAGTAGCACATGGAATGGAAAAGTAACTACTTACTGCAAAAGTCCTGGAAAAAGAAAATCCATTAAAAAACTGGACAGATTAGAAGAAAAGAAAAGCTGGAAAGAAGAAAAGAAATGGAGAATGACAAAATCTCCTTGATACATCTATTGTTGTAATAGAATTAATGTATCTTTGTTCAAACCGACCACGGCTAGCCATAACCAAATCTTTTGCCACTTACAGAAGCCAAGAAAACCTTTGCAGCAGCCATAAAGTTTTCAGTCTTGCCACCAGTACAGGATCCAATATATACTCTGTCTATTTTGACATGTTTGCACTCTCTTGCCAGTGCACGATTGTCAGGAGAATGTGGCTGCAAAGAGAAAGGGAAGATTTCTTGTCCAAAGAATCCAAAATTCATAAGCACGAGATACAACACAAGATAATCCTTTTTTTTCATAGGAAACAGAAGAGAGTTTATAGCATATGGATAAAAGACTAAATAACCTTTGCAACCAAGGGTTTCAATTTCGAGACATCAAATCTGTACTCATGAAGGTATCTGCAGATTAAGAAAGATCAGATAGAAGTTATGATTCTGAAAAGGTCATTAATTATTTTATATATAACAAATAAAATTTTGAGTATGCAAGTCAGTTGTATCTAGTACCTGGCATTTTCGTCACCATAAACAGGTTCAAACTGCTTTGAAGTCTTATCCTGAGCAACAAAAATAGAACATGAATTTTAGATATTTCCAACAGTATTAACCATACTCCTATAACTGTTGAGACATTTTCAACAAGTTTTTTATAAAGAAAGTCTTAAAAAGGTCCCATATTTGTTTATCATGATAGATATTCCAATCTTTCTGCAAGGCCACTAAATTTTCCCAAGGTTTCTCCCAGAAACAAAAAAGGCATCAAAATTTATCTGTTTAAATTGACCAAGATTTTGTCCAGAAAAATAAATGTCAGACAGAAACACTTTTTTTACTATATTAGAACCCTCCTAAGCATGACGTATTCATCCTGCTCATACACAGAAGGAATTCTCCAAAGATTACCTTGAGGTAGTTAAATGTAGTTTGGTCTGCAGGAACAACACCATTCTTCCCCCCAGCTTCAATTACCATGTTGCAGAGGGTCATCCGCTCTTCCATCTTTCAATGGGAAAGCAAATTTCCATAAGGACTCATTATGTAGAACAAAACCCAAGCATGGATCATGAAGCATCATCACGTGTATTTGTGCACAAAAGGCTGCTGTAACCAATAGCTATACAAAAGTACTTGGAAGGATAATTACAGTCAATGCTTCAACAGCTGTGCCAGTGAATTCCATGGACCTATATGTTGCACCTGCCACTGTGATTTCATCTATAATCTGCATGTGAAAAGTCAACTCTTAGAAAAAAATTTAAAGCAAACTGCATGTAAAACTAAAATCATTATGTGGAATTTATGGTGACTATTCTAGGAAGCAGAAATTCATCATCAAATAAGAAAAGTATACTAGGCATAGACAAATGAAAGAAAAAAAAACATTAATGTTACCTGCAAAATCAGGTCCTTGGCAAGCAGGAAGCTGGGCTTTTCTCCATCCAGGACAAACCTCAACGTTGGTGGTACCTGCAATTTATTCCATAATAGGTTTGGGGTTCAAATTGATTTTTTATTTTTTTTGAGTGTGGTAACAGATCAAGTCAGACATAATTCTTTTCCCTGTAGGCATTTCCAATGTAGAAATAGGTAGTGTTGGACTTGTCAGGTGCAAAAACCTCCTATTTGGGGCCTTTTGTATAAGAGCAAAACCAGGACAAGTTGGTTTGAGTCCACTAGCACCTTCTCAAGCTCATCCAGCCAAAATTTACCCTTATGAGTATGGTTGCAAGGGCAAGGTCAAGGTGGAATAAGATGTCACTTGGGATAGGTTATGGTTAGTAACTTAGTATCCTTAAAAAATAAAAAATAATAATGTGAACAACTTACAACATAGCTACTTGTGAGTATGGTTGCAAAGCAAGGTGCAATAAGATGTCACTTAGGGTAGGTTATGGTTGGTATCTTTAAAAAATATAAAAAAATCATGTAACTTATAACATAGTGTGGAAGAAACTTTTATAGTCAATGAAGGCTAAAAGTTTAACTGAAGCATGGTTACCAGGTTGGCAAGCCCCGAAGACCCTGGTATGTTGGCATAGTTTCATCTGAACTGGAAAGATTTAGATACACTCAGAAGACTGGGTGTTGGATCACAATTAACTGGCCAAAGTAGAAAATCAGATAACTATGGACCGAGGCATGCGTATATGATCATGCAGATAATGAGATGGAACACTTTCCCTGATTTGAATGTTGAAGGGATCACTAATGTTTTAATCAGAGGGGTCTATCTATACACCATTAAATTTAAACAGAAAGCCAGACAGAAACTTATGATTCTTGTAACAAGATTAAACATAAAGGCAAATTGGTAATTTGAAACCCATAAGACACTGGAATATACCTTCAAAAGGAGCTTCCCAGTGCCCATTACAAAACCAGCATCTGTAATCCCAATACCAGTAGCAAACTGACCCAATGCCCCAGCATTGCATGTATGTGAATCTGTTCCAAGCAGGACCTGGAAGCAAACTAAAATGCTCAAGTGGGACCATGACACAGGAGCTCTAAATAATCATAGATTAGGAATTATACAGCAGACAGAGAAACCACCTCTCCAGGCCTGCAGTGGCCCTCTTCAGCAAGGGCGATATGACAAACACCTCTGTAATCTGGATTTGCCTGTCAGTAAGCGATCATGTAATATACAAAGCAAAGACAAAAATGCATCTTATGAGAAACACAGATAAAAAAATATGTATTCTCATTATCAAGTAGCATAGACATCAATTGGATAAAAAGAAAATAATACCCGAAAATTCCCTCGATCCTTGATGTCATAAAAGTACTTGATATTCTGTTCTAAACAGAAGTCTCGCAATATATCCAAATTGCGATTTGCACGTTCATCGCTTGTGAAGATATAGTGATCCGGTATGATGACTACTTTTTCATGGTCCCATACCTGAGAATGCAGGTTGAGTATGAATTTAATCATCACATTTTGTGAAAAAATAAAACACTGGCTAAACAAACTTAGATATTATACTCCATGAACTGTCAATACTCAAGAAAGAACACAAGCTAAACAACATACAAAATAAGAACAAACAGGAAAGGAGAAAAAGATGAAGACAAGAAAAGGGTCTTAGCCACTGCTGCAGGGGTCGGCCGTGTGGTCAATGGTGTTTGTATGAGGGCGTTGAGAATTGAGATGAAGACGGCCCGATTGAGCCCTACCAGCGCACAGGTGTGTTTTTAGCTTTCAAAGGTAGGCTACTTAAGGCAGGGTGGTCGTAGACCCCACCCGGGTTTACCTAATAGGAGGGTGGACTCATTAAGTGACCCAGTTCTCGGTGAGGGTTCTTCGTCATAAAAATAAAAAAAGGTCTTAGCCAGCATCAAGTTGCATATCAACTAATTAACACAGCTAAGACCGAGGGGTTAGCGTAGTTGGAACGGGCCTTATGTCAGATGGCCAGTCGGGGTTCGATTACTGCGGGTGTTATCCCCTTGCCTAAGCCGAAGCCGGTGGCTCCCTGGGGTAGATGGGTGCGCCCGGGTTTACACCCCTTCGGGGGTGGTTTGCCCGTCCTTATGGAAAAAACTAATTAACAAAGCTAATTTAATTGTGCAGCTAGAGTTTCAATCAACACAAGAAAAGCAGAATAAAGATGAAAGCAACAACAAAATATACACAGATCATCTTTATATTTGCAAGCAAATGCATAATGACATAGGATTGCTTCGAACAAATTGCAGATATCATCAGGCAATATTTCCATCCACAACTCATCCAAGTGGGAGTCATCTATTCTCACTAACTCATTCCATTGAGACAGAACAAGCACAACCACTCTTGCGAAATGCCAGATATCTCAGCATTTGATCATGTTTAATTGAAACAAAGGTGATCATGTATTACCAAAACAAAAACCACAAGTCCTAACGAAAGAGAAAGCAACCAAACAATGAAAACGACTACAATGGGAATGATCAGAAACTGAAATTCCCTATCGACGAAGCGTAGGTACCCTTGCGTTTTCGCCGAATTCCTTCTTGAAGATGCCGAAGGTTGCCGGGCCGCAGACGTCGTGGGTCATCAGCACGTCGACGTTCACCCAGACGTTCTCCCCAGGTTCAACCATCGCCCGCCCCGACGCCCTCGCCAGTATCTTCTCTGTCGTCGTCATTTCCCGCTTAACCTGAGCCCTCCCCAGTCCCCACCAATCGAAACAATCAATACACAAGATCCCCAACAAGAAAAGAATGAAACCAGGCGATAATCGAAAGACCAGCGTCGATCTCACCGAGCCGGTGGCGGCAGGAGATCGCTGCTGAGGTTGTGGTGGAGCAATGGCGGCACGGACGGGCCTTACGACTCTCCTGCTGCAACCCATCTTTACACCGAAGCCAAACGAGGGGGTTGAGGAGAGGGGCGCTGAGAGGTCCATTTCTCTCTGCGGAAGAAACGAAGGACACGCAACAATTTCGATGGTTAGAAGAATGAAGGCTGAGAGAGAGAGAGAACCTTGACGAAGGAAGCAGACTTTGATGCTACGGCAGAGGAACCCAAGTTGATCTCGGTCGGCTCTCTCTCTATAAAACAAGAGAGAGAGAAGCAGGTTATTTCTTTAGAACAAGGCAGTTAGCTACATCTCATGTTCGGGGTCCCAAAAAGCACCAGGTACGTAAGTAAGTGTGTTTGTCAGCATTAATTAGCGTTGGAGTTTGATGCGATTGCAAAGACTTAAGTACCTTCTTTTCTATTGATGAAAAAAAATAACGATTCTTGAAAATGAGTGGTTGTAAAGACGTAAGTGTCCCGAAGATGATTATTTAAGACCCAGTCTCTGCACTGCAGGATTATCTGAAAAAGAAATCTCCCCTGGAAGAGGCCATAAACATCAACCCTCTCATTCTCTCTCTCCCTTCTATTTCTGCTTCTATGCACATCCAACAGAAGATCTTACATTGCTCCATTAAGCACCGACTGACCTGCACATTGACTGTTGTGGAGCCTGATTCAGAGTTTTTACCCTTACAGGAGGAGGGTTTGGGGGTTCATCCCAACGTGGGTAGCATCATTCAACTAAATGAGTTGTAGATCCTGATTCAGAGTTTTTACCCTTACAGGAGAGAGGTCTGGGGGCTCCTCCCAACATGGGTAGCATCATTCAACTTGAAGAGTTGTGGAGTCTGATTCAAAGTTTTTATCCTTACAGAAAAGAGAGGTCTGAGGGCTCCTCCCAGCGTGGGTAGCATCATTCAACTTGAAGAGTTGTGGAGTCTGATTCAGAGTTTTTACCCTTACAAAAGGGGGGGTCTGAGGGCTCCTCCTAGCGTGGGTAACATCATTCAACTTGATGAGTTATGGAGTCTGATTCAGAGTTTTTACCCTTACAGAAGGGGGGTCTAAGGGCTCCTCCCAGTGTGGGTAACATCACTTAACTTGATGAGTTGTGGAGTCTGATTCAGAGTTTTTACCCTTATAGGAGGAGCGTTTGGGGGCTCCTCCCAACGTGGATAGCATCGTTCAACTTGATTCGTTGTGGAGCCCGATTCAGAGTTTTTGCCCTTACACGAGAAGGGTTTGGGGGCTCCTCCCAGCGTGGGTAGCATCGTTCAACTTGATTCGTTGTGGAGCCTGATTTAGAGTTTTTGCCCTTACAGGAGGGGGGTCCGGGGGCTCCCCCTCAGCACGGGTCCCGGGTGTTGTGGTCAAAAAATGCACAGGGTGTCGTGGTGAGAAAGACATATGTTTGTTTCAAGCAAAGTTGGAAGAAATCAATGGAAAATCCAACAGGGAGCATGCCAGAATCAAGATGTGGATGTCAAGCGAGAATGGTGTTGTGCAACTCAAATAACACAAAATAATAAGGGTCTTATTTTTAGTTAAAATGGAGAATGAAATGACAATAGAAATTGCTTAAAATTTACAATAATAAACTTGACTAAATAACGAAGACACCATTTTTTACGGATTTGGAATATGACCTCCGATTAAGGAGATATGGCCCTGACAAGTTGGTCCTAATTCGGGTAGCGATTTACAGCGATTTGCTTACTGAATAACACTATAAATCGCTATAGCGATTTGCGGAAGACACTACAAATCGCTATAGTGAGATTCAAAAACACTATAAATCGCTATAGCGATTTGCGGAAGACACTACAAATCGCTATAGTGAGATTCAAAAACACTATAAATCGCTATAACGATTTGCGGAAGACACTAAAAAATCGCTATAGTAAGATCCAAAAACACTATAAATCGCTATAGCGATTTGCGGAAGACACTACAAATCGCTGTTGAAAAGCCGGATAACACTATAAATCGTTGTGGGGCTCGTTGGAGACCCGAAAATACTACAAATCGCTGTAGGAAAGCCCGATAACACTACAAATTATTGTTGGAAGCCCCCAAAAAAAATTGGTCCTGAAGGCGCTGCCCCCCGAGCCCTCCGCAAGGGGCCCGCGCTCGGGGAGAGCCCCCGGACCCCCATTCTGTAAGGGCAAAAACTCTAAATCAAGCTCCACAATGAATCAAGTTGAACAATGCTACCCACGCTGGGAGGAGCCCCCAAACCCTTCTCCTGTAAGGGCAAAAACTCTGAATCAGACTCCACAACTCTTCAAGTTGAACGATGCTACAGTCAGTGTGCAGGTCAGTCGGTGTTTGATGGAGCAATGTAGGATCGTCTGTTGGATGTGCACAGAAGTAGAAAGAGAAGGGAGAGAGAGTGAGAGGGTTGATGTTCATGGCCTTCTCCAGGGAGAACTCTTTGCCTCCCTTGATTTCTTCTGTAAAGAGAGAGAGAGAGAGAGTTTTACAGTGTTTTACGGAGAAAGAAGAATAAGACTTTGAAGAGTCAACATCATCCTCGACTTTCTGGATGGAGGACATGTTTGTCCTTTTTTTGAACGGAGAAAGAAGAAGAAGACTTTGAAGAGTCAACACTATCCTCGACTTTCTGGATGGAGGACATGTTTGTCCTTTTTTTGAACGGAGAAAAAAGAAGAAGACTTTGAAGAGTCAACATCATCCTCGATTTTCTGGATGGAGGACATGTTTGTCCTTTTTTTGAACTGTTTGTTTTTTCTTTTTTGAATGAAGAGCATTTTTGTCATTTTCTCAAACCATCACTTTATGAGAAGAATAACAAGAAAGGGTACTTAAGTCTTTGCAACAACACTAGAGTCCGATGCAAAGTTATGTCAACATACACGGGAATACGAGCCCCATGTGCTTGTATACGTGGTGCTCATTCAAAGCCCCGAACACAGACATGTGATTCAGTGAATCATCTGGGGGGAACATACACCACCCTCTCGAGAGAGAGGGTTTAGCATAGCCGCCAACCTCTCCCATTAGAGGCTGCCAATGGGTCGGTCTCTACTGGACTCGATTGGATCCTAATAGGATCCGAATTTGAGTTGCTGGTAGATAGGGTGCAAACGGTTTGGACTCGGGTTAGATATTTTCGGATCCTGAGTACAAAATGTAAACCATAGATCCGAAGAAAGTTGAATCCAAATCCAGTACATATGGTAATAGTAATACTGGATTTGGAAAAATAAAACAAAAAGCAAGCTATTTACATGTAAAAAATGTAATGAGTTTGGATTTTGAGTAGGATCAATTCAACCACTAGTTTCTGTCGTTTGGGGATTTACTATGTATGTGCATTAGATGAAAAAATGGGATATTTTCAACCTTGAGAGTGGATATAGTTCGGCCGTGTATCCGCCGGACCATAACTTAGTTGTTCTCAGCCTATCCAATTCCATGTTTTTTGATAAGGAAGCTGAAGCCGGTAATCTATAGGTGGAGTCACCAACACCCAAGCCTTTACACCCCCTCTGTTTGGGAATTTGTGTTGGAGGGAGATGCAAGGAGTCTAAAAGAGTAGATCTACCAGAATTCAAGAGAAATTGATTTGAAAGTAGTTGTGGACTCTTTTTTTTTTTTTTAAGCATAAACAACTCGTTTAAGGATTCAGGCTGGGCTGGTAACTATTTTTGATTCCTCACCATGTTTGAAAACTCATAGAATAGTATTTGGGCTACACTGGAGCTTATAAATTAGGCCTATGCGCAGCCTTTATGTATATATATATATATTATACTATAAATACACATATATATTATATATGCATATGCATTATGTATATATATAATATGTATTCATGTATATTATGTATACATATATATATATATATATATATTATGAATGTATATATATTATATTATATATATATATATATATATATATTACTTATGTATAACATAAAATTTAAGATTTACTAAGGTAAAATCTTATTGTTTATTGAGGTAAAATAGACGAATATAAGATTTACTAAGGTAAATGGGATAAAATTTTAATCATTCAAAACCCATCAAAATCCTTGTGATTAAAGGAGTTGCAAATACCTCTTTTTTTTTAAGAGAAGTTCAAATGGGTATTTTGAAGCCGACTCCCACTAACTTTTTCTCCCAAAACAATAGCTAAATCTGTAAGATGAGTGCCACATTAGATAACTGTCTCCGATTACACTACAAATACTCCGATAACATGCTCTCAAACAGAGCCTACATGTTTTTTGTTAAGGAAGTTCCCGCTGAAGCCCGAAACCCGAAACCCGAAGCCCGTAATCTATGGGTGAAGTCACCAACACCCAAACCTTTACAGAACCCACTAGCTAAAGGCATCTACCCAGTGAGAGTGGGACGAAGGGTTTCCTGTTTCCACAATTATCCAGTAATTTCCATTTTTTCATATCCCAAGTTGCCATCTAACAAAGGGAAATTGGTAATGCTCTGTGCTCTAACTTGACTTTTAGTTGTCGGGTCGCACATGTGGCAGCGTGACTGCAGAAAAGCTGATGACCCTTTCATCCAAGGTTCGACTTCTTCCAGGTGTGCCGGTGCCATTAACTAGTGGGCTCCGTAAAGGCTTGGGTGTCGGTGACCTCGCACGGGGCAGGCCCATTAAGTGACCTGGTTCACAACAAGAGCTTCTCGTCATAAAAAAAACAAAACAAAACATCCCTATTTGAAGAATGAGGTTTAAGGAAGGCACCGTTAAATTGTTCTTTTCTTTAAAAAAAAGGAAAAAAAGTGTTCTTGTAAATGTGCTAACAAAAAGCATACCATAACTACAAACAAATCAAGAAGGGAGGAGGGATGGCTGGTAATGCCACCAATTTGAAGAGATGTCACCAGCTTGAAACCTGTGGTTAGTATCCCGAGCTGTGGGGGCTACTCCCTGATGGGCAAGATGGGTTTAGGGTTTTACACTGGTAGATTACACAAACAAAGCATGGGTAAATTCATTTACACAAACAAAGCATGGGTAGATTACATAAATTGAGAGAGAAAAAATGGTTAGAGTTATAAAGGGAAAAGTTAAGGGTTATAATAAGAAACAAAAAATGAAAAAAAAAGCAATGACTCTATATACCAATAAAAAATATGAAAAGGTAAGGACATCCACAATACATATTTGTAAAAGTCAGGATACACATTTGTGGATGTATGTCCAAACTTTATGTGAGTTTAGTTTGAGAAGATTCATATAGTATTTGCGTGAAGTTCGTGACGTTCATAAATGTGTGATGTAATCCTGTAAAAGCATTCACAACACATATTTACGGATGTCATACACATTTGCGAACGTACATCAGACTTTATGCAAGTTTTAGTTAAAGAAGATTTACATGGTATTTGCGCGAAGGTCGTGACATTTAAATGTATGATGTGAACCTGCAATTAGTCGGTAAGTATGTAAATGTAAAGATATTCATAACACGTATTTGTGAATATCATACAAACATTTGCGGACATACGTCTTGACTTTAAATGAGTTTTTAGCTATAGGAGGTTCACATGAAGCCATTCGTCTTTATTCTTCTTCATATATGAGAGAGCAAAAGACGAGAGATGAACGTTGGCATCAACGTTCATCCATGAAATACATGTGATTTGAAATCACACTCCTACCCGTGAGATTCAAAATCTCAAAGGTTGACATGATTTTGAATCCACGTGAGCCCAAATCCCTTGTTTAGTTGTGCACGAGATTTGAGCCCCTGTAAGAATCACTCTCTCATTTGAATGAGAGTGATTCTCATGTTATTTAACCAAACATGCCCTAAGGGTACGTTTGGTTTTATCACATAAGTTTCACTTCCTTGTATACTTTAGAAAGTGAATCTCAATTGTTTTTTTTTTTTTTGCAAAAGCAACCAAACCTAAAAAGTATCATTATGAGAAAATGAATCTCATTAGCCTTTCGTTTTAAAAAGTCTCAAGAGACCTAATGAGATTCGAGTTTTCATGATATTTAGAAAGTTAATCTTATTTGCAGAGTACCCACCATCAACCAAAGGTACATAAGAGTAGAAGAAAAAATGTTTGTTATTATAAAATAGTAAATCTTGACTTTATAACCCAGTAAAACTGACCAGAGTTTGAAATCACATAGTGAGTAACAGCTTCTACCATTTGAGGATATTTCAAAAAAACTTTTTTAGTTGTTGGTGTTCACTATTGAAAGATTTCTCATATATATATATATATATATATATATATATATATATATATATATATATATATATATATATATATATATATATATATAGTAGAGTGTAGGTGCATAATGATACGTGATTAATGGGTTTTTATGCTCTTTCGGTGTTTTTTTTTGCAGTTCGGACACATTAAATGTATTGGGCATAACCGATTTACAAGGAATCCACACCTGCATCGTGTGTTTTTGAAGAAAAAAATGATATTTAGAGCCTCAAAAATTTAAAAAGATTTTGAACCATTGTTTTTTAGAACCTTGTAAAAACCCACCCATGTGTCGAAATCGAATACTGCAAGAGCTGCTGTACATAGATCACGTCTATATGATTAGAATTTAAAAATAAAATGAAAAACCCTGAAACACTCGCACCTACATTCCTCTCTCTCTCTCTCTCTCTCTCTCTATATATATATATATATATATATATATATAAAGAAAAGAGAACCATCCCACCAAAGAAAAATCTAAAATATACAACCAATGACAATTGCACGGGCTCCCATTCTCCAATGCCTGAGCATTTCAATCATTGGACTTCATATATTTATTCTTTATAAATTATTTAGTAAGAAATATACTTTATACAAAGACTTTACACATACAATAATGTTTGTCAAAACGTGAAAAATGAACGGCTCACAATGCATTTAAAACTTTACAATATAAAGTATTGTCTGCCAATGATTTTTAACGCTTTTAAAAATGCATTTAAACATCTAAAATTCATAATCCAAAACATATAGCTCATTAAAATGAATGATAAAAATCAGACATGTAAAGTTTGATAAATATAAAACTTGATCATTAGAGAAGAAACACGTTCATTATCATCGGTTATATATATATATATATAGAGAGAGAGAGAGAAAAAGAGAGAGAGATGTCAGTAGAAAACTAAAAATCCCTGCACCAAAAGAGATTTATTTTTTTCCCATATGACATGATCTTCAAAATGGGGAACCCAAGTAGCGCAATTGACCTGAAAAGATCAGGTGCAATATTTGTACATTAAGCGCTTGATCACCCTCTATTTTGGGAACAGGCCTGGGGCTAAGGACTGATGGAGGGCAATCATGTGCTGCTCAAATTTCGCGCCATGTAATTGCACCAGATCATGACTCCACATTGAGGCCCTCGTCCGCATAAGTCAGGGTGTATCCCTATTTCTTAATAGCCTAAAATACTTAGGGCACACCACCTTCAACAACAACAACAACAACAACAACAACTACGCCTTCATCCTAAAACAATTGGGGTCGGCGATATGAACCAACAAAGAAAATCATTATGGGTCTTACACATGAATCCTTCTCCTCCATTCATTTTTATCCAATGCCATGTCCTCGGTGAGGTTCAAAGCATTCATATCCTTTCTTATCACCTTCATCCATGTCTTCCTAGGCCTACCCCGACCTCTTTTAACTAATATATTTTCCTATTTCTCCATCCTTCTAACTGGAGCATCATTAGGCCTTCGTCGAATATGTCCAAACCACCGTAAACGATTCTCTCTCATCTTATTTTCAATGGGTGCAATGCCTACCTTCTTACGTATCTCCTCGTTCTGAATCTTATCTTTTATTGTATTTCCACACATCCATCTTAGCATATGCATCTCAGCTACACTCATTTTTTGAATATGATGTCTCTTGGCAGCCCAACATTCCGTACTATATAGTAAAGTGGGCCTAATAGTCGTCCTATAAAACTTTCCCTTCAACCGCAATGGCATTCTACGATCGCACAACACTCCAGTTGCACTCTTCCATTTCATCCACCCAACCTTCATTAATGAAAAAGAACGAAGCGCACACAAGTTCATACCTCGTGCAACACGAAGAGTGACGATGCATCACATCATCTACCAAAGATTAGGATCAGGTGAAGCAGCGTTTTACAAACTTTTGTAAAACTCCAAAGTCTAACCAATAGGTGACACGCATCCTGAACCGGGTCCGACTAAACGGGTGCATTTGATGGAGCTTTGTCAAAGCCTCTAGTCATACCCCTATCTCTCTCTTTCTCTGAAGAACTATGGGATGGAACCAAAGGTTAGAATCAGTGTATATGAAAACACAATTTCCATCCCCGCCTCGCCACGTTTGGACAAGGGATGGAGGACATGAAACAGAGATGAAGGCGGGGATGGAGGTTAAAATCAAAACTCGTGCGGAGATAGAGGCGGAGATAGACTTACGCTTTTCCCTGTCCCACCTTGTCCTGATCCCCGCCTTGCCCCACCCTGCCATGTCTCCAATCCTTCTTTAAGGATGCCAGTGGACCAAGGGAAAATGGGGCCCCGCCTCACCTCGCTCTGCTTGGACCGGGGATGGAGGACATGAAACGGGGATGAAGGCAGGGATGAAGGTTAAAATCAAAACCAGTGCAAGGATGGAGACGGAGATGGAAGGCTGGACTTTGAGACGGGGCGGGGGTGGAGATTGTCGCATGCCCCCACCCCAGTCCACTGTCATCCCTATATTGAGTTTTCTTTGGAAATTCAGTCATGTCTTGCCATGCAAAAGTATGATCTGTCAGCGAATTGGATTAGTTTAGAGTAGATACTTACACAATTTTTTGTTTGTTTATTTACATTATCCATTGTGTGAGTTGCGCTATAGAATCAAAAGGCGTACTCTGACTTTACCTTCCCTTTGGAGAAGGATGATTGAAGTTTGAACGATGTCCCCACATATTTCAAAAAGAATTTTTTGTGATTTATAAGGTAAGTCTCAAAATTTTTTATTAATAGTTTTTGGCGATCATGATGGGACACAATTTTTATTAATAGTTTAAACTCCGCCTGTGTAGTTATACACTGCCGGTCCCAAGCCCGGATAAAGGAGGAGGGTTGTGGTAGGCCTGTGACAGCCAGCATAAAAACTTTGTCATATCCTATGAAAATGAACCAATATGAGAATTTCGTTGGGGCGTTCCCTACTGAGCGACGCGCTGTACTCTCTAGGCCCGGAGGCAGTGATAAATGTGCAAGGGTTGCTAGGTCGTCGCCCAGAAGCGACGCGTCACACCGGCGCCTGGGTGTGGTGTCAAATAGGCAAGGGTTCCCTCACTTTGTTGGACGGGTGGGGGTAAAGAAGTTAGTCCAAGACCATAAAATTAGGTTAGCCACTTGGAACATAGGGTCTTTAACTGGTAAGTTGGTAGAGTTAGTAGATGTTATGTGTAGGAGAAAGATTGATATTTTATGTCTTCAAGAGACCAAATGGGTAGGTGAGAAAGCTAAAGTGATAGAACCTTGGGGATATAAGATTTGGTATACAGGAATAAATAGGAATAGGAATGGAGTAGGGATTGTTATGAGTCGTCAGTTTATAGATAATGTAGTTGAGGTCCGTAGGAAGGGTGATAGAATTTTACTTATTAAATTAGTATTAGGTACGGATATTATTAATATTATTAGTGTTTATGCACCTCAAGTAGGTTTAGATGATTCCATTAAGCATCAATTTTGGGAAGATTTAGATGGAGTAGTACAAGAGACATCTTATGGAGAAAAGCTTTTCATCGGCGGTGACCTTAATGGACATGTAGGCATTAGTAGGGATGGATTTGAGAATATCCATGGAGGCTATGGTATAGGAGAAAGAAATGAAAGTGGAGAAAGGATTTTAGATTTTTGTTTGTCCTATGATATGATCTTAGCAAACACTTGGTTTAGGAAGAGGGAGTCTCACCTAGTAACATTTAAAAGTGGGGTTAATACGAGTCAGATAGATTTTTTCCTACTTAGAAAGAGAGATAGGGGTTGTTGCATCGATTGTAAGGTTATACCGGGAGAAAGTGTAGCTACATAACATAGAGTCTTAATTTTAGATCTTAGAATTAGAAAATGCCGCAAAAGGGATAGACATAGGATAGATCCTAAAATTAAATGGTAGGCACTGAAAGGAGCTAAACAAGGAATGTTTGTAGAGCAGGTAGTTAAGGAAGCTGATTGGTCTCTCAAGGAGGATTCAGAATCAATGTGGAATAAGATAGCGGGTGGTATGAGAAATGTGGCTAAGGAGGTATTGGGTGAGTTTAAAGGCGATGCACCGCTAGGTAAGGATACATCATGGTGGAACGAGGATGTCAAATTAGCTATTAAGGTTAAAAGAGAGTGTTATAGAAATCTAAGTAAGAGTCGTGATAATGAGAATTTGGAGAATTATATGATAGCAAAAAAGGAAGCTAAAAAAGTAGTTCGAAACGCGAGAGATAAGGTATATAAGGAGGTTTATGACAAGTTGGATATCAAAGAGGGCGAGAAGGATATTTATAGGCTTGCAAAGATGAGAGATAGGAAATCGAGGGATTTGGGAATGGTTAGATGTATCAAAGATGAAACACAAAGGGTTTTAGTCAAAGATGAGGAGATTAAGGAGAGATGGAAAGATTATTTTGATAAGCTATTTAATGATAGTCATGCTCAAGATCTTGGAGACTTCTTCATTCCTTTTCATGAGATAAATCGTGACTTCATGCGCAAGATTCAAAAGAAAGAAATTGCAGAGGCTTTGAAGAAAATGAAATCAAGAAGGGCAGTTGGCCCAGATGGTATACCTATCGAGGCTTGGAAATGCTTGGGAGAGAAAGGTTTAGAATGGTTGACAAATCTTTTTAACTTGATTTGGCGAACAAATAAGATGCCTAATGAGTGGAGGAAGAGTACTTTGGTGCCTTTATATAAGAATAAGGGTGATATACAAGATTGCACAAACTATCGTGGTATAAAACTCATGAGTCATACTATGAAACTTTGGGAGAGGGTGATTGAGTCTAGGTTGAGGAAGGTTGTCATGGTATCGGAGAATCAATTTGGTTTTATGCCTGGAAGATCAACTATGGAAGCTATACATCTTCTTAGACAACTTATTGAAAGATATAGAGAGAGGAACAAAGATTTGCATATGGTTTTTATTGATTTAGAGAAGGCCTACGATAGAGTACCTAGGGACGTTCTCTGGTGGACAATGATGAAGAAAGGTGTTTCTCTCAAGTACATTAGTATAATTAAAGATATGTATGAAGGAGTAGTAACCAATGTCCGCACTTGTGGAAGGGTGACAACCAATTTTTCGATAACGGTTGGGTTACATCAAGGATCTGCTTTAAGCCCTTTCCTATTTGCGATAGTGATGGATGAGCTTACGAGATCAATTCAAGAAAATGTACCGTGGTGTATGTTGTTTGCTGATGATATTGTTTTGATTGATGAGTCTAGAGCTGGGGTTAATGCTAAGTTAGAATTATGGAGACAGACATTGGAAGCTAGAGGTTTTAAGTTGAGTAAGAGTAAGACTGAATATATGGAATGTCGGTTTAGTAAGCAACGAAGTAGTGATGGGAGTGTAGTGAAGCTTGGTGAGCAAGATATACCGGTGAATGATTATTTCAAATATTTGGGATCCATCATTCAAAAGTATGGAGAAATTGATGGAGATGTAAATCATAGGATAAAGGTTGGGTGGATGAAATGGAAAAGTGCTACTGGAGTGTTGTGCGATCGTAGAATGTCATTGCGGTTGAAGGGAAAGTTTTATAGGACGACTATTAGACCCGCTTTACTATATGGTACGGAATGTTGGGCTGCCAAGAGACATCATATTCAAAAAATGAGTGTAGCTGAGATGCGGATGCTTAGATGGATGTGTGGAAATACAATAAAAGATAAGATTCGGAACGAAGAGATACGTAAGAAGGTAGGTGTTGCACCCATTGAAAATAAGATGCGAGAGAATCGTTTACGGTGGTTTGGACATATTCGGCGAAGGCCTAATGATGCTCCAGTTAAAAGGTTGGAGAAATGGGAAAATATATTTGTTAAAAGAGGTCGGGGTAGGCCTAGGAAGACTTGGATGGAGATGATAGGAAAGGATATGAATGCTTTGAACCTCACCGAGGACATGGCGTTGGATAGAAATGATTGGAGGAAAAGGATTCATGTGGAAGACCCAAAATGAATTTCTTTTTTGGTTCATATCGCTGACCCCAATTGTTTTGGGATGAAGGCGTAGTTGTTGTTGTTGTTGTTGTATGATGGGACACAATTTTTCTTTAAAATTTCATAGCTAGACCTACATTTTAGTCTTTTTTTTTTTTTGCTTTTTTGGATGACTAAACAAGGTTTAGCCATCCATCTTGGTTTTTTTGTCGGCTGGGCATTCTGAAGGCCTGTCTGCATTCCTGTATTTTTACTGCTCCTAAAAATATTATTGTTATCTTTGAACGAGTAAACTGGTTTAGCCATCTATCTTGGTATTTTCGCAGAATGAACAGTTTGAGGGCCTGTCTGCATTCCTACGTTTTTCCTACTTTCCATAATATTTTTTCCTCTATTGGATGACTAAATTAGGTTTAGCCATCTATCCTGATTTTTTTGCAAACTTGGCCAACCGAGGCCCTATTTGTGTATTGCCTACTCACGTCTACTCTGTTGTCTCTGATAGGTTTGTCCATTCAACAAGGCTCTGATCCTGACAGGTTTGACCGTCTAATCAGACTGTGTTTCTGACAAGTTTGGCCATCCAGTCAGACTTTGTTGTTGATAGATTTTGGCCATCCTATTAGAATCTGCCTCTCTCCCCTTTTCTGTTTTTACAGATTGGCTGTGCAGGTTCTGCAAATCCTTTTCACATACTTGGTCATCTTGTCCATGCGACCTCATTTCAGATTTAGCCGTGCAGGTCTTGCAGCTCCTTTTGGCCATCTTGGCCTTGCGACTTTATTGCAGACTTAGGCGTTCAGGCCCTACAAGTTTTCTGCAGATTGGTCGTCCAGGTCCTACAGATCCCTCTCACAGACTTGGTAGTCTTGGCACTGCGACCTTATTACAAACTTGATCATTCAAGCCCTGCAGGTTTCCTGTAGTGTGGGCTGTCCAGGCCCAGCAACCCTTCACTCTTTGATCATCCAATGCCTTTTTCTATTTTAGCCGTCCGGTTCTATTTAGCCATCTGGCCTAGTTTGGCTGTTCAAGACTCATTATCCTGAACATTGATTTCATTTATTTATTTTTAATTTCGAATATAGACTTTTTTTTGCATTAGTTTCATGCATCAACTTTAAAATTTAGGCTTTTCTCATAATTTTAAAGACCCTTGCTGAAGAAAGTACATGCTCACATAGAACAAACGAAAATACAACCTCCAACAAGTTAGGGCTTGTGTGAGTTATTGTTTGATTCTTATCTTGTGCTCCTTATTTTCTTCCTCTCTCCTAGAAAAAGAACCCTTTTATTGTGATTAAAAAAAAAATCTTTTATCCTATTATTTGGATCTTTGAATCCTCCCACTAGTACCTTTCAGTTGTTACCTGGGGTATATCGGTATGGATTCGGATGAGCGCTCAAAAATCTAGAACCTGAAGAGTCCTCGCAGATAAAACCTTGCTAGGTACCAAAGTGTTTTTGAAATATCTCATTAATTGTTTGGTCCTGTGTGAATTATTGTTTGGGGTATAATGCATACCTGAACCAAAACCTGCTAACTTAAAATCCAACCTATCCCAGAGGAAACACCTATGGAGAATCCTACCTACGAGATGCCACTCTATATGATGCAAAACATCATATTCAACAAGGATCCGAATGAAAGGACCCACACAGATATTCATAATGAGTTTAGCTCACGTCAGTGCTCTCATCGATCTCATAAACTCCCTCATGTGTGTTATGAGACAAGTAGTTCTGGCGCAGACGAGTCTACAAGACCTTGTATTAAAGTTGGGTCTGAAGAATGATACCCACATCCCTCATGCGGGTTACGAGACAGATAGCTCTAACACATGTGAGTCTACCAGGAGACGAACCCCTATGACCCTGCATTTCAAATCCCGATCCAAGAAAGATGATGTGTTAGTACAAGCTAGAAAAAATATAAAGAAGATAGAGGAAAAGACGAGAGAGATACAAAAACAGTTGGGACGAGACTGGGGTGCCCCTGTGGTTGGGGGGTCGCGAGGTGGGTTGGAGGGCGAGAGAGAGAGCGGGGCAGTTGGGAGGGGCCTCTTGTGAGTGTGGGCGGTGGGTTGTGGTGGGTGACTATAGGTTCACATGGAGGGTTGGAGGGAGAGAGGAGTTGTGGGGGCTTTGTGGGTTGACACCTATGGGGTCACGGGGAGGGCTGAAAGGCGAGAGAGTCTGTGGTGGTAAGGGCCTGCTCATCTGCGCTGCACAGAGAGAGAGAGAGAGAGAGAGAGAGAGAGAGAGAGAGAGAGACCAAAAAGGTGGGTGATTTGGGTTGGGCACGTGCCTATCTTGACCAACATGAGGCCATCGATCACGTCGGCAAACAACTACAACAACAAGAAAAAAAAAACCATCTCACAGATCAGCCTTTTTTTCTTCCATTTTTCAGCGAACGAATCAACGAAGATCATTTTTTTTCTTGCGAATGACTAATGTTTTTTTTTCTCACTGACTGAAACAAAAAAAAAGGAAAAAACGTAGAAGCTTTATCGACGGTATGGTTGTCATCGCTCACATCTTCAAACAGGTAGAGAGGAGGAAATCAATGACCAGCAAGAAGCAGCAACTCTCGCAACTCCAAAAGAGGGGCATCTCCTTCCCCGGCTCTGGCCATACACCCGTTGATTGCAAGACGTGGATGACGTCGCTCGACCTGCAGAGGTTCTGAATCAAGGGCATTGTGTGGACTGACACCCACGACTCCACCACCAACAAGATCAGGATCTGATACGTCACTCGTCCCTTAGCCTAATGTCAGTCATGCTTCATCTATCGCCAACTCATTCGGGGCACCCGGGTCCTCGACATTCCAGTCGACCAGAACCGGCGAGTCTGCCATGACATCCTCACCACCTACAACGTCGACGTCGTCCTCTGAGAATGGAGGCATGGTCATGGTTGGGCAAGGCGACGTATCGACGATGTCATCGTCATCATTGTCATTCTAACTCACTCAGTTTTTGGCCATGAGCCGTAGAGCCATCAGAGCGCTGACCGACCTTTTCAGTAGAGACCAAGGGGAAGGCCATCGTCGAGAGGATGAGAGAGGCTGACAACGAGGAGCACGTTGTCTCTGTCAGGGCTTCTTCATTGGAAGAGGGCTAGGGTTTCATGATCGTCCACCTCCTCCTCCTTCTCGGTGGTGATTGTTACGACAATGATTCCATACATGATACTTCAAGTACAAGGTTTTGATGATGAGCAAGTGAAATAAACTGCATTTCAGCTAATGCAATGAAGAAATTGAAGAATTCGATGAAGAATCTTTGAAGACTAGTGTGCATATGTTAAATTCATTAAAAGTCTTAGATTCTTGTAAGAGCCTTACTTAGAGTGCATATTTAGGTTGCATTTCACCTAAAAAGTCTTTAGAAAAACTTTTCTAAAAGAACCCTTCATGAAAATCTTTTTAGAAAACTCTTTCTTTAAATTTTCGTGTTTATTAGTCGACCAATAAACTCACCAGTCGACTAATCATTTCGCGCCAAATTTTTTAAACAAAATGTCATTTTTGTCAAATTAGTCGACCGAAGGTTTTATCAATTGACCGGACAGAATGTCTGTTTTCTAGAATTTTAGCAACAGTCGACTAATGACTTTATCAGTCGACCGGACAGAACATGTATTTTCAGAAAAGTTTAGCAGCAGTCGACTGAAAGGTTTTTCAGTCTACTAATGATATTATCAGTCGACTAACTTTTTCTCTAGTCGACTAAGTTTCAAATCTTTAGATTTTCAAACGGCTCGATAAACAGATCAGTCGACCGACGATAACTGTCAGTCTACTAATAACTAACTATCAGTCGACTAACTACTGTTCCAGTCGACTAATTTTGCTGTTTTTTCTGAAACTTTTAAAAAGGTGTGTCTTTTCATTTTTCAAGCGTTTTGATCATTCAAAATGGATTGTTTTGACACCCTTTCATACCCTCAACGTATGGAAACTTTCAACTATAAATATGAGTGCATTTTACACTCAAAAGCAATACAATTCAATCAATTTGAATCAATTACTCTTTGCTTTTTACTCATATTCATTTTCTCACTCACGTGATATTTTTCACTTCAGTTTTTTACTCAAATTTCTTTGAGAGATAGTGAATTCGTGAGTAGAGTATTTCAACAACCTCAAAAGCCAATTGCATCTCATTTGCATTCATAAGAAGGGTTCATAGGTTGTTTTGTAAGTTGTTACTTATTTTATTTTTCTATAAAAGGAAGGACTCCTTGGTTTGAAGGAGTTGTTTGCTTTCAGTAGGTGTGTTACTGGAAGTGAGACCGGATTTGGTCTGTATGATCTTGTAGTTACATAAGGTTGATAGTGGAAATCTCAAGCGGGTTTTGCTTGAGGATTGGATGTAGGTCGGGAAAGATCGAACCAGGATAAATTATTGTGTTGTTTGTGTGATTGCTTTGCGAATTTTAAAATCCTTCAAAATTCAAAAGATGATATTTAAAAGCACTATCCACCCCCCTTATAGTGCTTGTTGCCTCGATCCCACTGCACTTTCATTTGGTATCAGAGCAGGTTTGCTATTATTTTGATTTGACCATCATCTAGCATGACAACAACATCTTCTCAGCACAAAGAAGGATGCTCCTCTATTCATCCTCCTTTCTTCAATGGAACAAACTATGGATACTGGAAAGTAAGAATAACAATATTCTTATAATCCATGGATCTCAAAATTTGGAGAGTTGTTTTAGAAAAGTACCAAATGCCATTAACTGATTTCAGTCAATGGACCGATGAAGAAAAGAAAATGGCTTCCCTTAATGCCAAGGCTATGAATGCATTGTATTGTGTCGTTGATAAGGTAGAGTTCAATCGCATCTCTCAATGCTCTACAACAAATGAAATCTGACATACTCTTCTCATGACTCACGAAGGTACGTCAAAGGTAAAGGAATCTAAAATTGCTTCTTTAGTTTATAAATTTGAATTGTTTAAAATGAAGCAAAATGAATTTATATCAGACTTGGTAACAAGAATGACCGATATCACTAACACTCTAAAATCTCTTGGAAAAGAATATTCACAAGTAGATTTAGTCAAAAAAAATTTAAGGTGTTTAACTCCTGAATGAGAGAGAAAAACCACAGCTATTATGGAAGCAAATGATTTAAACACTCTCACTCTTGAAGATTTGGTTGGTAACTTAATGGCATATGAAGTCCAACTTCAAGACAGACAAGAAGAAGAACCCAAGAAGAAATCTCTTGCTTTTAAGGCTACTTTTGACTCTGAAAATTCAGAAGAAGATGAAGATGAAGACATTGCCCTCATTACAAGGCAATTCAGAAGATTCATCAAAAAGGGAAGATTTCAAAGAAAGGTAAAGAAAGCGGATTCTTCCAATCCTAATGAAGTCAAGTGCTTTAACTGCAAAAAGGCGAGACATATCAAGAAAGATTGTCCTCTTCTCAAAATCAAGCCTAAGGACCAATTCAAGAAGAAAAAGGCATTTCAAGCATATTGGGATGATAGTGACTCCTCTTCCGATGAAGAATCAAATGAAAAAATCGCCAACATGTTTTGTAGCTCAAGAAGACTCGGTAAGTCAATTTGAGTATGATGATTTATTAGAGGCATTTAATGATTTATATGCTAAATTTAAGAGTCTAAGTTCTAAAAACAAAGAGTTAAAAATTGAAAATTCGACTTTTGACTCTCAAAACAAAGTGTTACTTCAAGAGATAGAAGATCTCAAGAAGGAAAACTCTTGTCAAGCATTTGAGATAAAAGAAATTGGAATTAGAACCAATCTCTTACAAAAAGAAATATCGTCTAAAAGAAAAATCAAATGATCTTCTTTCTATAGTGATCAAATTCACAAATGGACTAGAGTATATAAAGACTTCTTGGTTCTCAAAGATGCTCGGTTAATAAAACTGGATTGGGATATAGCTTCTTTGATACTCAAAATAGACCAAACTATGTTGTGAAGAATCAAAGACAACATTTTCAACCATTTGTTCAAAGAACTAAATTTTCTAGTTATAATAGAAATGCATCTAATCATGGAACTTATAATGCTTATAAGCCTAGACATGATTACTCTAGAAATGCTAAATCTTTTTATAGAAAGAATATTTATTATCAAAGGAAACCAAAATCCAAATGGATATGGGTTCCTAAGACTAACTCTCATGGACCCAAAAATAGAAAGGGGTCAAATGCTTTTTCTTCTAATTTTGTTGTAGGTACACAAAATAAGGAGCAAATGGATATTGGACAACGATTGTTCCAAACATATGACTGGAAGGCCGGAGTTATTTTCCAACCTTCAAAGTAAGGATGGAGGAACCGTCACCTTCAGTGACAATAACAAGGGAAAAGTAATCGGTATCGGTAATATTGGTAATCCAAAATTTCCCTTGATAGAAAATATTCTTTTAGTAGATGGTTTAATGCATAATTTATTATCCATTAGTCAATTATGTGATAAAGTTTTCTTGTTTCTTTTGAACATGATTTATGCTTAATTTCTGATTTTCAATCTAAAAAGATCATTTTTTAAGGTAAAAGAAGGAACAATGTGTATGAACTTTATCTAGATGAGTTACCCACTTTTAATGAAAAATGTCTTATTGTTTCAAATGAAATTCAATGGTTATGGCACAAGAGACTTGGACATGTTAACTTTAAAATTATTTCCAAGTTATCCAAGAATGATCTTGTTAGAGGCCTACCTAGAATACCATATAAGAAGAATCACTTATGTGATGCTTGCCAAATGGGTAAACAAATCAAGAGTTCTTTTAAGGCAAAAGATATAGTTTCAACAAAACGTCCTCTTAAACTTTTACATTTAGTTCTATTTGGACCATCAAGAATTCAAAGTTTGAATGGTAGCAAGTATGCTTTTGTTATAGTAGATGATTATTCTCGATTTACATGGGTGATTTTTTTAAAAAGCAAAAATGATGCTTTTTCTGAATTTTAAAAACTTTGTAGAAGAGTTACAAATGAAAAATCTACATCTATTATTAAAATTCGTAGTGATCATGGTGGTGAATTTAAAAATGAATTTTTTCTAAAGTTTTGTGATCTACATGGTATATCTTACAACTTTGCTTTTCCTAGAGCGGCTCCACAAAATAGACTTGTTGAAAGAAAGAATAGAACTTTGCAAGAATGTGCTAGAACCATGCTTCAAGATAAAAATTTACCAAAATACTTTTGGGCTGAAGCAATAAATACATCATGTTATGTTTTAAACTGTGTTCTTATTCGACCAATCTTAAATAAAACATGTTTTGAATTGTATTATGATCGTATACCAAAGATCTCATATTTCAAAATTTTTGGTAGTAAATGCTTCTTGTTAAATACCAAAGATAATCTTGATAAGTTTGATTCAAAATCAGATGAATCAATATTTCTTGGATATTCTTCTAGAAGTAAAGCTTATCATATTTTTAATAAAAGAACATTTTGCATTGAAGAATCTTTACATGTTGCATTTGATGAAGATTTTTAAGCAGGTTATACCTATAAGCGAAGGAGAAGAAGTCACACTTTAAGAAGAACCTTTGATAGAGAGTACTTCTCAAGAAAATGTTCCTCTTCAACCGATTTGGAAAGAAGCTCCCAATCATCCACATGAACAAGTTATTGGAGAAATAAAGAGTGGTGTCCAAACTAGAAGGCAATTGCAATATATTGCAATTATTGCTTTCATATCTAAAATAGAACAAAAAAAAATATCAATGAGGCTTGTGATGATGAATTTTGGTTTTTGGCCATGTCTAAAGAACTAGGCATTTGTTCATTATTAGACATATAATTTTTTTTTTTGTTTTACTTGAAAAATTTTAAGACTAAATTTTTTCTTGAACTTTGTTTACTGTTATTGCTTTGATAAAACAACATTACTTTACATGAACTTTGATACTTTCTAGGTTGTAATATTTTGAACTTGAATTTGCATTTTTCTTATGCTATATCTGTACTTAGTCTTTTTGATAATAGCAAAGGGGGAGAAAAAGACGGAAATTGCATGAGAACTTGCATGAGAAAAAGGAGAAAAAGACACATGATGAAAATTATGAGAAAAAGACGTTGCCTCACATGACATAGAATTTGCATGAGAAAAGAAAGACAAACATAGAAATTGCATCATGTGAAAGAATTGAAAATTGCATTCATAAAAAATAGTTTTAGAAATGCATGAAGTAATGATGGAAATGCAAAACAATCAATATGTGATATATGTGCTTTGATTGTACTAACTTCTAATGTTTTGCAACATATTGATAGGGGGAGTAAAATCTCCATCTATGCATTTAAATGCTTCATCTTTAAGTAGTTTGTCATCATCAAAAAGGGGGAGATTGTTACGACAATGATTCCGTACATGATACTTCAAGTACAAGGTTTTGATAATGAGCAAGTGAAATCAACTGCATTTCAGCTAAGGCAATGAAGAAATTGAAGAATTCAATGAAGAATCTTTGAAGACTAGTGTACATATGTTAAATTCATTAAAAGTCTTAGATTCTTGTAAGAGCCTTACTTAGAGTGCATATTCAGGTTGCATTTCACCTAAAAAGTCTTTAGAAAAACTTTTCTAAAAGAACCCTTCATGAAAATCTTTTTAGAAAACTCTTTTTTTAAATTTTCGTGTTTATTAGTCGACCAATAAACTCACCAATCGACTAATCATTTCGCGCTAAATTTTTTAAACAAAATGTCATTTTTGTCAAATTAGTCGACCGAAGGTTTTATCAATCGACCGGACAGAATGTCTATTTTCTAGAATTTTAGCAACAGTCGACTAATGACTTTATCAGTCGACCGGACAGAACATGTATTTTCAGAAAAGTTTAGCAGCAGTCGACTGAAATGTTTTTCAGTCTACTGATGATATTATCAGTCGACAAACTTTTTCTCTAGTCGACTAAGTTTCAAATCTTTAGATTTTCAAACGGCTCGATAAACAGATCAGTCGACCGACGATAACTGTCAGTCTACTAATAACTAACTATCAGTCGACTAACTATTGTTCCAGTCGACTAATTTTGTCGTTTTTCATGAAACTTTTAAAAAGGTGTGTCTTTTCATTTTTAAAGCGTCTTGATCGTTCAAAATGGATTATTTTGACACCCTTTCATACCCTCAACGTATGGAAACTTTCAACTATAAATATGAGTGCATTTTACACTTAAAAGCAACACAATTCAATCAATTTGAATCAATTACTCTTTGATTTTCACTCATATTCATTTTCTCACTCACATGATATTTTTCACTTCAGTTTTTCACTCAAATTCCTTTGAGAGATAGTGAATTTGTGTGTATAGTATTTCAACAATCTCAAAAGCCAATTGCATCTCATTTGCATTCATAAGAAGGGCTCATACATTGTTTTGTAAGTTGTTACTTATTTCATTTTTCTGTAAAAGGAAAGACTCCTTGGTTTAAAGGAGTTGTTTGCTTTCAGTAGGTGTGTTACTGGAAGTGGAACCGGATTTGGTCTGTATGATCTTGTAGTTACACAAGGTTAATAGTGAAAATCTCAAGCGGGTTTTGCTTGGGGACTGGATGTAGGTCGGGAAAGACCGAACCAGGATAAATTATTATGTTCTTTGTGTGATTGCTTTGCGAATTTTAAAATCCTTCAAAATTCCGAAGATGATATTTAAAAGCACTATTCACCCCCCCTCTAGTGTTTGTTGCCTCGATCCTACTGCACTTTCAGTGATGCAGCAACAGCAAGGAGATAGCAATGGATTGACCTACAAGGACGCCAACATCGACATCGATGCCGACATTGAGCTTTTCCAGTGGATTGCCAAGATGGGCCCCGACATCGGTGGCTTCAGCGGTCTCTTTTCTGGGCACCTCAGGTGTGAGGCATCAGATGACAAGGTCCACAACAACGATTCTGAGGCTGACCGAAGGAACAAAGAGAGAGCAGAGGGTCAAAACCCTCTGCAAATTTGAACAGTGAGGGAGGAGGAGTTGCATCTACCTTAATAGTGAGGCTACGTCTGAGAGGGATCGTAGTGAAGTTCTGACCGACTGACCACCGAGAGATGGCAACCCTAGATGGTTACGCCAAAGAAGGCACAACTGTCGCATCTTTCGGTGAGGTTTTATCTCGACTAGACTCTCACCGAAAATCTTGGCCGCGATGTCAGCCTTAGAGAAACCTGCAAAAGAAAAAGAAAAAAAAAGGGGTTAGTGTTTCTCGAAAACTCGAGAACCCTTTATCTCTTTTTGTATTTTTTTGTTTTTCATTTTTTTTTCTCACACTTAGTCTATATTTTTATGTGATATTACGTTATAATGCCTCTATTATTTTTAGAATCGAGGCTCTAGTTTTTGAAATTTCCAAAAACAGACCTGTCTTCTGGTTAATACCCGAGACAAGGATGTGTTTTCTTAAATTATAGAAGACCACCTAGAGTTTTTTGTTTAACTCAGAGTTTTCTGAATATTATGTTTTGGATTGTTGATTTAACCTAGAAATGTTTCTGAGTTTTTTGATTTTACAGAAAAGTAGTCCTTGTTAGCAGAATACCTCAGACAGGTTTGGATCTGGATTGGGTCAAGCTATTCAGGTAGCTTCTTACAAACCTTGGTTGGATCCGGTAAAACTTTTTGGACCCAGTTATTATTTGGTTTATATCTCTACTTTGATATTTTTTGGATATAGAAATATTATGTTTGCATATGGTTTTGTTATATGCATTAATATTTTGTTCATGTTAATATCAAGATCCAATATGGTTGATCAAAATTTTTAGATCAAGTTTAATTATAAGATCTATTATACATAATTGTTTAGGTCTAGATTGGATCTGATCTATATTAAATCAGATGTTTGAATCTAGTAAGGTGACATAGGCCTAGTTGGATCCAATAAAGCAATATTGGGTCTGGATGAATGTGCATGGATCTAGATAGTTCAAATTAATTGGATATAGATTCAGCTGAATTAATTTTGGATCCAGACAATGTTATTAGATCTTATTGAACTTGAACGAATCTAGTGTTGAGTTCTGATGCCCTGATATGAGATATGGATCTAGTTTGATTTAGATTGGATCTAGTTGAGTTATATGCCTGGATATAGAATATGAATCTAGTTTGATCCAACTTTGTGATTGGATCCGGACGAGTGTTATGCCCGAATACAAGTATGGATCCAAAATTGATCCAGAGACAAATTTAAATATATATACATATACTATATGGATCTAGATTTGATCCAAGTTTTATGTTGAATTTAGGTAATCTCAGGCCAAATATTTGGATCTAATAATGACGTATATTTTTTATAGATCCAAGATTGACATGCTTAGATCTAGATAAGTAGAATACTGGATATTTAATATGGATCTATTTGTATATGAAATATATGATTTTGAATATGAATTTGGATTATGGTCAAATCATGTAAGATCCATGATTTTATTTAAGCCTGTATGGAGATCCATTTTAATATGGATCATGTTGGGCTTGATAGATAACATCTCAAGTTGAATTTGGATATAGAATCCTATAAATCCAATAAATTTGGATATATAAATATATATTAGTGAATCCAGTAAAAGGTTTAAACTTAGAAGTTCAAACTTGTAGTTTGATAAAAGCCTTGTAATTAGCTTATCATATTTAGCATATCCAAATGATAATGAGATAGCTCTCAT
Source organism: Nuphar pumila (assembly GCF_984573655.1). Lineage (NCBI taxonomy): Eukaryota > Viridiplantae > Streptophyta > Magnoliopsida > Nymphaeales > Nymphaeaceae > Nuphar > Nuphar pumila. The sequence continues at coordinate 97,370,212 of NC_143261.1, read as the reverse complement.
TAGATACATATTCAAATTGGATTTAGGTATACAGATTTATGCCTATTTTAATGATGAAAAATCAATCTAGTCTGTAAGCATCCTCATGATGGTGATATATCATGAAGGAAAATTCCAACTAGTGTATGTAAAACCTCATGATGTCACGACTTAATGCAAATATTGCTTAAATACAATGCATTGGAATAGTGAGAGCGGAATTATAATTTTACACATACATGTGAGGATATTTATTTGTATATAATGATAAATAATTATTATAAATAATGCTTCTTATGATATGCTTGCATAAATGTATTATGGAATATTTTGATTTCATGCATAAAATGTTAAATGATGTTGGTTAGTCACATTTATAACTATTTAGATCCAGATATATTGATATGAAATGATCAAATAGTGATCAATATGTGATAATGCACATAAAAAGTGAGAGTACGTGAAAATTTAAAAAGTGAGAGTATTTGTTATACTTGGCAAATCATGATTTTATAAATTTCATAGTACTCTACTAGTGTGCATTCCTATGATATAGTCATGGAGGAGCCATAAGAACCCCATGACTATATAAGTGGACTGCATGACTTAGTATGCAGTGAATAATGAATACTTGAAATCTATGATGTGATGAAAAAATAACATAGTTTGTGAATAACCTCATGATAGAGATATATCATGAAGGCGGAATTCAATTAGCACATTTAAATCTCATAATGTCACGAGTACAATACATAATGTACTGGTTATGATAAAATGTGGGTGTTCATTCTATATGGCCAAGTGAGATATGTTGGATCCTGGTATGGATTCAGTGTGGCCAAATAGGTCTTACTTGGAATCTAATGAATCACTTGAGTAGTGGACCATTGAGATATGCACCATTAGGATAATGGTGAGACCCATTACACATTTGATTCCCAGCATGTTTGGGAATTCAATGAGACAATTAGGCCTGGATAACGGCTACTCAGAGGAAGTTAAAATTTTCAGTCATTGCTTCTGAAGAACACATCGAAGAGGTCTCAATATTTCTATCGAGGATCCCCCATTATGGGGGCCGTTAATCATTGCTCACTCCTCCTCTCCTCAAAACTTCCTGATGCACACCCTGATGATCCTAGGTCTATCACCTGCCTACCCTCCTCCACAACGTGTCTACCCTTAGTTCTCATCTGGTGGAGGTAACTTGCCAATTAATGAATGTCTTAAGCAGAGCACCTCTCACCGAACAGTAGAAGCTAGGTACTTCTTGGTGGCCAGCAAAACTTCAAAGATTGTTCAACGGAAAGACTGCCAATGTGCAATCGGTGATGGAGGGTTTTCCATTATCTTATCCCAAGAAAAAAAGTTTTACTCTCTAATCATAGACCGTATGGAAACTTTGTTTTGGAGAGCTTGGTTTCCATTGCGACCCAATCTTTAAAGGAATTATTTCATCTTTAGACTAACAATTACTCAACTCAAGAAAATTTTAGTCGATGAGCAATCAAATTGAATAATCTGTGGAAGGCATGATCTCTACTTAAATATATATACAGAGAGAAGGAGAGATATGTACTGAATAAGTAAAAAGGAATAAAGAAAAAGTTAGTGGTTTTATAACATGTTTTTTTTTTTTGAAAAAGTTAATTGTCATGTCAAAAAAAAAACGAAATTTTATAGATAGATAAATTCAAAGCAAAGGTGACGCCTTGATCTTTACACTTTTTTAGATAAAATGGTTGCGTGCACGGCTTTTGCTTTTTGTCCATTTTTAGATCTCGGATCGTGCATCACGTGTAACAAGGCACCTGAGAACGCCAACGTGATTATCCAAACAAATTTAAAGAATAAAGGGAATAATTGGTGCAAAATTATGTGCGTTCCATGTCACAGCTGGGACACTAGGGATGTCAGTGGACAGGGAAAACGAGGCCCCCATCCCGCCTCGTCTCATTTGGAAGGAGGATGGAGGAAAGACAGGGATGACAAAACACGTGCAGGGATGGACTTACGCATTTTTCCTCCCCACCCCATCCTCGCCTTGCCCTGCCTCATCCCCGTTCTTTCTTTAGGGATGACAGTGGACCGAGAAAAAACGTGGCCCGTTCGGACCTGGGATGAAGTACATGAAACAGGGATGGAGGTTAAAACCAAAATTAGTGTATGGATGAAGGCGGGGATAGAGAGCAGGATTTTGAGACCGGGCGGGGGTTGAGACCTTGTCCCCCGCCCCTGCCCCGGTCCACTGCCATCCCTATGGGACACCCTAGGTCTCCTCTTTACTGGACAGGACAAAAAAAAAAAAGATGTGGACATGCTACCGGGACACCTTCGAGTACAAGCCTTGAGGGCTTGTCGATTTTTTTGAAAATATTGTAATATTTTGGAAGGCTTATATTTTTTTAATTTGTACTCGGAGCAATCTCCTAGGCGCAGAGATCTAGCCGTGCTGGCTCAGCCCGCAATATTTTGGAAGACTTTTACTAAACTGAAAAGCTGAAAGATTTTCAAGGTATCATCTACAATGAAATATCATGTTCTTATTACAAGATTAACATGATAAACGTCCTAAAATTGTATATTATTCAAAAATTTATTTACATTGACTATATTACGTGTATCTTATATTTTTATATGTATTGAGAACGAATGTTGTGACTATGCTAAAAAGATGGAAATTTTCATCAAAAGCAATCTCGACAGAGAAAGCTGGGGTTAGGCAGACCCTATCAGTTATACAACCATACCATTTGGGGTTCGAACTTGCAAATCATCCCACAAGTTTTGATATTTAGTGCTTATACTACAACAAAATGATAATGGTGGATTTGAAGAAGATATCACCAATTGGGTTAAGTTGATAGAGATTAATGACATGTTATATGATAGAAAAATACTTTTACTAATAAAAGGATGTTTTATAGAACTGCTGTAAAACTAATACTACTATTAAGGATGGCAGTGGACCGGGGTGGGTGCGGTGGACAAGGTCTTCATGCCTGCCCCATCTCACAATATATAGTGACTTCCATCTTCAGTCCATCCCTGTGACGGGGGACTTTGGACCTCCAATCCGGCCCCGTCTCCATAACCATACCCATACCCATACCCATACCTATTTTTGCATGTCGCTAAATTTACCATCCCTGTTTCCTATCATTGTATTCGTTAGAATGAGGAAAAGGAGAGGTCGAGCCACTCAGATTATCAAGTTGTCAAGCGAAGCTGCATGAGAAACCTTGAGAGAAGGCCGAAAGGGTCCACCACTATGACCGGAAAAATGAGAACTGAAGAAGCTAAAAGGGTCATTTTAAGCTTTAGAGTTAGAAATTTAGTATTAGGAATATATATAAGAGATATATAATTATTAAATAACTAAGAGTATTTTAATCAATGCAGATCGGGACCGGACGGGGCAAAGGGGGGGGGGGAAGTGTAAAGTCCATCCTCAATAAACGAAACAGGTTCGGATTGATCCCGGCTTTCCCCGGTCTACTGCCATCCCTAACTACTATATGTAGTTGTGTTAGATGAGTAAAAGTTGCAAATAAACATCAAAATGTGCTTAGAAGTTAGACCAATAAAAAATGAAATAAGTGAATGTCACTAAGATGCTTTTGATATATTGCAAAGAGATTTTTATTACAGCTCATGCCAAAAAGGTTGTGATGATATGTACAAGTGTAAAGAACTGAGAAAAAGGGAAAACTGAAAACTTGGAAGGAAGCCATCAAAAGCAACATGAAGGATTGCAAAGTGGGCAAACTTATAGCTCTAGATAGAAAAAACTGAAAAAGTAAGTCTTGCAAAGACAACCGTATGTAGTAATGTTAAGGCTCGCTGATCATGATGGTATGCATCCGTTTTGTGTGAACTTTAGTGATATACGTTTTTTTTTTCTAATCTGACCATGTAAATGTTATCTGTGGGACTGGGTTTATAAAAACCAGCTCTTGGACCACATCTGATTCTGTCATGTAAGTAACGACGGGCATAATTTTTGTAAATACTCAAACCTCAAAAAATCATATTTTTCAATGAAAAACACAATCCAAATGTCAGTTTCAAGGTGAATGCACTATATCAAAGACATTGGAAAACCGGAGAGAGAGAGAGATGAGGAGAAAATCTCATTTGTATTGCACTGCAGAGAGAGATATGAGGAGCATATATATATATATATATATATATATATATATATATATATATATATATATATATATATATATATATATATATATATATATATATATATATATATATATATATATATATATATATAGAGAGAGAGAGAGAGAGAGAGAGAGAGAGAGAGAGAGAGAGAGAGAGAATCTCATTTGTATTGCACTGCTACCCTGACTTATATGCAAGATGTACGAAAGATAAGAAAGATTACATCCACAGACAAAAGCTTAAAACGGCAAGTTATCGCCAAGACTTCTTCTCGTTTGATTTTGAAAATTTTTATTTGTCACGAGTTTTTTTTGGGAAAATATAAGTTAAAAATGAATGAATTAATATTTAATGAATAATAGACAAAATAATTTTTTTAGAAAATGATATGGGTTTAAGGTCTTGTCCAAAAATGAAACTTCTAAATAAAATCATTTAAAACTTCAAAATATGGTTGTAATTTATACATTGGACTTTAGGAAAACTTTCCTATTCTCAACGCTTTTAATTTCCGATATGGAGTTTAGGAAACCGTTTTCTATTATCAACACTTTCGCCTATTGAGAAACTCGTTTTATGTTTTTGGTGGATGCGAATTTTTTTTATTACTATTAAATGAGAGAGAGTTAAATTAAAAGAAAGTTTAATGAGAATTCATTCACTTGAAAATAATGTTGTTCAATGCATTTTAAATGAATTTAAAGCAAGTAAGGGTCACTTTTTTGTTTTTAAATCATGCGATAAAAACTTAAATAGCGTGATAAAAACACGATATGTAGCTAGGTTCTGTTGCAAATGTCACGATATTTTGAAAATATCGTGAGAATTTAAAGTTTAAAACGGTAAGATAATATATCGATTTGTTCACAATATTTTTAAAATATCGTCGATATTTGTCAATATGATTACATCCAAAATAGCTCCCGTGAATGTCCCCACCTAATGAGAGCCAAAAGAATAAAGAATATCCACAAAATTTATCAACATAATTTACAAACGTATTTTACCGTTTAAACTTAGATTTCACTTACCATTTACGTCAGTTTTTTACCATGTAATGATAGGTAAAACCCAAGGTGAAATTAATAGACACATCTCCATAGATAGATTAGCCAAAAGAAGAAAGAAAAAAGAAAAATCTGAAGTTCACAAGAAACAATTTTCCTATACGTGGATACATATCCATTTATGTCCTAGTTTCAATCACCAAATTGACCATCGACCAAGTAATCTCAACTTAAAAAAATAAAAAAAAGCATAAAAAAAAAAGCAATGCTCTCTTCTACCGTTCCACGTGCTAAGTTTGACATCTTTTTGACTGACGCCGTGAGGTGCGAGTATGAGTTGCCCCAATTGCCTTGTTAGTTTATATAAGAGCAGCATGAAGGAGTAGGGACCTCTGAAAATGAAGATGAAAATGAAGGTGGTGGTGCTCATACTCCCCTTCCCAGCCCAAGGCCACCTGAACCCACTTCTCCATTTCTCCCGCCTCCTCGCCCTCTGCGGTCTCCGGGTCATCTTCCTCGGATCCGAGACCCACAACCGGCAGGCCAAGCTGCGGCTCCATGGCTGGGATTTGTCCTCCTTCCCCGGCATATCATTCCATGACCTCCCACTCCCTCCCTACTCCGTACCGTATCCAGACCCGGAATCCACTAACAAGTTCCCCTCACACCTGCAACCTATTTTTGAGATATCGGACCAGTTCCGAGACCCGCTGGAGCTGCTACTGAGCTCGCTCACCGCCTGCTGCAGGCGCGTCGCGATGGTTCACGACCCGCTCATGTCCTTCGCCGCGGACCTCGCATCGAACCATCCGAACGTCGAGTCCTTCGCCTTCAGGTGCGTGGGCGCCTTCTCTTCGCTTTCTTTCTAGATGAGCCAACGGGAGGAGCCGCTGCTTAAGATCAAGCCGGATCTGGATCTTGTATCAACAAAAGCTTGTTTTACTCATGAATTTCGTGATTTCGTGCACCGTCGACACCGTTATGTCCCGTTAACCAAAGGGGAACTCTTCAACACCTTTGATGAGATTGAAGGGGAGTTCGTAGAGATGCTGTCGAGGAGGCCACTGTACCAAAACCGAAGGATATGGGCCGTAGGACCCATCTTTCCGATCCATTTGGAAAAAGGTTCCGATCCGAAACATGATCTTTTCAACTGGCTGGACAACCAGCCGGATGGATCGGTTCTTTACGTCTCCTTCGGGTCGAACTCGTCTTTATCCGCAGCTCAGATCTCACAGCTAACCCTCGGGCTCGAGCGCAGCGGTCAAAGGTTCTTGTGGGTTCTTGTTGCCGCGGATCGGGGCAACATCTTCACCAAGGGAACCGATCCAGAGATCCAGTTGCCGGTGGGGTTCGAGAAGCGGGTCGCTGGGTCGGGTCTGGTGGTGAGAGAGTGGGCCCCGCAATTGGAGATACTAAGCCACGCTGCTGTGGGTGGGTTCTTGAGCCACTGTGGGTGGAACTCCTGCATGGAGAGTCTGAGCCTGGGAGTGCCTCTTGCAACTTGGCCGCTGCACTCGGACCAGCCTGCTAATGCGCAGCTGGTGACGGAGGTGTTGAAGGTGGGAGTGGCGGTCAGACATTGGGGGAGAGCCGAGGAGGTGGTGTCGGCCGACGAGATCGAGGAGGCGGTAAGGCGGCTCATGGCGGACACGGCGGTGAGGGATGAGATCCGGAAGAGATCGACCGAGCTGCGAGATGCGGCTTGGCGTTCGTGGGCTCAAGCCGGATCATCCTGCGCAGCGTTAGAAGCATTTGTAGAGTTAATAAATAGACCGTAGGGCTGGGTCAGTACGTGATATGTGAACCCAGGTCGAGTTGGCCAGACAGCTGGGTTCATCCCCAAGACTGGTGCGAGTAAGAAGCAAAGGTTGGTGATGGACTTAGCAGTCGTGTGAAGGGTGAGAAGTCTTGATCAGCACTGGTCACGATGCTTAACGGACACTAGCCAATATTAGAGGTCCATAAAGAGTTTTCTTCTGAGCTAGCAAGACCCACAGCCAAGTCAACTTAGCCAACTTTTGTTTACTACTTGACTGAGTTTTTCCTAGCATTAATCTCTCTTTACCTATGTGTTGAGCCCCTTAATTCATGTGATTTAGACTTTGTATCTCACAAGAGTCATGAAGGTATGAAAACATGAGCCCCCCTTAAACACCCTGAGTTTTGTTCTTGCTGTCAAACCATGGAACCACAACATTTTCTATTCCTGATCGGTTAAGACTTTTGTTTACAATTTTATTGCAAACATTTTCATCTAAAAATAAAATTTATTGCAACTATATATAGGTTTCTATTCCTGATTATATATATATATATATATATATATATATATATATATATATATATATATATATATATATATATATATATATATATATATATATATATAACCACTAAAGAATCATATTCCTCCATCTCTAACTCTCACCCCCAACTAAACCCACCAGCCTTTTCTCTCTATCTCCCTCAACAGACCTACCCTTCTTCCTCCCTACTTGCTTCCTTCCCTACCACCGACCTACCTTCACAATCCTATATACCAAACCTTCAAGGGAGGGTTCCTACCAATGACAGGCTAAGACCAGAGCAACCAGGTCTCCTATACTAGGCGCAGTTATGAAAAAAGAAAAGTTAAACCTGCCAAAGATCGACCACTACGTCCGGGTCATACGTCAAGCTGAAGGCCCATGATCAAATCCCATTGATGCATGGGGGCTGTCGTTGCTTTATCACGGTTGGTTAGGGCACATAAGATTTGGTGGTCATGTCCTCAACCCGGAGTTTTACTTTAGAGGAAAGCGAACCCATTAAGTGACTCGGTTCTCGGTGAGGGTTTTCCTTAGTCATAAAATAAAAACTGCCAAAGATCAACGTGACGCATGATATGAAATTTAAAAATCTTATTTATTACAAGATTGAACCAAAAACATTTCATAGATTTTATACTTTTGAAGTTACTATTTGGGATGTGAAAGGTACGAGTATGGATTGGATATACCTGAATTCGTTTAATTGGATTTGATAAGAAATTGTGCACCAAATATGTAAGTGGGTTTAATTGGATCCGAGCAGTTTTAGACTCAGACTATTGTATGTTATGTGCCAATCAAAGTCACCTTACACGCCAAGTTCGTGGGCTTAACACCCTAAGTGGGGATTTACCCATGAAGGAATACACCCAGCTTTAGCCTCATGGCTATTAGGATGCAGACTTGTGGGTTTTGAACTCATAATTTATCGTCAACTTAGTGACATTTACTAGTCGCCCCTGCCAGATGAGCGGTGGTTACCAACTATTCAGATGTTTGTACTAGTTTAAAGGTAAAACAGTTTTTAACGTGAAACCAAGTATTTAAAACCACTTTCATGAAGTATAACCGTTCTCACTTTGTTAAGTATAACAAAGACACAGAAAGACCTTTCAAAAAAGGTTGCAGCCACCTCCTGCCCCTTCACTTTGTAAGTGTAACAAATGAAGGGAAGGTGGGCCCCGTCCCTTGCCGCAAGGTTGAAGCTAGATGTAATCTCCGGTGGGCGCGTTTTACCAACCGGATATCGGAGGCCAGCCAATGTGCGGTAATGGTTTTTTTTTTTTTCCTTTGGGCATCCAGAAGAAAACAAATGAAGGGAAGCCTGACAAAATTGGGTTTTGGTACAGTCCCTTAATTTTGTAAGTATCTAGTAAATGCATATGTACCACTAACGCATCCTATATGTGGATTTCAGCTTGATTCATATCTTATTTGGATAAGTGGATTCAGATTTGATTGGAGTGATTAAAGAAAATCAGATTAATTAGAATTTTGTATGAACTGTATCCCAACTGAATCTGACTTGTTTACATCCCATGTTGTTATATATATATATGGTCCCAACCCGTCACATCTTTCAACATCAACTCTAACTGGCCGGTCATCTTATTCAATCCAACTCTTTTTTTCCCATATCTCCTTACCAGGGGCGAAGCCAGTAATCTAAACTAGGGTGGGCACAATTGCACAGTACTAATAAATGAAGTCCCAAATAAAATATCAATCCAATGTTTACATTGCAAATATATATGTTTGAATGGTCAAACTACTTTAAAATATATATATCAAATACTAAAACAAATAAAAAACACAAAAAGGTCTTGAAAATCATCATAGAAATAAAAAATTGAATCATAATTATTGCTATTTAAAAAACACAACAAACCCCCAATCCTAATAAAAATCATGATGATTATTACTAATTAAAATACTAACTGAAAAGAAAAAAAACACAAAAAGTCTCTAAAACCTTAATTTAATCATTCATGTCATTTAAAATGATACAAATAAAAAACCTAAATCATAAAAAAAATTATAGATCTTGAATCTATGCTAATTGATAAAATATATAACAAACAAAATCAAATCAAACCCTAATTCATACAAACATAGTAAATTATGCATTTATGCTAATTAATAAAAAATCAAAACCCTTAACATTTTAACCAAACTCAAACATTCATTATTAATTATTCATGGATTCATGCTCAATGGTAATTGAAAAAATATAAAAAAAATCATAAAACTATAACTAAACATTTATGCAATTTTACAAAAAAATAAAGTAGTACCTTAAATCCTAACAAACATCATTCACATGTATCCTAATTAACAAAAAAACCTCAAAATTCTAACTAAAATCAAGCAGGTGAAATCACATTTAATGCTGATTAAAAAATACAAAAATACCTAATTAAATATTCATCTAATTTAAAAACCAAAAATTAGATGAATATCGATAAGTTGCAAGGCTGGTTGGGCTAATTTTTAATAAATATAAATATACCAAAAATGACTTTTTATTATTTTTTTTAAATTATTTTAATAGTTTTAACATGTGTCACATAATGATTGGCACATGATAACTTTTTATTACTTTAGACCGATACAAAATGATTCAGTTGACTATCGGCATCAGGCCGATATAGCTGAATCTGCTGCCAAACAATTGAGCGTTGATACCGATAGTGACAATATTGGGTAAAACCTTGGTTTTTCATGTATACTCTGTTGGATTTTAAATCTACCGAAAACTAAAAAGACCTATGTTCGTGTTCACGCTAAATCATTGAAAATAAAACAAAATTGAATCACAATGCAGAAGCGTACCTGTAACGCCCTAAAATTTAAACTTATGATTTCGAAAACATTGACAAAAAAACTTTCAAGATAAGAGTTTTTACTTTTAAAATCAACGGTGAAAGCAATTTAAAAAGGAGCACAAATTACCAAATTCTAGGTACGTTAGCAGTAGTTTTGTTTTTTCTGCAGCCATTGTTTTTGCCTCTTGAAAAAATGCATCTTCTTCTCCCCTCTCTCTTCTTTTTCTCCTCCTTCTCAATCCCAACCGGTTCTTCCGCGTTTTCTTCTTTTCTCCCTTGAATTTGTCTTGTTTTTAACGTTTATCTGTTGTCGGTTCTTCTTGCCTTACTCGACTGAGGCACACATTAATCGAAGGTAAAAACCACTCTTTTTCTCAACCCCTTCATCGGAAGCAAATCCGGCGGTTTGCTTCTTTTACCCCATCTTCGTAGATTTTCAGTTCATCGCATGCATATCTCTTTATGTTTTGCATGAGCATCGCATAAAGCATATTTTGTTTAGTTTATTCTTCACAGTATTGCTTCTAGTTTAAATAATTATTTTCAGCCATTGCCAAAAGAAAAAAATCGTAGTTAGCCTTGTTTGATTTCGTGATGTTCGATTAGATTAGATTAGAATAGTTCATAGCATAAATTAATCTTGTTGTCTAATTCCTTTCTTTTACAATCGTCAGTCTTATTAGTTAATTAATCAAAATAGTTGGTTTAGTTTTTAGTTCTTTCTGTTTACTGTTTGTAGAATCGAGTCTGGTTTGCTTCCAGCGTGAATCAACATCGGTCGGTTTAGACTATTGCGTTTTATAATATTTTTAGTCAGTGAATTGGAAAAAATCCAAAAAATCGAAAAAGCTAATTAAATAGTCATGCTATTTAAAAAAAAACTAAATCCTAATAAACATCATTTTTATAGAGGCTAAATGAAAAAAAATAAAACCTCAAAAATTCTAACTAAGATCAAGCATGTGAAATCATGTTTATGTTGAATGGAAAAAATTGAAATATTAAACAAAAAATTGATCTTATAAAAAAAAATCAAAGATCTAAATGCTAATTAAAAAAAAACACAGAAACCCCTAAAACCTAATTAAATATTCATACTATTTAAAAAAAACTCAAATAAAAAATTACCTAAATCTTGTTTTCTAACAAACATCATTCATATATATGCTAATTAAAAAAAACAAAAAATATTGTTTTTAACTAAATCAAGCATGTTGAGTTACATTTAATATTGATTAAAAAAACACTTAAATACCGAATTAAACATTCATCTTATTTGAAAAACTTAAATGCTAATTGAAAAAAAATACAAAAAACCAAAAACCTTAAAAAGAGCACAAGAAGAAGACCAATATTGGCATGCCGCCTTGATAGGGAAGTCGTCGAACGATAAGAAAATGGATGCATGGTGAAGGCGACAAACTTGAGGACATGACCCAGATTTCGAGATTGAGATAGAGATAGGACCTGCCAGGAGGTGCACTAGAGGCTACCGTCAAATGGTGAATGACTAAGGCACTGAGCAGAGATGCTATAGGCCAGAGGCTCAAAGAAAGAGAGAGAGGACCTGCGAGGGGTGCATGGAGGTTGCCACGAGTCGGTGAAAGGTGGACCACCGAAGGTGCAAGCATTGTGGGGTCACGAGTAGGGGTGAAGCCATAGAGGCCTACATTGTAGAGTCATGGAGAGAGAGAGAGAATGGTAGTACAATTCACTAATGAAGGCGAGTGCAACAAGTCAATAGATATATGCATGTAGTATGGTACACCCTTGCGTACTTCTTGGGTTCTTAACAGGCCCAAGCTCATACACGAGCTATCAAATCAATGACATGGCTCACATGCATAACAATGTTAAATGCAGTAATAGAAAATTTCACACGTGTGTCCATTGATACTGCAAAGATTCTTTGAATCATACACTCAATATAGGCAATAATAGTGTAAGCATGGATCAAATATACATAGGACCTCATACATATCATGCTTTATGTGCATGTCATGCATAATCTCATTGCTTAATTCATTTATGCATTTAAGTCATACAATATTTCATTGCATACTTAGTCATGCATTTACATCATTCATTATTTCATTGCATACTTATACATTTTCATCATACATCATTTCATTGCATACTTAGTCATGCATTTATATCATACATCATTTAATTGCATACTTAGTTATGCATTTACATTATACATATGTATGTGCAATTTATAATCGATGCATACACATGCACATACTCTTAAAGACTGTATACAAGAGTATTCTTTTGAAAATTTTCAACTATGCATATATGTATATAGCGAAGCTACTCAACCATATTCAAAATTGTGTGAATTTGAACTATATATATATATTTGTTTCTTGAACTGCATGCGTACCTCTAACAGGGTATACACACACTTCACACTATGTATACATATATATGTGTATACCTAAATACATGTGTATATATACTCCACATTCTACATACAATAACATTTTCTTTTTTAAACTACGTGTACCTACTTTCCAAATTGTATACCATACAATATATATTCTTAGAAATCGCATAATTCATGCATATATATATATATATTTGATAACATGCTCTCTACCATGCTAACTGAATCAGATCTGGTCTAAAACATCAAGGGTTCAGATTAGGTTTGAACCGATACTGTGCTCAGGTCTGGTTATTTGAACCGAACTAGGTTCAGATCAGATCTGAACCATCTGGGTTCGGGTCTAGTCTGAACCGGCCTGGGTTCAAACTGATTTGAACCGACTTAGTTCAAGTCTGGTATAAATTGGCCAACAACATAACACATATATATATATTTTTTTATTTTTTATTTTAAACAAAAACTAGCCCTTATGAACTGGTCATAGAATTCTTGGGCGGTCCTAGATTTGGAACCCTCACTTGGTTCATTTTCGAATCCAAGGTATATGTGTATTGCATATACACATATGCCATATATTTCATTAGGAAAAAATGGAAATACCTAATGAAATATTGATCTTATAGAAAAACAAAATCAAAGACCTAAATGCTAATTGAAAAAAAAAACCACAAAAAACCTTAAAACCTAATTAAATATTCATGCTATTTAAAAAAAACTCAAATAAAAAACCTAAATCTTAATTCCTAACAAACATCATTCATATATATACTAATTGAAAAAAAAATACTAAAATATTGTTTCTAACTAAATCAAGCACGTGGTGTTATGTTTAATATTGATTGGAAAAAACAACACTTAAATACCTAATTAAGCATTCTTCTCATTTGAAAAACTTAAATGCTAATTGAAAAAAAATACAAAAAACCCAAAACCCTAAAAAAAGTGCAAGAAGAAGAAGAAGACTAACAATGACATGCCACTTTGATGGGAAAGTCGTCGAACTACAAACGAATGGATGCATAGTGCAGGCAGCAAACCTAAGGACCCGACACAGGTTTTAGGAGTGAGAGAGGGATAGGACCTGCCAGGGGTGTACCAGAGGCTACCATCGAATGGTGAATGGCTGAGGCATTGAGCTGAGATGTTGCAGAGAGAGAGAGAGAGAGAGAGAGAGAGAGAGAGAGAGAGAGAGAGGTGCGCAAAGGCCACCGCTAGTGGGTGAAACGTGGACCACCGAAGGTGCAGATGTTGTGGGGGTCACGAGTAGGGGCAGAGCAATAGAGGCCGACGTTGTAGAGTTCCGGGGAGGGCTAGAGAGGAGAGAGAGGGGGGTTTAGGGGGGATGGGGGTTTGGGGCTAAAAAGGGAGATTGTCCATTGGCCCTTTGGGTTAGGCACTAGAGCCCACCTAGACCTAGGTTAGGATGGGCACTCCCCCACATATTATGCGGGTTAGGGTGGGCACCGATACCCATTAGGGGTTTTCCTGGTCAGGGTGGGCATGTGTCTACACTCCCCATAACGTGGCTCTAGGCACTCAAGCATAGATATGCCTAAAAAGATCTAGGTGACAATGTGTGTAGTGATCACAAAAGTAGTGGATAAGACAACACACAAGAATTTTAAAAGAGAAAGCAAGAGCATAACTAATAGGACATGAGCCACGCTATCTGTCACGGGCTTAGAAGCGAAGTCTTCCATATGTACATCAAAAACAAAAACTGTCTGGAACACTATCATTGTCTTTTTATTTTTTGGACATAGGCAGACTCCTACCATTTATTAGCTAAAAGAGAACAATATATACAACTTTACATGGTGGGAATCCAGTCTGCACTGCCTATCATCAGCAAGTGATTGTTAACTTCGGCAGACTGTACAAGCAAGACTGTCATCTTAGGAACGAATCTGATGACAACTCTGCTAAACCAACAGACGCTCTAGACCCAAGAGGTTTGGCATAGTGGGATGGGGCCTAGCCGTTTGACGGGCAGCCTAGGTTCAAATGCCATGGGCGTCACCCACTGCTTAAGCCAAAGCTTGGGGACTCCCTGGGGACGAGGGGTACGCCCTCGGCGTTTTACGTTGGCATGGACAGAGACGGTAAGTACATCAGGCTGAGCAAAGAACAGACGCTGTATAAGATGATCCAATGAACCTGCTGAACGGCCTCTTCCTTCCAATCGCCTATTGATTTGGCCGACTTGGTCTTTACGTGAGGATTCAATGACGATTTGCGATGATGTAGGAACCAGATTTAATATCCTCTCCCAACGGATGTACCCCTTGTGACGTAGAATGAATCAGATTCGATGACGCTATCATTGTCTTCTGTTAAGACAACCAAGATCAGATCATATAAGACGTAGTAATAGAAGTGAGATTCAGACCTAGTGAAGGATCCACCAAGGTGGGTGCACATATTACATATATTATATGGACACACCATTTTTGCAGTGTATCCTGGGTGATACAACTGAACATGCTATGACACACATAAATATTATTCCAACATTTTTAATAGATGTTTTAATAAAAATACATATTATTTAATTGGAAGTTGGAACCATGCAACCACAGTACATCCTGCATGGGCATGGTCCATGTCTTATCAGGTTTGGATGATACCTTGATGGGCCAAGTTCCGTGATCTAATTGGGTTCTCTACTTTAACAGGTTGCAAATGGATCATTTTAATTTGTTTAGACCTCCAACTTGAATCCAATGTATTTTCCCATGCAATTTCTTTATTTTTCACATGTTCTCATCATGCTGTTGAGGCATAACAACAGGGAATTGTCAGCAGATGCAGCACATACCATTGACAGGAATACACTAAGAAGGTTTAGGTAGGCTGCCTTTGATTCCTAATAGAACTGAGTGCATCCAAGAAGGAATCTCAAACATGAATTGGAGAGAAGGGTCGTTAGGTATAGGATATCCTCCAAACAAGACAACACCACCACCTTTAAGAAGCCCTACCAGGGGTGCCACCTACCTAAGATATTCGCCTCTATGTAATTCACAAAGTGGTAGTTTGACAAATAGGAGAGAGAGAGAGAGAGCCTGTTTTCCTATTTGAATAGTTATCTAGCTAAATGGTAACTATATAGTTTTATCGCTGTTAGTCAAGTTTCCTTTATTTTCAACATAATATGGCCACCAATAAAGAAAGAAAGAAAGAAAGATTGTCATTTGAACGGTTACCTAGTTAAATTGTAACTACTTCAGTTGAAAAGAAAATATTATCAGTAATCTACTTGTAGAATCACAATGAACTGAATTATGGCCATTTCCATCATTGGTCACCCTTCTTCAAATCGGTTTGGGTTTAGATAAACTCCAATAATCTTTGAAGCACCAGCAAATCTTACACCCTCAACAACCTAATAAGATGTATTAAATAAGGACAGAAACTTACAGCAAGGCCTACAACACCCAAGCAAAAACAGCAATGGAATCATGATGCATTAAGCCTTCCTAATTGAATCCCTTAAAAAAGCGATGATTTTCTTATTCAATTTGATTTAGAAGGGTCAAAATTGGTAACAAAATACAAAAGTACAGGCAATTTCTCCAGCAGGTACTGTTAATTGTTACTGTCATAACAACCAGATCAACTTAAAATTAGAAACTAATGTGAGAAAGAGAGAGAGGACCATTATAACACCCTACTTTTTTTTTTTAAGGCAAACTGGTGTTAGGCTGCAGACCCCGACCAGTTATTATTCAACATACCACTGGGTTTGAACCTGCAACGTCCCACCACAAGGAGACGTGCACTGGCAGCTCCTACCAACCACGTGGAGCCCCCGTTGGTATATAACACCCTACTTTCCTTTACAAGTAACGACATATTTGGATTTCACATTTTTGATGGCTAGTAAAAGGGAGAGAGAGATGAGTGATTTATAGAGATATTTTAGGAGAAACATTCTCATCTTTTAATAGAAAGAGATAGAGGGAGTGGGGGGGGGGGGGGGTGGCGCGAAGGAAAAGTTATATATGGTAATTAAAGCATTTTGAAAAATTACAATATGCATGTAAGACCTTTTTTTTGGAAAATTATATAGAGGATGGGCAAAAAAAAATTTAATGACATTGTTAGAACACATGGCATGAATGTCATTTTAAAAAAGCTCACGAAGCATCTAATTTTTGGCACTTATTACCCTCACTTCTGCCCTTATAATATGTAATGATATATGCATTTCCAAATGAATCTACAATTTACATCTCTAAAACACACGACAAACATGTGATTTAAGAAAAAGTTATAAAGAGTTCAATTTTTTGGACCAACTACCCCTGTTTCTGCTTTTATATATTGTATGAATGGGATCACTTTGGAAGGTTTTTGACTAATGACTAGTTATGCTCTTGGCAACCAAGAACCTCGAAGTACCGATTCAACCCTCAATGCATATTAAGGGTGCAAAATGGATTGGATCATAATATACCTAAATCCAAATCCAAGCATTATGAAAGTGATTAGAGTCTGAATTCCAATTCGAACTAGATCTGATATAATAGAGTTGAATCCAAATCCAGATTTTATATTGTTATACTAGATCAGACAAGGATTCAAATACAAATTTGAAAGAAAATTCTGATCCAAATCCCAAAAGTTTCCTATTCCATTTTACATTCGGATTTTTTTTTTAAGATCCGAATGCTAAAATGATATGTTGAATTCAGATTGGATATGAAACTTAATCCAATCCATTTGCACCTATTGAATTGCATATAATAGTGTTAGAGAGTAGAGAGGTCCAGGTCCAAACTTAGGTCCAGTTATAATCAGTACTAGATCCAGGTCTACTGAATCTAAGAAGTTCAAGAAAAGTCAAAAGATCCATTTACGTAAAGTTGCTTGCAAGCATATGGGGAAGTCAGCAAAGATGATAAAGTATCTGTGCCACATGAGAAGGTTGTCAAAAAGAATAGGCTATTCAAAGGAGGAGGATACAAAATAGGTCGATGCAAGGAAAATTGAAATGGATAATCATGGATAACTGATGCACCCTCGATTCGAAGGGTGCACAAAAATCTACTTTACCTTTATGCAAATTGAACTATGAAAAACAGGAATAATAAAAATTTAATAATAAAATAATTCATAAAATTAAATAAAAAAACTGGAATCTCAATCAATCAAACCTCCCGGAAAAAATCCCTATAATGAGTATTTATAGGAAATGCAGGAAACTCTAATTCTGAAATGGATTTTAGATGGATCCATTACATGACAAAAATATCCAAAAATAAAAACTCAAATAACCCAAAATTAAACTAAAACCAAATGGTTCTTTTATAAACCCGATCACATAATGGAGGCACTACACCACATGTAACCACTAGTGATGGCTCCGGACCATCACAGAACTGTGTGGTCTCAGCCCCTGGACGTATAGATTCATGCAGTTTGAACCGAACCACGTGGATTTTGATATCTTTTGGTAGATTTTAATTTTATTTTACATCGGTCACTTGTAGGGATGTCAATGGATTGGATATATCCAATATCCGACCTGATTCCGAACCTGATTAGTCAGATTTGGTTAAGAGAACTGAATCTGATTAGTAATTGGATTATCCGAATCTAACTACATATTGGTATTAGCCTTTTCCCATTCGAATCAGAGTGAGCCAATATCCGATTTATCAGACTTGCTATTGACTGCACCCAACTCGAATTTGAACCGTTTACATCCCTAACCACTTGGATTGAATGAGGTCAAAAGCAGGAGGATTGTTGGGCTCTACATGCATGTGTTATGCACAGTCCGGTTCCGCTCATCTCCTATGTTATCTTTAATTATCGGCATGATCTCAATGATGCATACTAGGGATGGCAGTGGATCGGAGGAAAACGGGGCCCTGCCCTGCCTTGCCCCGTTTGGACTGGGAGATGATGAAGGTTAAAATCAAATACAGTGCGGGGATGGAGGCGAGGATGGACTTACGCTTTCCCCCGCCCCGTCTCAGATCCTCGTTAGTAAAATAACTAAAATGCCTTTAGGGGTGGCAGTGGACCGGGGAAAAGGCCCCGTCCGCCTCGCCCCGTTTGGACCGAAGATGGAGGACATGCAACGGGGATGGAGGGTAAAATTTTGAGATGGGGGTGGGGGTGGAGACCTTGTCCCCCACCCCCTGCCCGATCCACTGTCATCCCTAATGCATGCTGTTTTGATCAAACCTGACCCGGTACGTAGATAGATTCAACATGTCCAATTTGATAGAAAAATGACCCTTAAATTGCCTATTTTTTTTTAACAAAAAATATAAATTTTAAAATAAAAAAGTGACATTTTTTTTTACCATTGTTGATTTTTTAATCACCAGAAAATCCCCAAACGCGTGTTAGATTCTGGTGATTCAAATGCCGACATTCACAAATGGATCATTCCCATCACATTTATGGTCTGGAGTACGACGATAAGAACAAGAGAGACCTGTGTAGCACGTTTTAAACTTTTGTAAGGATGGAGATGCACAATGTTGTCATTATAGGTGGGCATCAGCCTGTATCTACTAGCAGAAAATCAATATCCTTCACCCCTGAATCGGCTGTTTTTTTAATAAATATTAAAAATACTTAAAATTATTTTAATGACATTAACACGTGTCACGTTATGATTGACATGTAATATTTTTTTAATTATTTTTTTGCCCATTCAGAACGATTCACTTGAGCATCGGTATCCGCCTATTCACCTGAATCGTTGGCCAAACGATACAGGGCGGATGCCGATACTGACAACATTGGTCATGCATCATATTCGTGATTGTGATACTGAAGCACCAAATCAAACGTCTTGCATGGACTGAGATTGGAATGGGACGAGCAGACATCTTGATTCGATATGCTTTGGTCATTGAGAGACCAACAAGCCCCCCCCAACTTTTGTTGTCTCATGATGGCCTGGCTGGTCGGAGTCACAAGCAAGGTTGATGGGGGGAGTGAATATTGGAAAAGTAAAGCAGGGAGACATTATTAATGTGGGCAGGAAGACATTTGGTTCTATTTAACTGACATTAGAAAAAATACAAAGGTAGAGTGATCTTTTAGAGGTGAAAAGAGTCTTTGACAACTATATTTTATCGATTTTGCAGAGAGGTCTCACTCTAAAAAAAAAAAGAACTTTACAAAAAGGCCTTTGAATATCATCAACGAAAGATTTGGATATATATCAAGATTATCTATAGAAAGTGTTGAGAAGCTGAACTTGTCACCAAAAGGAAAAAGGTGTTGGACACATCCTCAGCATTTTTTTATCAACGAAAGATTTGGATATATTTATATCTGTAAAAGTTATCAAGAAGTTGAACTTGTCCCATAATTCGGGTCATTGGTGGTAAAGCCCACAAAAAAGCAAAAGCAAAAAAAGGTGTTGGACACATCATCTGCATTTTTGTAATGCTTCAGATTCTTTATTTCTAATGGTCCTCTGCATGGTGATCATCATCATTGTTGGAAAACATGAGCAGGTAATGCGCATACTCAGCAATACACAGAAACAGTGATTTACGTGTACATCCACGGAAGGAACCGACTAATCTTTCTCATATTTGGTTCTGTATTTGTTACAATCTCAAGGTAAATATAGATAATGCGATCTTCCAGGATAGCATCCCATCCAGAAAAAACGACTTACCACGATAGATATGGTAAGTACAAAGATAAGGATACACAAGCGGCCAGCTAATAAAAACAAATAGCTAAACTTAAGGAACTCGCATCCTATTCAAAATCGTGAACAATCTCCCCCTCGAGTCGGTAGGCAGATCGATGTCGATCTGTCTCAAGTTGCTTATGATATCAAAATGTTTTCCTTTTCTCAAAGCTTTAGTAAATATGTCGGCAAGCTGATCTTGACTTTTGGCATGAGGAGTTTTAATGACTTGAGTCTGAATTTTTTCATGAACAAAATGACAGTCTAGTTCAATGTGCTTTGTCTTTTCATGAAAAATTGCATTTGCTCCAATAGCAGCTTGATTGTCGCACCTTAATTCTATGGGTTAATCAATTTTAATTCCCATGTCTGACAACAAAGATTTGATCCAAATGAGTGTATCCTTGAGACGAACCAGGATATACTTTCTCTGGCAGACAAAAATTTCTTTGCTTAAATGGGCAACCTCTAAACCAAGGAAGTATCTGAGCGTTCTCAGGTCTTTTATCTTAAATTTGTGATGAAATCTCTTTTTTACTTGCTCGATCACAACCTCATCATTTTCTGTTATGATTATGTCATCGACATATAAAAGAATGATAACAGTTTTAGATCCCTTAATAGAAACAAATATGGAGTGATCAACAAAACTTTTTTTAAAACCCATTTCAAGGAAAGCGGTACTTAACTTCGCGAACCAAGCTCGAGGAGACTGCTTTAGACCATAAATAGCCTTTTTTAGTTTGCAAGCTACCTTTTCATGATTTTGAACATGGTAACCTAGAGATAACTTCATATATATTTCTTCCTCAAGTTCTTCGTGAAAAAAAATAATTTAACATCGGATTGGAACATTTTTCAATTCTTATTCGCGGCCACAGATAAAAGAATTCTTATAGAGTTCATTTTAACTACAGGTGTGAAGGTTTCATTGTAGTCAATTCTCTCTATTTGAGTGTAGCCTTTCGCAACCAGTGTTGCTTTATACCTTACAATGGAGCCATTGATGTTATACTTAATCTTGTAAATCCAACGACATCTTACAAGTTTTTTTCCTTCATGTTGACAAATAATTTCCCAAGTACCATTTTTTTTAGGACCTAGATTTCCTCTACCATAGCTTTTCTCCACTTGGGGTTAAGACTAGCTTTTTGAAATGTGTTGGGTTCACGGTGAGCATAACTACTTAGGGCATAAGATATGTATGATGGTGAGAGTCCTTTAAGTGAGAAATAATTCTGGATGGGGTGAGAAGTGAAATGTGTGGATGAGGTTGATGCCAAATAGGTGTAGAAATCATTCAGACGCTCATGTAACCTGAAGATGCGATTGGTCCTTCTAGTGAGAGCAACTATAGGAGCAAAACTAACTTTATTAGAGTTCAGTTCATCAGCAATGTTTGAGTTGAACTCGATTTGGGAGTTGGGAGCAGGATTAAGTGAGGTTTGAGGTTCTGATGCATGAATACCATCATAGTTTTGGACATTTAGAAGAACCACATTGGTTCCCAATCCAATCTTCCCCTACGGTTGAACCACATCAAAGAAAGTAACAGGTTCATAAAAAAAATATTCATGTTCAAAGCATTAAACGTTTTTAGAGATATAAAATTTATTCTGATGGTGATCAAAACATCGATAGCCCTTTTTAACTATAGAATAACCCAAAAAGACATATTTTATAGATCTGGGTTCGAGTTTATCTTTGCTTTTGGCATGAAGGTGAACAAAGACCCTGTATTCGAAAACTCGTAAGTGGAAATTAGATATGGGTTTGTTATAAACAACTTCCGGAGGCACACGTCCTTCAATAAAGAAACTTGGCAGACAGTTTGAAATGTAGCTGGCAGTTCCAATAGCCTCAAACCGGTATTCTTTAGAGATATTTTTTTTAAACATAATAGCTTTGGCAACATTAAGTTACTATCGATTTTTTCGCTCTGCAACTCCATTTTGTTGTGGAGTCCCTGCACAAGAGTTTTGAGGTAAAATCCCATGATTAGTAAAGAAATCTCTCATAGTGGCATTGACAAATTCACCTCCATTATCAGACTGCAAGACTTTGATTTTCTTATCAAAATGGCTGAAGACCAGTTGACAAAATTCTGAAAAAAACTCTTGAAACTTCATTTTTTTTTTTGAAAAATAAATTCAAGTTGCACGTGAGTGATCATCAATAACAAAATAGTTATACCCCAAATATGATGTTACAAGGGAAGGTCCCCGAATAAATCAATTGAAACATAATCTCAGGTCTACTATTAGAATGAAAAAGGGTAAACTAGTAGATTTGGCATATTTGCAAGCATCATATGCACTTGAAACAAAAGGTAAATGCGGTAATAACTGGTTTTGAACTCTTTGTGAGGGATGGCCTAATCTTGTGTGCCACAACATGCTTAATTCTTTAGTGTTGTAGGCGACAAGAGCTTTAGCATTATCATCTAAAAAAATACAGGCCATGGTGTTGGTGCCCTTTACCAATTACTGTCCATGTCCTTTGATCCTGAAAAATCACACTGTCAGTATATCCATGGATCTGGGTGATGTGACTAACAGATAATAGGCTAGCAGAAAAACTTGAGATGTAATGAACTCTTGAAGCATTATATTTATCAAAAAATTAGGTTGTACTGATTCCTTTTACTGGGACTTTGCTCCCATCAGTAATGCATACATATTTCTCCGTAGTGTACCGAATATCATGAAGTTGTGACACTTGTCCTGTCATATGATCATATGCTCCAGTGTCCACAATCCAATTTTTGAGTAAAGTTTGAGTGGTAAAGCAACGAGTAATACCTGCCGAGTCTTCATGAGTTTGGTTGGTGGGATCACGAACAACAAGATGAGCCTTATTAAGTTGTTGCAAGGCATTCACAAGATCAACGATAGACACTAAATTTGTTGCATAGGAGTCCTTTTGGTTAGAGACACCAGTCGACGTGGTTTTAGGAGGTTTTCCATGAAGCTCCCAATACTTATTCTTTGTATGACCAACCTTCTTACAGTAGTTGCAATGAAATTTAGGCCTTTTTGAAGGGTCTTTCTGATCAACGATAGCTGCAGTGGGAAACACCTTGAATGCCATTTTCTCATTCATGGGTTCGGTGACTTGAGAGGAGGGGTTCATAACTTTTCGTCTGGTCTCCTCACGTTGAATGATAGAACAAACAATGTTGAAGGTAGGTAAAGGTGTTGTTATTAGAATCTGACTTCTCAGAGATTCAAACTCGGGCTTAAGACTTGCCAATAATTTAAAAATTCTATCCTCCTCTATACGCTTTTTAATGATTTCTGGATCGGCAAAGAAAGGATGATACTGGGCAAGTTCGCCACATAGGCCCCTGAGTGTCCCCAAATAAGTATGAAAGGGTTTTTCTTGCTGAGTGTGAAGATACAATTTTTGTTGAATTTGATAAATTCGAGCAAGATTATTTTGCTCATCATACACATCGCGAATACTTTCTCACATTTCTTGGGCAGTTTCGAGGAAAAGAAATCCCTCAGCAATGCTTGGATCTATGAAATTAAGGAGTCACGACATTACTAAATGATTTGCAGACTCCCATTCGTCAAAACCAACATCATTCTGTTCGGGAGGTGGGGTTTTTCCTGTAACATGTCTTAGCTTCCCTTTGCCACTCAGAAACAGGCGGGTTGTCTTAGACCAACTGAGACAATTTGTTTCATTTAATGGAACGGTGATAATCTTAAGAGTGAAATTTTGTTCTTGAACTACCATTTTAGTATTTGCAGTGCTTTGCGAGGAGACATCCATAATGACACACGGTATCAAAGAGATATCTTGAAAGGGAGAAGCATACCACAGAAGAAGTAACCCGCCACAATAATCAAATGCAAATGCTATACAGGATCTAAAAGAGGTGCTCTGATAGCATGTTGGAGGATAATGTGCATACTCAGCAATAATTAGAAACAATGATTTACGTGGTTCGGCATTTGCCTATATCCATGTAAGGAACCCACTAATCTTTCTCATATTCGGTTATGTATCTGTTACAATCTCTCAAGGTAAATATAGATAACACGATCTCCCAAGATAGCAACCCATCCAGGAAAGATCCAAAAAACAAAGACTTACCGTGATAGATGTGGTAAGTACAAAGAGAAGGATACACAAGCAGCCAGCTAATAAAAACAAATAGCCAAACTTAAGGAACTCGTATCTTATCCAGAATAGTCAACAATCATCATCACGAGTTTTTTCCTTCTCTGTGTGTGGAATGGCAATTTTATTGAGTTGGTGTCGGCCAAACTGAGTGAAGAGCTGAAAGGTTTAGTGGGGATTCAGAAAGGTAGATAGACGTAGCCAACTCGATCAAACTCCATCCAATGTCGATTCAGTCATACCTAAGGTGTTCCTCTATCTGATTGACGTGTTAAAACGTAATCCACCTGTTACTCAGACTCGAGATAGTCCTGTCTAATGAGCAAATCCATTTCAGTGATCTATAGTATGTGTGGCCTCCACCTGTGAAGAGAGAGAGAGAGAGAGAGAGAGAGAGAGAGAGATGAACATCTGTCTATTTAGAAAAAAGTGAAAAAGAAAGAATTACCCAAACCGGTTATTCCCCAGCATAAAAGCCAAAGGTTAATGGCCGGACAAGCTTTTTGACGCTGAGTGCGCTCTCGCATTATATAAACTCAAACACCTTTTGCATATTTGGAGGGACAGTGTTGTTCTTTATGCACTTGTGGGGACTATACACACTGATTGCTTTCAATGTTTTGCTTTTATAATCCCCCTTGCATGCATCTCAGATGAAAACTTTACACCAACGCGTCACAGTCATGTGAATAGCATGAACACGCAATCGAAGTTAAATATTGAATATCATTATTCAAAATATGTGCACCACAGAAGTGGTTACCCATGTGGTCAACGGGGTCGAGCTGAATGCCCAAGCTCAAATCTCAGGGGAGCATGGGGCTGCCTTTGTGGTCGGGGGCATGTAGGGCTTGGTGGTCGTGTCCTCAATTCTGAGTTTTACATTGCATGCGCAGGGAGGTAGGCCTAGGGTTTTTTTTGTCATAAAAAAATAAAAACAAAACAAAAACAAAAGATGTATCAAGTACATTGTTATGGCTCAATTGTAATAAGATCTTGAGAAGAAAAACAAAATAGGATAGGTTTCATCATCATACATTCAATCCTAGCCATCCACCCCAACCATTTAGGCATGATTGGATGATTAGGATTGAAGGTAAGATGGAACATATCTTACTTCAAATGATGGGTTTCATCGTACATTCAATCCTAACCATTCATCAGAACCATTTAGCCATCGATTGGATGGTAATGATTGAATGTACTATGGAACACATCCTATTTCAAATGATGGGATCCGGGATCGGTGTTCCCAAGAAGCCAACTGAATCAATGAAAACTTGACCCGTTTCTGCGGCCAACGTTCTCAACTAAATTTTTGGAATCTAGTATAATCTCATAATCAAAGGATGGAGTCTAACTAGAGAAGACATTAAGGTTCAATTGGTCCTGAACCTTCATTTTGGAAAAGGTAATATACGTGGAAGCACAAAGTTCAATTGAGCCTAGTGGGTCCAGTAAAATCAACATCACCATCACATGAGTGAATAGCCTCCTCAACTTAAAGAAAACAAGTTGCTCACATGCTATCTTTAGCAATATTCTTTGAAGACCCATTGTGAGTCGGCCCAGTGCATTTTGGGTTTATAAAACCAACATCAGCATCATATGGACAACAGCAACCAAGTTGGCTGGCAGAAGATGGGCATTAACCGTAAAATGGATGCACCGGTGGTGGTGCTCATGCTCCCCTTCCCTGCCCAAGGCCACCTGACCCCGTTGCTCCATTTCTCTCGGCTTGTCGCCCTCCGCGGCCTCAGGGTCGTCTTTCTCGGATCCGCGACCCACAACCGGCAGGCAAAGCTGCGGCTACAAGGATGGGACGTATCTTCTTTCACTGGCATCACATTCCATGACCTCCCACTCCCTCACTGTTCGGTACCGGATCCAGACCCGGAGTCCATTAACAAGTTCCCTGCACACTTGCAACCAACTTTTGAGATCTCGGACCAGCTACGAAACCCTCTTGGCCTTCTACTGGAATCGCTCTCGGCCTCCTTCAGGCGTGTTGTGATCGTTCACGACTCGCTCATGTCGTTCGCCGCAGACCTCGCATGGAACCATCCGAATGTGGAGGCCTTTGCCTTTAGATGCGTTAGTGTGTTCTCTTCCCTTTCTTTCCAAATGAACCAATTACAGAAGAAGCTACAAGGAGGGATCAAGCCAAATCTGGATCCGGTTTCATCAAGAGGATGCTTCACCAATGAATTTCTCAATTTTGTGCATCGTCGCCACCGTTATATCCCACTAACCAAAGGTGAACTCTTCAACACCTTAGATGAGATTGAAGGGGAGTTCATAGAGATGCTATCTAAGAAGCCAGAATACCAGAACAGAAGGATATGGGGTATAGGACCCATTATCCCACTCCAATTGGAAAAAGGTTCGGGTCCGAAACCGTATCTGCTCAATTGGCTGGACAACCAACCGGTCCGATCGGTTCTTTACATCTCCTTTGGGACAATCACATCTTTTTCGTCGGCTCAGATCTACCAGCTAGCCATTGGGCTTGAGCAGAGCGGTCAAAGATTTTTGTGGGTTCTTCGTGCAGCAGATCGGGGCAACATCTTCGTGAAGGGAACCGATCCAGAGATCCAGTTGCCAGATGGGTTCGAGAAGCGGGTTGCCTGGTTGGGTCTGGTGGAGAGAGGGTGGGTCCCACAACTGGAGATACTGAGTCATGCTGCTGTAGGCGGGTTCTTGAGCCACTGTGGGTGGAACTCTTGCATGGAGAGTCTAAGCCTGGGAGTGCCTCTTGCAACTTGGCCGCTGCACTCGGACCAGCCGGCTAATGCGCAGCTGGTGACTGAGGTCTTGAAGGTGGGGGTGGTGGTCAGACAATGGGGGAGAGCTGAGGAGGTGGTGCCGGCAATGGAGATTGAAAAGGCGATAAGGCGGCTTATGGCAGACACGCCGGAGAGCTCGGAGATCCGAAAGAGATCAGCCAAGATCCGAGATGCGGCTCGGAATGCATGTGCTCAAGCCGGATCATCCCATGCAGCCTTAGACAAATTTGTAGACTTGATAACTAGACCCTAGGCATGGAGCAGTACATGGTGTGTGCTTGTTAAACTATTAATTAAGTGGAGCCCAGGTGGACGGCTCAATCTCTAAATACGTTGACCAATTCGCTTGGGTTCATCCCCAAGCATCACTCGTACGATTCAGGGGAGATTAGTGGTCTTGACATGTCTTATTGGCCATGTAATGTTTAAACATAATCCCATCAATAAAGCTCTCTCTCTCTCTCTCTCTCTAAATCGGTTCCGCTCATCCCCTATGTTATCTCTATCTTCCAACTCTTGTTTATAATGTCATCGATGCAAGTTGTTTTGATCAAATTGGACTCATAATTCAATTTAAATTGCCAAAATCAGGACTTTTGGGCGTTTAAAAAATCAACCACGGACAAAACACACAATTTTGTGATTTTAAAAGTCATGTTTTATGTAAAAAAAAATCCAGGGTTGATTTGACCATGCTGAATCCATGGATAGGGTCAGATTTGATCAAAATAATTTGCATCATGAGATGGGATCAGTGGAACCGAACTGCTCTCTCTCTCTCTCTCTCTCATAAATAACTAAATTAGTACGCAATTCTCACCTGCTTCATCATCCTGTGACTTAATTTGGGGCACAGACTGGGTGAAACGGCTCTCTTGGTAAATCCAGGAAAGGCTTTGAATTTCCAAAAAAAACTTGCACATAATGCATGGGAGGCGGCCAGCTGCACATGCCCATTAGACAAAAGTGTTATGCATCGTGCATGCAGCGTTTCGTATTGTTATGGCCACAGATTTGGGCAACTGATATTGGTATTATGTATACCTGCTGCTCATCCTGTTTAGGAACAAAAAAAACACAGGCTTATATATACCTGCTGTGCATCCCGTTCCGGAACAGAAAAACGTAGGCATATATATTACTGTTGCGTTCAAAAACAGTAAAAAAAATGCCAACATATATCTGCATATATAAAACAGATTAGAGTTTTCTTAACCTCATGCGATTCAACCCATGCTAAACTCCATCTTGCTCCCCACCTGAAAATTCAGTCTTGTTGTTCAGTAGTAAACAGGGAGAGTACTCTGCAAACAATGGCCATCAACCTACTTAGAACAGCACGTGGCCCACGCGGGCACCGCCCTTGCCGACAAGATCAAGCTCACCACCGTGAGCTCCATGGCTGTGCTGCAACGGTCGTCACCTCCCTCCTCTGGCCTCTTCCGGCCATTCTACGAGGGGTCACGAAGGATGTGGCAGCCTTTCTCCAGCAGACAGCCCCCTCCCCCCCCCCCTCTTCAACATCTAGTACCCATTCTTCGCCGACCTTCAGCCTGGGTCCCCTCTTCCATCCGAACCCGGGCAGGCTCGTTCCAGCCACCAACGTCACCTATTGGACGGGCTGGGCTCGCTGGGTTTCAGCAGCGGTGGCCGAGACTGGGTGGCCCTACCGAGGGAGTAGCACTCAAATTTGGGCCCCAGTCTAGACAACGCTAAGGCCTACAATGGCAGGGTTGTAAAGACCCAAGTATCTCTGGAATGTGGGTTGTGAAGCTTGATTCAGAGTTTTTGCCCTTGCAGTACGGGGGGGGGGCAGGGGCACCCCCGACGGGGGTCGGGGGGCTGCCCTTGGTGGGGGGTCGTAGGGGGCAGCGCCCCACAAATTTTTTTTTGAGGCTTATGTTTGGGACCCGGTTTCTTATGGATCAAACCCGACTTGTTTAGGTTTAGGGTTGTCGCCATTGCCTTATAAATTCTTTCTTTTCTTTCTCTCTTGTAACAGTCGAAAAAGAGCAATAAAAGTTTTTTCTCTAGGCGGGCGTAGTTTTTAACTCTCTCTCGGATTTGAGGGGAGGTTTTTCCACTTAAATCTCTGTGTTCCTTTTCTTTGTATTTTGATTGTTCTTGTTTCTTCATTTTCTAACAAGGAGCAGTACTAAAATCTGGGGCCCGTTTGGACAACGCTAAGGCCTACAACGACGGCCTGGTGGCCCACCTGCGCTCCATGGCAGGCACCCCCTCATGGCCAACAAGAGCATCCACACTTGCATTTTAGCCTTACCCGATTAGGACCTTAAGAGTGGACCCACATTCCAAAGATAGTTGGGTCTTTACAACCCTGCCGACCTCACCATTGACTTATGATGTCCTCCTCATCAGGTCAAGGGGGAGTTTCAAGATTACAAAACTGCAAAAGAAAATGATGGTTGTAATTAAAGAAAAGTATGACACTATATTTGCATCTTAAGTACAAACAACCTCTCCTTGAACAATATCATTCATCTAAAATGAATGAAGGGTACTTTTTTTTCATGAACTTTAGCTTCATATTTATCTCTCATATATATATATATAATATGGTATTTCCTTACGGTTTTGTATGTTTTGAACATACTTCTATCAATGCATGAATGGATCGTTGATCTAGAATCCATGTACCATCCTTTATCTAAATTAATCATAAATATGTTACTAACTACAATCACTAGGTCGTTATTGGGTTTACTAGCTTTATTGCCTTGAAATTTTTCCTGTGTCAGCACTCTCTCTTACAGTGACTCAATTTTTCACAAGTATAGTAGGAAATAGTCTTTCTCTTTTTAGCATCAAATTTAAAAATTTTGTTCTTATTCTTAAGTTTGGGTTTGAACCTTGGTTTACGTTTAACCATGTTTACCTTAGCTCAAACTTCTTTCATATCATCTTTTTTATCTCGAAATCGATCTTCCTCTTCGATTCTAAGATGTTGAAGAAGTTGTTCTAAGGTAAATTCCTCACTCTTATATTTTAATTCATTTTGATAATCTTTTTAAGATGGGGGCAATCTTCCAATGATTACAATTACCTGAAATGATTCATCAAGGTTCATACTCTTAGACTTGATCCGATTAGCTAAGATCTGCATCTCATAGACTTGAGGTAGCAGTGACTTATCATCGAAGAATTTGAAATCCATATACTTGTTAACAAAAAACTTATGATTTCCTGCATCCTCCATTTTGTACTTGCTTTTCAAAGCTTTACACAGTTTCTTTGCAATGCTGAGTTCTGAGTAGAGGTCAAACAAGGTGTCGGAGAGTGCATTTAGTATGTGTCCATGACACACAAAGTCCTATTTTCACTTTAGTCTCATACAATTTTTAGCAATGATTTCATCCTCCCATTCTTCTTGATAGTCCTTCGTGAGCACATATATCACATTTCCAATCGTAAAAAAAATGAACACCTTGTGTTGACATCATCAAATTGGGAAAACTTGAGTAGTTCCTCATTTCCAACCTTTATAGTCGCAATTTACATAATTATCGTTTTAAAATTGTTCAAAATTTTACCTTAGTGGATCAGGCAACTGAGATTGAACCAGTGAACTCAAAGGCACACATAAACATGTTGACTTTCAAGCGATAGTTGCCCCACTTAAGATCAAGTCATCAGTGCAATGAGTATTCGTGCAACTACGCTCGCATGATATAACCGAGCTTTTGCCTTCTCACGAATGATCAGGCAATGCCTTGTACTGGGTGAGTCCAACAACCTCATAGACCACCTTTAACAACCTTTTACTAGGGCTAAATCGGATATGGATCCTGAGTTTAGATATAAATTCTAACAGTAACTAGGTTAGGATCCAAACCACAACTAGATATGGATCTTAAGATTGGATCTAAAATCAATTCTAGATCTGAACTACAACCGAGTCTGGATCTAGGTTAAACTAGATTTGGATCTCTACTTGAATTTGGGTCTAACCCAAGAGAGAGAGGCACCAAAATTAGAAAGAAAGAGAGAAAGCTTCTTAACTCGAAAGAGAGAGGAGAGCAAAGCTCGAGATAGAAAGAAGAGAGCAGTGAGGGATGAGAAATAAGGATGAAAAGTTGGGTTTATATAGGCCCCAGCCCACCAGCCATTAAGGGAGCCCAAATATCTAGTCATAATGAGCTTGGGTTGACCAAACAGTCAATTATAAAGGCCCAAATTGCTAGCCAGGGAGGAACGTCAAAAATGGACCAAAAAGACAAGAACATGGTTTGAAATGACCCTGTCAGGTATTAAGAAGAAAGTCAAAGATTAAACCAAACTGAACCGAGTTGGGTCCAAATCCCAATCCCAAACCTAAACCCAAATATTGTTTGTAATCTAAGATCCAAGGTTTGTTCAAGCCCAAAATCTAATGCCCTTAGGGCCTTGTCCTCTAAGGCATTACCGTCTTATATAAGGACAAAAAAAGTTCCTACAATTTCAATACGAGACTAAACTTTTATAGGGAACCCTATACACATACTTAAGAAAAAATAAAAGATAATTTTGAGCAAAAAATCCAAATAATTATTTCATCTGTGGCAAGACGGGACATTTCAATGCAAATCATCTAAGGCATGAGAATGATGACAATCATCAGGGTGGTGGATGCAAGCAGATATCTTGTGTGGTCACAGAATGGCTCATTGCTGACAAACATATTGATGGGTGGTGGATCGATTCCGGGGCTACACGACATATTGTGAGATTAAAAAAGGGAGCAAGTAACATGGTAGAATCTAAGCTTGGAGAGCATCAGATTTACGTTGGGAATAACACCTTACGTGAGATACTGAGTGTAGGTTCATATGTTCTCCCCACTGCTAATGTTGATATTACTTTGTCTGTTATATTTTATGTTGACACAATTGTGTCACATGTTGGTTAATAAGGGATTTGATGTTCATTTTGGAGCTGGTTCCATAACCATTAGAAAGTACAACCAGTTTTTGTTTTCAGGAAGTTTTGTACCTGAACATGGGTTGTTCAGGGTTGATGTCATTAAGGACATTTGATATTTTCTTTTTGATTCATTTGATTTTATTTGACGAATAAACATTTTGCACTTTATTTGCTTAGAATAAATAAATATTTTTTCGTAATTCCTAGGTTGATAGTTATAAAATATAATAATTGTGCATCATGCTTTTAAAGAAAAAATTGATGATATCCTTCTTCACAACCTGTGATTTATTTATTTTTTTATGTACATATGGAAACTAAGATTAAAGTTAATACACTTATTTTTTGTGGTTACCGATGAAATCAGTGAGTTCATAACAATAACGTGTTAAATAATTTTTTAACTCCTTTATTTTATTTATATTTGGTTCTCCCGAATCTATGTAGTATTGCCATAGAGAAAAGTTAGAGTCAGTCTAAATATATCAAGGCTATCCAAGTTCATTCTCTCTGTTGGTGCTAATTTATTTTTTGACTGTTACCAAGTTTATTTCTATAAGGATTCAATTATTATGCTCCCAAAGTGGTTTGTATATCAAGGATACAGACATGCAAATGGAGGAGATCCTGTCTGCCTAAATCAGTGAACTGTTATACTTGAATTTTCATTCAGTTTTTGTATGAATTTGTGTTTGTCCTATAAGTGTATATCTTGAACAGTGGAAGTAGATTTACATTTTGTCCTTGCATGTTGGCAATATAATTGGTAACATTCAAAGTTGGCTTTTATGTTTTAAAAATATAGGACGTGTGAAGGGCCTTATTTTTGTTATTCAAATTGCAGGAATCGAGTAACTTACAAACGCATCACAAGCGGGCAAATGCAAAACTGTGTTTGATTTGTTTAAAAATGAAAGCTTCTCTGGTGCCAATTATAACAAGGATGATGAAAATTTCAATTATTTTTTGAGGAATCATTGTTTCTTGATTAAGAAATACGGTTTGGTTGCTTGTTAAATACATGGCTAAGGGATAGCAGCATGAGTATGGTATGGTGAGTCACTTCATATTTATTTGGAGCTTGAAAAACCAACAGGCTGCTTTATATGATTGTAGGCAACATATTGAGTTAAAATTTTATATACCCAAAATAATTCAGAAGAATCCCTATAGCATAACAATGGATGAATTCCTTGTATGCCAAGAAATGGAATGCGGTCATGGTTTGAATTTAATATCATCATGAAAATACCATAATAAGATTCTAAACTTTGGGACTGATGAGAATCATGGTATATACATTCGGCTCTCATGGCCAAGTGAGGGATATTGGTGTGAGTGTGGGTCATGACACAGTCACTCAGGCCTGTGGGACCCACGTCCCATTAGTTATAGTTTTTACTTGAGTTAAAAACTTTTGGTAAAATCTTTGTCCTATCTTGTAAATCGTTCTTCAAAGTGACTTATGTCGGAACTAGACGTGCCAAACACGAGCTTGTTTGTGTAAAATAAGCTAGGTTAATTATTACATAGAATATATTATATATTGTGTATATTACACTTAAAATTATATGTTATTTTATATATTACACATAATAGTCATATTCTATATATATTTTTAATACATCTTTATATATATATATATATATATTCTATTTTTTATTACATTAAAAATTATATATTACACATAAAATATATAATAGTTTTTCAACCAGAGCTGGTTTTAGCCGAACGAGTTGCTCATGGCTTGGCTCGCCAGTTATATGAACGAGTTTGTAACGAGCCAAATTGAATGGAGTTACCATCTGCTTAGTTCATTTACCAGCCCTAGTTGGGAGGAACTTCGATAAGTAGGAGTGCAAACGGGTTGGGTTCAAGCTGGATCTTGTTAGATCCGAATCCGATTCAAAAATGCAAACAGTAGTCCAAATTCGGTTTCAGATCAGAAGAGGTTAGACTGAATTTAAAACTGAAATACATGTGGTAATACTGGATCCTAAAAAATAGAACAAAACATGCTATTTACATGCCAAAATGCATTCGGGTTGGATTTAGATTCAGATCAACTTCAGATACGAATTAAAATGCTGATCTAAATCTGAAAATGATCCGGTTGAACAGATCTGAATCCACATTCAGATTTTACTTAAAGGATTCACATCTGGAAAAAACATGTTGGGTTCAGATCAGATATCCGATCCATTTGCAGTCCTAAAAATAAGTAAATAATAAAACAATTTGTATTTCAACAAGAAAAAAGAAAGCAAATGTTTAGAGGGGGGAGAGAGGGACAACCAATAAAGCATAAATAATTCATGGAATCAGCCACCTATATAAATATAAATATATATATATATATATATATATATATATATATATATATATATATATATATATATATATATATATAGAGAGAGAGAGAGAGAGAGAGAGAGAGAGAGAGAGAGAGAGAGATTAACTCGGGTTAGCGGTCGGGTTGGGTAAGTTTCCATCGTTCAGATTTCGCGGGTTTTTAGGGCAAATTCACCACTCCCTTTTCCCGGAATTCGTTTTTCTCTCCTCCGCCCGCCACACACACACACCTTTTTTCCTTTCCCCAATTTTCTTCCTTGCTTATTTTTCTCTTGATTTTTCCTTTTTTTTTTTTTTTGAAATCTCCCTTCTCCAAAACAAGAGAAGGAAAGAGGGAGAGAGAGCGCGATCGATCGTCGTCTTCATCGTCTCGCCCCGATCGCGTAAAGATGGCTGCCGCGCCAGGTAGGGCTCGAGCGGACTACGACTACCTCATCAAGCTCCTCCTCATCGGCGATAGCGGTAACGATCGCCCACCCACCAATTAGGGTTTCCCCTTTTCTCCTCTGGCGTTCTGTTTGCTTGATTTGTTGTGATTGTTGCTATTCTCTTTTTCCGCTTCCGCGAATTCATCTATCTTTACGCGTTCTTAATGGAAGAGCGTGTGTCGATTGGCTTGGATGATGGTGTCTGTTGACGAGCAGTGCGAATGTTTGTGTATTGATTTGATGATCGAAAGAAACTCTCCCGAATTCTATTGGTTTCTAAGGATTGATTATGTTTTAACAATGGGGAGAAGATTTTCAGATCATAGCTTGAAACTTGCGCCATCTGTCGTGTTTTTGTATTCTTGGTTTTATCATTTTGTTTTATGTTGTTTAAACGAGATTTAGTTTTGGAGAGAATTCTTGCGTGCACCTGATTCGTTTTTGCAGAAATCTAAGATCACGTGGTTGGGGAAGTTATGTGTTCAGTCTAAATGACACATCGCATCGGGGGTTCAATTTTTTTGTTGGTTTGCTTGCTTTTATATGTGTGTTGTGCGCGTACTTATTTTGATTGTGAACCTCAATCCAGATTGAATTGTGTTGAAGTGCTGCTTTTTCTTTCGTCCATCTTTGATCAAATTGAGGGTCGAGTTTTCCGTTGATTACTTGTCTTCCATTTGGGGAAGCTCAGCGTGGTGATGGTATGGGGATCTAAGGTTCTTTGTAACGTGACTTGTTTGCTAGTTTTGGCGTATTAGTTGGGAAATGATTTTTTTAATTTTTCAATGAAGGAGCTGATTGCGTGATGGATTTCAATGAAATGGTTTAGTATCTGTGGTTGAAAATTTGATGGGTTGGAGATAGATGATGGAAGATTTTGGATTTTAGGCACTTATTCCCAATATTAATTGGTACTGAAATGACTATCATGGACTATATTTGCCAAAGTGATGATACAAGGAGGCAATGGCTGCTATAGACTTCAAGGGGTCTTTTTTCTTTCATTTGAATTAATTAGGAAGCATTCTGTTAGCTGCCTTTTTTAACTTGTGTTTTGGGAGGGTGGGAGGGGGGAACTAAGGAACATTTGAATTTTCTTTTATTAAAGAGCATAGAAAATGAATATATCATCTTGCATTTAAGTATTATGAGGGTGTTGGGAACAACATTAATCAAGGGGTCGTTTGACCCAAGGTTGCAAGTATCGTATTGTTACCCATATCGGTCAGACCCAAAATAATATCCGTATCGTGTAGTAAAAAATCACAATTTTTTAATAAAAATTTTGAAATTTTCAAATAAATCATGAAAAAACAGAAAAAATAGCAATTTTTTTTAAATATAATACATGAAACAATGATGAATTGCAGAAAATACAACCTTAAAATCACATATGAAACATTTAGGTCTCTATGAGCTTCATAAGATATCAAACAACCATCTCAAAAGAACAATGCAAAATATTAAATATCTTGCAATTAAGATCATGCCACAAGACTCATACTTTCATATTACGTAAACAAAAATATTATGGCAATAGTTGCACTCGTTTTTCAATCGGTTTCCACTCATTACTTGAGTTCCCTATTGAAAAGAAGTCGTTATTGGGTCTTGGACCCAACTTGTGTATGTACAGGACCCGACCCGATCCATGTACTGAACCGGGTCAAGATCCAGTTATTATGTAATGTAATTTAAGATATTACTAGAGGGTATTTTTGTACCCTAAAATTTTGTACTCAATATATTAATACATTGATAGACGCAGAGTGTGACTCTGACGTCTTTTCTTCCTGCAGCCCCTTCTTCTGTTATTTTGTTCATTCCTTTCCTACACAGCTGAACGTGAAGACTTCCTTTTCTAACATGGTATCAGAGCAGCGTGACTTCTGGGTGTGAAGAGTTGTCTCGGCTTCACTTTGTCAACGTGAAAAGTCGATTTTCTCTCCTCGTCGACAGGTTATTCTCCTTTTCTTTTCTGTCAAGTTAACGATTCTTCCTCTTCTCTTTTCTATCTTCCATCGCAGATTTGAATCATATTCAGTCTGCTGTTACCTAGTGGATTCGAGTCCTATCTTTTCACGCGATTTGCCTAATCACGTGAACCTGGCTCTTCTTCTCTTGCTTTACTTTCTAACTCTTCACGTGATTTGCTCAGGCACGTGAATCTGATTCACTTTCTCCTGTATCACGCAAAAGCCGAGCTTCCCTTTCTATTCTTTATACCTGCTGGTTATTTCAGATCTGTCCTTTCTCGTTCCTTCTGTCCACACGAGTTCTTCATTATTTGTCTCACTTAACTGAATATTATTTCAGATCTACTGTGTACCTTACACAGTTCTCAATATTATTTCCAATCATCTTTTTATCTTTCTATCTGAATATTATTTCATTCCCTGTTAAACTTTTATTCTCTGTCATAACTTTCTTTCATATCTCTGTGCCAATTTCTGTCATAATTTACTTTCCTCTCAAATGGAATCCCCTCTTCCGCAGTCAGGTCTCTCCTCTAACTTTCTCGGTCAACTAGTCTCTGAAAAACTGAATCATTCCAACTTCTTAACCTGGAAAAGACAGATTGTTCCGTTCATAAGGAGTCAGGACCTCTCTGGTCATCTGGATGGATCGGTTCCACCTCCTCCAGAGTTCACTTCGCAGGAAAAGATGGACGATAAAGGGGCGCAATCTACTGTTCTTCTCAAGAATCCAGAATATGTTACTTGGATGAAAATTGATCAATCGTTAGTGGCATACATCACTTCAACCCTCTCACAAGAGGTTCTTGTAGCCATTCCTGATGATTGTTCGGCCAAAGAATTGTGGGACAAGCTAGTTCAGACATATTCGCAGATCTCTGAGGCGAGAATCATGTTTCTCAAGCGAGAATTTCAAATGTTGAAGAAAGATTCCATGTCTATTATGGAATACCTGAACAAAATGAAAGGCATCACGGATCAGCTGGCTATTGTGGGGTGTCTCGTCAGTGAAAAGGATAAGGTACAACAAACTTTGAGTGGGTTGGGGCCAGATTATCATGCTATGACGACGACTTTATTATGTTTACCAGAACTTCCAAAATTTGAAGACCTTCGTGCCAAACTATTGCAATATGAAATGACTCTGAAAGGATCTTCTGAAGACATTCATGGACATCCAGGAAACCCAAGATGTGCTGGCCACGGGAATGACTTATGGTAGAGGTAGAGGAAATTTCTTTCGAGGAAAGGGAGGCCACAGGAGAAATACTTTTGGAGGTCGTGGTATACTTCTAACGCCCAATATACAAGGACAAAGGCCCATTCCCACCTGTTTTTTATGTAACAAGAAAGGGCATATTAAAGCAAATTGTTGGTTCAACCCTCAAAACAAGGGGAAAGCTCCACAAGCAGGCTAGGAGGGATGGAGAAGTAAAAGAGTTGCTGTTGGCAGCCTTGGCAGTCTTGAATATGAAACAAAATGATAAAGGCACTTGGTACGTCAACTCCGGAGCAACGACTCATGTCACGGGTGATGCGGGTAAACTCTTGAATCTCTCTCCTTATGTTGGTAAGAATAGCATAGTCACGGGAGACAGTTCTCATCATTCTATCTCACACATTGGAAATGCCATTATACCCATGTCCAAGTCCTCTCTTAATCTTCCAAATGTTATTCATGCTCCTAATATTCAGAAGAACATTGTTTCTGTCTCAAAACTTGTTGATGATGTTAATGCTTAAGTTGAATTTACTCCCTCTTCTGTTTATGTTAATGATCTTCGCACGAGGAAGACATTCGCTGAGGGAAAAAGATGGGGCGACATGTACATCTTTCAAGAAGATCCTTCCTCTGTTCATTCTGACTATTCATCCTTGAAGCCTCGTCAACATCAATTTCTCGCTCCTTCTGAGTTTGTGTTTGCCATTTCTGAATGTAATAAGCCAAGACTTTGGCATAGTCGTTTGGGTCATTGTGGTCGTCATTTTATTGAAAAACTTGTGTCAAATAATCTCATTCCTAAGTCCAGTTTGAGTTCAGAAGTCATTGATATAAAGTGTTCTAGTTGTCATTTATGTAAGAGTCGTGTTTTGCCATTCAATTTCATTAATAAGAGAGCTTCAAGGCCCTTTGAGGTCATATGTTCTGATGTCTGGGGTCCTGCCCCAATTGCTTCTCTTTCTGACAATAAATATTATCTCATTTTCGTTGATAGTTATTCACGTTATACTTGGATATTTTTCATGAAGCACAAATCAGAAGCTTTTGGATTGTTTCAGAAATTTCATTCCTTTGTTTAAAACCATTTCTCTACCAACATTCTCAATTTTCAATGTGATGGAGGAGGTGAATTCGCCTCTAGTGACTTTGTTAGTTTTCTTCAACATAATGGGATAAAGAGAAGAGTGTCTTGCCCACATACACCTCAACAAAATGAGATTGCTGAGAGGAAGCATCGACATATTGTTGAGAGTGCAATGAGCATGATGCACAGGAGCAATCTTCCTGTAGCACTATGGACTGAAGCCTTTCATTCCACAGTTCATGTGATAAATCGACTGCCCATGACCATTTTAGAAAATAAGTCACCATATTTTTCTCTATTTGGCATACAACCCGATTATCATGAATTACGTGTGTTTGGGTCTATTTGCTATGTTCACATTGACAGCTCATTGAGACATAAGTTTCAAGACAAAGCCTTAAAATGCAGGTTTATGGGATATGCTGAAGACTACAAAGGGTATAGGTGTTATGATCCATTGAGTAAACGCGTCAAAATATCAAGAAATGTAGTTTTTGATGAATTGAATTTTGATGATCAGCCGCCTAATTCAAGTCTTCATGTTGTTAACTCAAGTCCGAGTGTTGAGGTATACTACCCATGGTTAAATTCAGAACTCTTCTCCAGTGCTAAGGAAGATTGCCCAGCAGACTGCAGTCAAAAGGAGATATATGAAGAATCAACAAATGCAACTCAAACAGAAGAGATTGTCACACAAAACTTGGAGCCAACAAGGTATAAGGGTATTGTATACACCCGGCGAGAGAAAGAGCCCTCATCCATTCCTTGTACAGATACGGATCCTTCTGATCCTGCTCCACAGATGATGGATATCAGAAGATCCTCACAGATTCGACATCCGCTTGACAGGTGGGTAAGCTATAAA
Source organism: Nuphar pumila (assembly GCF_984573655.1). Classification (NCBI taxonomy): domain Eukaryota; kingdom Viridiplantae; phylum Streptophyta; class Magnoliopsida; order Nymphaeales; family Nymphaeaceae; genus Nuphar; species Nuphar pumila. Next base: position 97,330,082 of record NC_143261.1, on the reverse strand, counting down.
AAATTTTCATTGGATTTTCAACTATTCTTGACGTCCATAAATAAAGAGGATGAGCCTCTCATGTTCTATCAAGCTGCAAGTTCTAAAAGATGGGTCGAAGCAATGAATGAAGAAATGGAAGCCTTACATGAATGTAGGACATGGGAGATTGTGCCTAGACCACTAAATAGAAATGTCGTTGGGTCAAAATGGGTATACAAGATAAAGTATAAACCAGATGGAAGCATCGAAAGGTATAAAGCTAGACTTGTAGCCAAGGGATTCACACAAGGACAAGGACAAAATTTCGATGAAACTTTCTCTCCTGTGGTTAAGATGGGAACCATTCGTATTGTGTTGAGTTTAGCCATTGAACATGGATGGACATTGAGCCAGTTAGATGTAAAAAATGCATTTTTACAATGTATGCAAACTAAAGAGGGCACTCTATGGATTGAAACAAGCTTCTCGTTCCTGGTTCGAGAGTTTTTCACTAGAGATACAAAGGCATGACTTTTCTCGGTCCTTTCTGGATCACTCGTTATTCATTCACAATGAACGAGATGTCACTACTCTCCTATTGATATATGTTGATGATATCGTCATCACAGGGAACTGCAAAAGTCACATTGAGGAGGTAAAGAAGTTACTAAATCATAGATTCAAAATGAAAGATTTAGGGGAGCTGCGGTATTTTCTTGGGGTGGAAGTTGATAAAAGATGTGATACACTCACACTTACTCAACACAAATACACGTTGGACATTCTCAGCAGGGCAGGCATGACAGATTGTAAGCCATTAGCAACTCCAAGTGTCATTCATCAGAAACTGAGTTCTAAAGAAGGGGATATATATGGAGATCCCACTAAGTATCGTAGCATAGTTGGCATGCTACAATATCTGACTTTTACTAGACCTGATATAGTATATTCGGTTAATCAGGTGTCTCAGTTTATGCATGAACCTCATACGTCGCATATGGAGGCAGTCAAACGAATACTTCGTTATCTGAAGGGTACAATTGGTGATGGGCTGGTATATAAGAAAAGTGAATTAGATCTAGGCGGCGGCCATGAGATCATTATTTATGCTGATGCTGATTGGGCGGGTGATCCAGATGAACGACGGTCAGTATTTGGTTATTGCAGCTTCATTGGATTGAACATGGTATTTTGGAGCAGTAGAAAACAAAAGGCGGTTGCTAGGTCAAGTACTGAGGCTGAATACAGGTCGATGGCAGCTGCCACTGCTGAAGCCACATGGATAAGGCATCTCCTACCGGAAATGGGAGAACCTATTGCTCGATCACTGCTACTGTGTGATAATCAAAGTGCCATCAATATGTCTTTCAATCCCATTTATCATAGTCGAGCAAAGCATATTTAGATAGATCAGCATTTTGTTAGGAAAAAGGTTGAAGAAAAGGAGATTGAGCCCATGTTTGTGCGAACTGAAAAGCAAGTTGCTGATATTTTCACCAAAGGGCTGACAAAGGACAGATTTTGGTTTCTGAAAGGCAAGTTGTTCATGGTCCAGGACCATGCACAACTTGAGGGAGGCTGAAAAGGAGTCGTTATTGGGTCTTGGACCCAACTTGTGTATGTACAGGACCCGACCCGATCCATGTACTGAACCGGGTCAAGATCCAGTTATTATGTAATGTAATTTAAGATATTGCTAGAGGGTATTTTCGTACCCTAAAATTTTGTACTCAATATATTAATACATTGATAGACGCAGAGTGTGACTCTGACGTCTTTTCTTCCTGCAGCCCCTTCTTCTGTTATTTTGTTCATTCTTTTCCTACATAGCTGAACGTGAAGACTTCTTTTTCTAACACCTATTGCCATGCCGAATCATCTGATGTCATCTTTGTTAGAGTGTGGAGCTTGATTTCTACCTTAATATAAATTTCTAATTTTCACAGATCCAACTTCGTAGTAAGTTCACTTTCTTGATTGAAAAATGGTGAAAATGCACTTTTACTTTAGCAAATCGCAAAAGCCTTGTCCCTTGTGCATAGATCAGATCCTAAATCGCTCTCACGACTCCTAGGGTGCGTTGATACTTCTCTGATGGCTTCTACACAAATGAAGGAGTTGGCCCTCAAGATGTCTTTAAAAAACAAAACTGAAAAATTATGATTCAACCATTTTTTAAGTGTGTATACCTTGTATCATATGATACACCCCATATCGTACGATACATGCATGTATCATACGATATATACAATACAGATACGTGCGTATCGTATCAATATTCCTAATAGTAACTATATATATTGTACGATACAGTACGATACTTACAACATTTATTTGACCACCAACATACACTAAAAAATATAAAGATTATAATTACATCACCATGATGTATTAAAAATTGTTGTTGTTCTGTATTCCTTGTAATTTTATAGATGAAGCTAAAGTCTTGGAATGAAGAATGATGGATGTGTAGTGAAAAAAAGATGTGCACAAACACAATGCCAACAAAGGGCTACAAAAGTGCACAAAAACAAGAGGGTCTCTAATGGACCAATTACTATCTCACAGGAGATAATCATCAAACACAAGTTACAAACTTACAACCAACAATGTAAGAATATAAATTATATTGAGTCATGAAAATGCTTAGAAAAGCATTATAGAATACAAGGGGAAAACCTCTATTTATAACCAAACAAAAGGGAGAGTGAGGGCAGCCCAACGACTAGTTGGGATGCCCCAACATCCAAAAAAAAATAAGATAAAAAAGAAAGAAAACAGCCCTATAGGTTGATACCTATTGCAATGTGAAATTATTGAAATACCCCTTATGGGTATTTCAGTTTACATAGACAGAAATAAATATTGTATGCATACATATATGCATATATAATCCATACAACATATTTTAACACTCCCCCTTAAACTTACATTGAAATCACCAAAAGTTTGTGAAGAAAAAGAAAACGAGGTAGAGGGAGAGCTTTGGTGAAAAAGTCTTCAATCTGAAATTTAGACGGAACATATGGTAAATCAATCGTCTCCTTCAAGTGTTCTTCCTGATCATAGTGACAATCTATTTTGATGTGCTTTGTTTGTTCATGAAATGCATGATTGCTGGCTATATACATGATACTCTTGTTTGAAGGTTTCAAAACATCAACTTCCATATCTATAAGTAAGGACCGCATCCACACGACCTCGGTTGTTGTTTAGAGGACAAAAATACCTTCTGCTGCTTTTTACACCTCCAAGATATAAGAGAATCACCTAAAAAAAACAAAAACACGTAATTGAGTGTCGGTTGTTTGGATCTCCAACCAAGTCAAAATCAGTATATGTAATAAGATTTAAAATTGAGGAAGAGGATAAGAAAAGCCCTTTAGATATAGTGTTTTTAATGTATCGAACTATTCTCAACACGGCACTCATGGGAACCGAAGTGAGCACATGCTGAATTAACTTGCAATATGCATTGCATGCGCACTATCCAATCTAGTAATAGACAAATACATCAGTGATCCAATAAACTGCCTATAAGGAGTTAGATCATCCAATAAGACTCCATCTTTAGCTCTCATTTTGGCATTAACCACTTCAAGAGTAGTAGCAGCTTTCTCATTTTTTATCCCTGAGCGTGCAACAATATCATCTGTAAACTTGATTTGAGACAAGATATATCGTCTTGGCGAATACGCTACTTCAATACCTAAGAAATATCTCAAGAAACTAAGTCCAGTCATATCAAAAGATTTTTTAATTATAATTATAATTTTAATTTATTCAACTCCTTTTTTATCACTTTTAGTGATGATCATATCATCAACATATAAGAGCAAAATGATAATCGCAGAACCTGTAGATTTTGTAAAAAAAGTAGTGTCAATATAACATGATTTAAATCCAAAATTTAACGTAGTTCTATTGAACCGATCATACCATGTTTTAGGGGTTTGTTTAAGCCCATATAAAGCTTTATAGAGGCGAAAAACTTTGCTTGTTTCAATATTTAGACCAAGATGAGGATCCATGTAGATTCCTTCATTCAAATTTTCATTTAGAAAGACATTCTTAACATCTAAATGATATATAGGCCATTTTTTAACGGACACTATGGCAACTAGAGTTTTTACGATGGTCATACGAGCTACTGGGGCAAAGGTTTCCTTGTAATCTATACTTATTCCTATGAATACATTTTTGCAACCAACCTAGCTTTGTATCTTTCTAAGGATCCATCACTCTTTGTTTTGATTTTAAAAACCCACCTGCATCTAATTCTCTTCTTGCCCTTGGAAAGATGTTGAATTTCTCAAGTCTTAGCTTTATCTAAGGCATCTAATTCTAAGCTCATAGCCTCCACCCATTCTTTCATGTTTTTCGCTTCTTTATAGTTGGATGACTCATAATATGAATGAATGGCTAGAAGACATGCCTTATGATTAGTAGAGAAAAGATTCATATAAAACAAACCTACTTAGGGTTCTAGATATTCGTTCCGATCTTCTAAGACTATATAAAACAAACCTACTTGCACATGGATGCCCTTCATTACCACGTCTAGAACAATACATAAGAACATGGGTAGGTTCTTCGCCAACGCTAGACTCATCCCTTAGTTTAGTATTATTACTAACTTCATTATCATCATTTTCATAATCATTAATCTCAACATTTGACTTAGGCAATAAGTCAAACAAGAAATCTTACTCGAATTCTTTCTTAGGTTTTTCAAGATCAAATTCTTTTTCTTTTCAAGAAAAGTGACATTCCTAGATACATAAAGTTTGTCATTTTTTAAATCAGAGCATCAATAGCCTTTTTTATTATCGGCATATTCAAAGAGAACACATTCAATAGCTTTGAGGGCGAGTTTATCATATTTTTCAAGGAGTACAAAGCATTTACATCCATAAACCCTTGATCTTTTGAAATTATGAGTAGTTTTAAAAAGCTTTTTAATTGGAGATTTATTTTCTAAGATTTGAGAAGACATTCTATTTATCAAAAAAACCGCGATGAGAGTGGTTTCGATCCAAAAGCTTTTTGGAACTCCTTTTGAAATAAGTAAAGTCTTAGTAGTTCAATAATATGATGATATCTTCTTTCAGCGATACCATTTTATTGAGGAGTCCTAAGACAAGATTTTTTATGTAAAATATCATTAGTTTTTAGATAAGATTGAAATTCATTTGAAAGAAATTCTCTCCTTGAATCAGAGCGAACGATCTTAATATTTGTTTTAAATTGATTTCTTATAAGATTATAAAAATTTTAAAACATGAAAAACTTCAAATTTGAATCTAAGAAAGTGAATTCATGTATATCTACTAAAATCATCTATAAAAGTAACATAATATGATAATCCGCCTTTTGACATAATGGGAGTGGGACCTCATACATCCGAATGAACCTATTCAAAAATTTTATTAGATAAAATTCTAGGCCCAAAAGGTAACATTTTCATTTTTCCAAGTATACAATCATTACATACATAGTCTTTTTTCTTACAAGATTTTTTCAAAAATGGAAAGAGAGATAGTTTGAATATACTTCGGTGTCCTAGACACTTGTGCCAAAGGTCTAAGTCAATCTTTTTAGCATAGTTACAAAAAGATTCTTTAGAAAAGACATGAAAACTCTATATAATAAAGGTCTCTTCTTTTATGGCCTTGCCCAATCGGCTTTCGTGACTAGAGATCCTGCACCCAACAACCCTTAGATAATAAAAAGACCTTGCATCCATAGTCGGAAATTTGAGAAACTGAAAAATATTTAAATCAAGTTTTGGAATAACTCTTACATTTGGGGAAAAAATTGAATCATTTTAAATTTTGTTTAAATTTTCTATACTTTTTACATTCAAAGAAGGTTCATCGTCAAATCGTTTAATCATTGAAGTTGCCTCATTTTCTTGTTTCTTCACGTTTTGGAGATTCTTCACTCACTGAAGTCACTTTTCTTTTGAGTTTGGACAATCCGGCCTTATGTGTCCCAGTTCATTACAAAAGTGATAAATAACCTTTTTTCATCCATTGTATTTTTTCTCAAAATGAGGAAGTTTATATGTTTTTACATAGTTTCTAGGTCTTGACACGGCAAAAACTCCATCACTAGTCTTGTGTATTACAAGTTTAGTTTCCTCTTGACATAGGAAGTTCTATAAAGAAGAGATGACCATACTTGCTCAAATTCCGGTTTAAGGCCATATAAGGAGGAAAGATTCTCTCTCAACTTGCTTTTGCTTCATTTCAATTGTCGAATCTTCTCACTTAGGTTCTAGTATAGCTAGTTCATCCTAAATAGGAGATAAGAGACCATAAAAATTCCTTACAAATTTATCTCTTTGCTTGGTAGTACACACTTTATCTTGGAAATAATATAACTGAGCCATGTCCTTTTGAATGAACGTGTTTTTTAGGAACACCCATGCATCACATGCTTATTTGAATTTGATAATCTTGGTAGCGATCTTGAAATCCATGGTATTCATAAACTATGAGAGTATTTGAGCATTGTTAGCCTCCCAATCCTTCATTTTTCCTTGATATTCTTGTATAGCTTTTTCTTTTTCTTCTTCGGAAAGAGCTTTGATTTTGTCTTCTTTTCTTATTAGCTTTAGTTGGGGTTCATTGGAGGTTTCACTAACGAGACCCATAATTTTTTTTTCTTTTGGTGTGTTTTTTCATGGCGGTAGCCCACATAAGTAGTTGATTTCATTGTGCTTGTAGGAGATGACGGAAGAAGATTCTTTTTCGTTCATAATGACAATTATGATGAGGAAGAAGACTAGAAGATGTCCACCACCACGCGAAGATCATGATCAAGATGCCATTTAAAACACAAGAGCCCTAGGCTCTGAAACTATGTAATGAAACAAGATGTGCACAAACACAAGAGGGTCTTTAATGGACCAATTACAATCTCACAAAGGAGATAATCACCAAACACAAGTTACAACCAACACAATGTAAGAATATAAATTATAATGAGTCATGAAAATGCTTAGAAAAGCATTATAGAATACAAGGGGAAAACCCTTATTTATAACCAAACAAAAGGGAGTGTGGCGGCAGCCCAACTAGTTGTTGGGATATTTATGACCATTGGGGGCAGCCCAACGACTGGTTGGGCTGCCCCAACAGCCACAAAAAAAAACAAAGATAAAAGAAAAAGAAAGAAAAGAAAACAGCCCTATAGACTGATCCCTATTACAATGTGAAATTACTTAAATACCGCTGATTGATATTTCAGTTTACATAGACGGAAATAAATATGTACACATATATATATATATATATATGTATATATGATCCATACAACATATTTTAACATGATGCAGCACTTCGTTTCCTCTCAGATTTGTCTATCATTTTTCCCCGATACCTGGATGGCTCTTAAACAAGCAATAAACTAGACTCTCAAATGACCAATTCCTCCATCTTGTTGTTTCTCTTTCATCTTTAAGGAAATTAACATCTTCCATCATAATGATTCCTCATTATATATCCATTGTTTTGTTGTTCCTTGATATAATAAAATAAAATTCTTGAGTCTTGGCTAACGGCATAACCTCATATCTTGGCCTTGAATTTGCCTCATGGCCTTTGAAACATTGAGTAATGCATTTTTTATTTGGTTAATTTCTAACATTATCTTCTTCTTCTCAAGTAGGGACGGGTCATGGATATCAAGTTTCATGTTGCAGCTCCAAGGCATGATGGGAGAACCCAATGAACAAGTCACAAACTATTTGGAAATAAGAAATGAAAACCTGCAACCTTCTTTGTGATTGTTTATGTGGGAGTGTGGGCTATCAACTAGGGATTTCAAATTTATGCATGAATCAAGGGTAATTTGCTAGTTATTTTGAGTTGGCATTTTGCTTCCAAAGGTGGTATGAATGCGCTTGAAGTATATGGCTGTTGCAGTGTATTCCTATACATCTTCTACTGAGATTAGAACTGAAAAGGAACCAAATATTTGAGGCAAAATTGGCTGTTGGTTAAAGTTTTCTTGTGAAAGAAAAGACGGAACAAGAAATGCATTGGATTACTGCCATAGAAATGACCCAAGAGTTCCATAGATTCCATACTGTGGACAAAGGGGGGATAAATTTGCTTCCTTCAAAGCAAGAAATTAGATTTGTAAAGCTTTTCAAGGACAAAATCCTTGAATAAGGAGGGATAAGAGGATTGGTGCAGCAAGGAGCCATGTGTAAGAACAGCTTCGTTTTTTTTTCTCCCTTGACAATTTGCAAAGATTGAAAATTGAGCAATTAAAAGGAGCAGAGGTTTGCAAAATGGGTGCAAAGACTTTATGTTAAATACAAAAGATATTGATATCCATGCCCTTTCCTACTGAGTTCTCTTTTTTTAATAATAAAAATTTGTTATTCTTTGGTGTCAAGAACTTAATACAAAATAATGAATGGCAAGCAATGGGGTGAAGGAAAATAAAATTAAGATTTGATGAAAAAGAGAGAAGCAGAAAGAAGAAATTAACATATTCATAAAAGGCAGGATATGAGACAGAAGAAAGAATATGAAGAAATGGGGAGATCTACAGACCTGGGAAAACAACTTTGGTTCTCCAATGCCTCATGAGAGTTTTTCTGTAAAAGAGAAGAAGCAACAAACTAGAAAGAAAGGAGAAGCGAAGGGCTTACAGCCCAATTAAATTAATGTAATATTTGAGTCATGAGGCAGGCCATGTTACTGTAAAAACATCATACAAGTGCGAATTTACTGCGGTAAGCTTTTCACTATATTGCAATAGATTACAAAAATGACGTTTCTAACAGCTAGTAGGCGTGGATATTTGGTTGCCGGAATGATTTTGTAACTTGGTTAGTTTGATTTTTTTTTCCTCCCTTTTTTTGTGTTACTTGAAGGAAATTTGCTTCGTGAATATCTTTTGCATGCATTAAATTTGGTGTTTGTTTGATATTTTAATGGTTTATCTTAATTATTTGATTTTCTCTCTGCTTTTATGTGTTTATAAATGTTAGTTTTTCCTTTTTTATGCCGTACATTCAAATTGATATATCTTGCTTTGATATTCCTTTTTTCTTTATTCTTTGGCATCATTTGCATTTCTTGCTCCAATTTTTCTATTTATATTGTTTAGGGATTCTATATTTCTTGACCTTATTGTATTTCATATTGTTCTCAGTTCAGCTTTTTGTTTTTGTGGAGTAGCTCTCTTATTTTACTTAGAATCTAACATTTTCAAATTTGCTTTTATACTTTTCTGTTAGAATTTTGTCTTTCTTGATTGAGGCTGGTGCCTATCTGTTGGTTTTGCTTGGATGTATTTCATAGTTCTTTTCTATGTATTTCATTATTCAATCTTTTATCTTCTCTTTTTTGGTCTAATCTTTTGCATTTCATGATTTTAATTTGTGCCTCTTGGCTAACGTTTTTGTGTTATTGGTTTTGTTTGTATTTCTTTGTAGAATGTTGATCTTGTACTTCTTGGTTGCTTATTGTATAACTTCGTTCTGTTGTGTCATTGATCTTTTGCATTACTTGGTCCAACACTTCTTAATTATCCATTTGGATTTTTTGCAAATCTTTGTGTTACTTGTAGACTTATTTATTGGCTTTTCTTGCTTTTTTTCTTTTTTATTGTTCATCTAGTATTTTGATTTCAGTTTCCTTTCATTTTTGTTGAAAATGAAAAATTGCGTTGTTGGCTTGTCTGCTAAGTCACATGGGTGCGGGTGTGGGGGTGCGGCAGGGCAAAAAAAAAATATATATATATATAATTTTAAAGTTTTAACAATTAACATTATCATAATTTAACAGTTAACATTGTCATAATATCATTCATCATGCATACAATATATCAACCTAAATATCAATCAAATAAGTAAAGCAATTACATAAATCAACCTAAATATCGATCAAATAAGTAAAGCAGAAAAAAACTAAATTACGTACCAAAAGTAATGGATCGTAATAATTTTCTTTTTCATCATCAAATGTATCATTAGAAGGAAGATTGGGCTCAAATAAATCCATGTTTGTCATGTTGAAAACATGGTCTCCCTCGAAGTCACACTCTTCTGGGTTTGCATCCTCAAATTTGGATCTTCCTTGTCTGTGTTACAAACCCAATTTGAAAATGTTAAATACAATAAAAGTATATTTAAATAAAAATTTAAAAAATAAATAATCAAATAACTAAGAGAGAAAATTAGTACTTGTATTTATCATTAGTTAGCGAAAGTAGTCGAAGATTTGAATGAACATATATTAAATCCTCTTCACGCTTGCTTGTGAGTTTGTTTCTTTTCACGTTGTGGATTTGAGAATATGTGCTCCAATTTCTTTCACAACAAGATAAACTAGCAGGTTGCGATAGCAATCGTAATGCAAGACGTTGGAGAATATATGTTTCTGATCCAAATGTTGACCACCATGTGATAGGATCTATATTATCCTCCTCTCTCGCGAATAATGCTGGTCCATATAATATCGAAGATGAAAATTTTTCAAACTCTTGTGTGATTTGATTTAGAAGATATGCTTCAGGAAAAAGTCTTATCATACACATATTTCTATGTCTTGATAGCTCTGCGTCTAGATTTGGAGGGACACGACCAATACCACCTGCTTGCCACTTTTTTGCATAATATTTTGGATTAAAAGAATGTGCCATGTAATGCAAATGAATGTTGCTCTTATCCCATCTTCTGAATAAAATTGAATTAATATGGTAAAAATTTCTGAATCATCCAATGCAGGGTTTTTTTCTTCATGCTTGAAAACAATAACTTGTATTTTTCAATCATATTATCCCACATTTCATAAACTCTGTGAAGCATGGACTCATTCTTATCAACTTCTTTCAACATTTTCCAAATAGATTGGGTAAATTGAAGAAAGTATACTACTTTGTCCCAAAACTCATCATCAACAATGAATTTCTTAATTTCTTGAGCTTTGGATAGACATAGGATAGATCCTAGAATTAAGTGGTGGGCACTGAAAGGAGCTAAACAAGGAATGTTTGTAGAGCAGGTAGTTAAGGAAGTTGATTGGTGTCTCGAGGAGGATTCAGAATCAATGTGGAATAAGATAGCGGGTGGTATGAGAAAAGTAGCTAAGGAGGTATTGGGTGAGTCTAAAGGCGGTGCACCACTAGGTAAGGATACATCATGGTGGAACGAGGATGTCAAATTAGCTATTAAGGTTAAAAGAGAGTGTTATAGAAATCTAAGTAAGAGTCGTGATAATGAGAATTTGGAGAAGTATATGATAGCAAAGAAGGAAGCTAAAAAAGTTGTTCGAAACGCGAGGGCTAAGGTATATAAGGAGGTTTATGACAAGTTGGATACCAAAGAAGGCGAGAAGGATATTTATAGGCTTGCAAAGATGAGAGATAGGAAATCGAAGGATTTGGGTATGGTTAGATGTATCAAAGATGAAACGCAAAGGGTTTTAGTCAAAGATGAGGAGATTAAGGAGAGATGGAAAGATTATTTTGATAAGCTATTTAATGATAGTCATGCTCAAGATCTTGGAGACTTCTCCATTCCTTTTCATGAGATAAATCGTGACTTCATGCGCAAGATTCAAAAGAAAGAAATTGCAGAGGCTTTGAAGAAAATGAAATCAAGAAGGGCAGTTGGCCCAGATGGTATACCTATCGAGGCTTGAAAATGCTTGGGAGAGAAGGGTTTAGAATGGTTGACAAATCTTTTTAACTTGATTTGGCGAACAAATAAGATGCCTAATGAGTGGAGGAAGAGTACTTTGGTGCCTTTATATAAGAATAAGGGTGATATACAAGATTGCACAAACTATCGTGGTATAAAACTCATGAGTCATACTATGAAACTTTGGGAGAGGGTGATTGAGTCTAGGTTGAGGAAGGTTGTCATGATATCGGAGAATCAATTTGGTTTTATGCCTGGAAGATCAACTATGGAAGCTATACATCTTCTTAGACAACTTATTGAAAGATATAGAGAGAGGAACAAAGATTTGCATATGGTTTTTATTGATTTAGAGAAGGCATACGATAGAGTACCTAGGGACGTTCTCTGGTGGACAATGATGAAGAAAGGTGTTTCTCTCAAGTACATTAGTATAATTAAAGATATGTATGAAGGAGTAGTAACCAATGTCCGCACTTGTGGAGGGGTGACAACCAATTTTCCGATAACGGTTGGGTTACATCAAGGATCTGCTTTAAGCCCTTTCCTATTTGCGATAGTGATGGATGAGCTTACGAGATCAATTCAAGAAAATGTACCGTGGTGTATGTTGTTTGCTGATGATATTGTTTTGATTGATGAGTCTAGAGCTGGGGTTAATGCTAAGTTAGAATTATGGAGACAGACATTGGAAGCTAGAGGTTTTAAGTTGAGTAAGAGTAAGACTGAATATATGGAATGTCGGTTTAGTAAGCAACGAAGTAGGGATGGGAGTGTAGTGAAGCTTGGTGAGCAAGATATACCGGTGAATGATTATTTCAAATATTTGGGATCCATCATTCAAAAGTATGGAGAAATTGATGGAGATGTAAATCATAGGATAAAGGTTGGGTGGATGAAATGGAAAAGTGCTACTGGAGTGCTGTGCGATCGTAGAATGCCATTGCGGTTGAAGGGAAAGTTTTATAGGACGACTATTAGGCCCGCTTTACTATATGGTACGGAATGTTGGGCTGCCAAGAGACATCATATTAAAAAAATGAGTGTAGCTGAGATGCGTATGCTGAGATGGATGTGTGGAAATACAATAAAAGATAAGATTCGGAACGAGGAGATACGTAAGAAGGTAGGCGTTGCACCCATTGAAAATAAGATGAGAGAGAATCGTTTACGGTGGTTTGGACATATTCGACGAAGGCCTAATGATGCTCCAGTTAGAAGGATGGAGAAATGGGAAAATATATTAGTTAAAAGGGGTCGGGGTAGGCCTAGGAAGACATGGATAGAGGTGATAAGAAAGGATATGAATGCTTTGAACCTCACCGAGGACATGGCATTGGATAAAAATGAATGGAGGAGAAGGATTCATGTGGAAGACCCATAATGATTTTCTTTGTTGGTTCATATCGCCGACCCCAATTGTTTTGGGATGAAGGCGTAGTTGTTGTTGTTGTTGTTGTTTATTCTCGTAAGCTCATCCATCACTATAGCAAATAAGAAAGAAATTGCAGAGGCTTTGAAGAAAATGAAATCAAGAAGGACAGTTGGCCCAGATGGTATACCTATCGAGGCTTGGAAATGCTTGGGAGAGAAAGGTTTAGAATGGTTGACAAATCTTTTTAACAAGATTTGGCGGACAAATAAAATGCCTAATGAGTGGAGGAAGAGTACTTTGGTGCCTCTATATAAGAATAAGGGTGATATACAAGATTGCACAAACTATCGTGGTATAAAACTCATGAGTCATACTATGAAACTTTGGGAGAGGGTGATTGAGTCTAGGTTGAGGAAGATTGTCATGATATCGGAGAATCAATTTGGTTTTATGCCTAGAAGATCAACTATGGAAGCTATACATCTTCTTAGACAACTTATTGAGAGAAATAGAGAGAAGAACAAAGATTTGCATATGGTTTTTATTGATTTAGAGAAGGCTTACGATAGAGTACCTAGAGACTTTCTCTGGTGGACAATGATGAAGAAAGGTGTTTCTCTCAAGTACATTAGTATAATTAAAGATATGTATGAAGGAGTAGTAACCAATGTCCGCACTTGTGGAGGGGTGACAACCAATTTTCCTATAACGGTTGGGTTACATCAAGGATCTGCTTTAAGCCCTTTCCTATTTGCTATAGTGATGGATGAGCTTACGAGATCAATTCAAGAAAATGTGCCGTGGTGTATGTTGTTTGCTGATGATATTGTTTTGATTGATGAGTCTAGAGCTGGGGTTAATGCTAAGTTAGAATTATGGAGACAGACATTGGAAGCAAGAGGTTTTAAGTTGAGTAAGAGTAAGGCAGAATACATGAAATGCCGATTTGGTAAGCAACGAAGTAGTGATGGGAGTGTAGTGAAGCTTGGTGAGCACAAAATACCGGTGGATGATTCTTTCAAATATTTGGGATCTATCATTCAAAAGTATGGAGAAATTGATAGAGATGTAAATCATAGGATAAAGGTTGGGTGGATGAAATGAAAGAGTGCAACTGGAGTATTGTGCGATCGTAGAATGCCATTGCGGTTGAAGGGAAAGTTTTATAGGACGACTATTAGGCCTGCTTTACTATATAGTACGGAATGTTGGGCTGCCAAGAGACATCATATTAAAAAAATGAGTGTAGCTGAGATGCGTATGCTGAGATGGATGTGTGGAAATACAATAAAAGATAAGATTCGGAACGAGGAGATACGTAAGAAGGTAGGCGTTGCACCCATTGAAAATAAGATGAGAGAGAATCGTTTACGGTGGTTTGGACATATTCGACGAAGGCCTAATGATGCTCCAGTTAGAAGGATGGAGAAATGGGAAAATATATTAGTTAAAAGAGGTCGGGGTAGGCCTAGGAAGACATGGATAGAGGTGATAAGAAAGGATATGAATGCTTTGAACCTCACCGAGGACATGGCATTGGATAAAAATGAATGGAGGAGAAGGATTCATGTGGAAGACCCATAATGATTTTCTTTGTTGGTTCATATCGCCGACCCCAATTGTTTTGGGATGAAGGCGTAGTTGTTGTTGTTGTTTTGACATCATCATCAGCACGATAGAATGTCCAATTTTCATCAGTCACCATGCTAACCAAAGCATTCTTCACTTTTTTAATCCTCTTCACCATCACAATGATGGACGCAAAACGTGTTTCATCGACCTTCAAAAATTTCAAGTTAGAATGCCTATTAAATATAGCATTAGCACGATGATAGTTAACAACAAAATTTCTAATGCTTTTGACATTTCTTTCTAAATCTTCAATCCATGAACATAAAGCATATGCTTGTGAATTTTTTTCTTCTTTGAGGTTGCATATGCTCTTTAGGGCCAGATTTAAGCTCTGTGCTACATAGGGAGTCCAAAAAATATGAGGGTAGTCACTCTCCAAACTCAACGCTGCACTTTTACAAACTGGAGCGTTGTCTGTAATAATTTGTACAACATTCTGATCAACCATTTCTTTTATGACTTCTATAAACAATCCTTTCAAATACTCTTATTTTTATATTCTCCAGATGCGTCAACTGCTTTCAAGAATACTGGGCCACTAAGTGAAGAAACAATGAAATTGATCAGTGGACGCCTTTGAATATCTGTTAATCCATCAGACACAATAGAAACTCCATTTTGCTTTCATGAATATTTTTTAATCTCCAACAACCTCTCCACATTTGCCCTCTCTTCTGCAAGAAGTATGGTTCGTATTTTTTCTGAACTTGGAGGCATATAGCCACTCAAATTACAATTTGTCAAGGATGTTACTAAATCCTTCCAATAAGGATTTCTAGCCGCATTAAATGGGAGTGAACTAGAATAAAAATATCTCCCAACTTTTCTATCCAATTCTTCTCTTCCATATGTATTGAATGCTGCTTGTATCGTTCATCTACCTCCTACATTGACTTTTCTTTTTTTTCAGCTTCTTCTTGGTGGCTTTCAAATGACACACTAACTGCACAAGAATCGGTCATTGTCTTTCTCTTCTCATATTCTTCTTGTATTTTCTTGTATTGTCTTCGCATTGCCTCATCAACTTTTCTACATCCTGAAATGCCATGTCCTAGTATCTTCAACAAGCGAGCCTTCACTCTTGTGTAAGACCCAACAAAATCTCTTTCACAGAGCTTGCATCGAAATCTCTTGTTTCCACCACCTCCTTCTCCAGTTTTTGCAAGTTTATCTACATGTATCCATAATGGCCCCACCTCATTAGTCTCACTACAACTATCAGCAAAATTAGCAGCAGAACTCAAATGTTGGGACGAGGATGACGCAAGTCATTTCCCTTTATCCGTCATTTTAATCCTGAAAACACAAAAAAAATACATTCAAAACTTCAAATCAATTATACAAACATTATCTTGATATAAAAATATATATAATATATATATATTATATATCCCCTGCCAAAAACAGGGAGGGACTCAGCCCCTCCTCTGAAATAAGAGGGAGCAGGGAAGGGGGCTCGACCCCCTCCCCTGCCGAAAACAGAGGGAGCAGGGGGGGGGGGGGGCTCAGCCCCTCCCCTGTTGACCTAACAAGAGAGCGAGAGGGGGGGCTCGACCCCTCCCCTGCCGAAAATAGAGGAAGCAAGGGGGCTCAACCCCTCCCTTGCCGACCTAACAAGAGAGCGAGAGGGAGCAGGGGGGCTCAGCCCCTCCCCTGCTGACACAAGAAGAGAGAGAGAGGGAGCTAGAGGATACCTGCGACGAGGGAGAGGAGGAGGTGGCATCGGGCAGAGGCGTTGGGAGGACTCGAGCTGAGCTGCGCGGGAGAGGAGAGAAGATTAGGGCAATTTTTTTTTGCCCTAATCCTCCTTTTTCATCGGTTTTTTTTTTAACGTTCAAAAAATTGGACCAAAATGACCCTGGGTGAGTTGACCGCACCCAGGGTCGTGTTGACGACACCCGCACGCGCACCGAGTCCCTGTGACTTAGCTTGTCCGGTTTAATCTTTTCATTCTTGAATTCAATCATTTATATTATTTGTTTGGATTTTATATTATTTGTTTCAATCTTGTGTGTGTTGATTGGTCTTTTGTATTTTGATGATGTGATCTTTTGTATTTCTTGGGTTATTGCTCTTGACATCTTGTTTTTAGTTCATTTTTCTTCTTACTTTTTATGTTTTATTTTGCTTAGGATGTTCCTTGGTTGAATTCTTGTTCTTGTTTCCATCTTATGTTTTTCTTACTATTATTTACATAATAGCCTCCAATCCTTTGGTTTGACCTTTTGTGTGTCTTGCTCTTGTTTGCCATATTTCTTTATTTGGTCTTTGTGTTTCTTGTTTAACATTGTTTCTCTTTGTTCTTTTACTTTCCTGTTTCTCTTGTTTTTTCATTCTATTTTTTATGTTTCAGCTGGTTTCTTTCTTGGATCTGGATTTTTCTTTTCTTGAGTGGTTCAGCTCCATTGTTTTTCTAATTATTGGTCTGGACATCAATATCTGTTGATTAATCATTTGTCTTCCTTGGATGAGTCCATGTTTCTTGTGCTTTTTTGCGGCATATTGTCTTCTTGCTTGTAAGGGAATTAGTGCTATATATAGATTGAAACATGCATCCGGGGCCTAGTTCAGCAGCTCTTACGTTGCAACTAAGAACACTGGACATTTCAATTGTTCATTCTTTATTCAACCTGTGGATACGAAGTCCTTTCTTTTTCTATTATTTCTTGTCAAATGTTGGTTGATCTTCCAAATTACTGCATGGTTACGCTTTGGTTTCTTATGAATGTGAACACTTCTATTTTGTGGTGCTGAACAGCAGTTCTCTATGTAGAATCAGAATGTATTTTGTATGGCTACATCTCTCCAAATTGTCTGAAGATATTTGATTATTCTTTGCAGGGGTTGGAAAGAGTTGTCTCCTCCTGCGTTTTTCTGATGACTCCTTCACCACTAGTTTTATTACAACAATAGGGTTTGTCCTTGGAACTGATTCTGTAGTCCTTTTATGGTGTACTTTGCTATGAATATTCTGAAGAAAATAATACTTGTCTACCAGGATTGACTTCAAGATTCGAAACATTGAACTTGACGGGAAGCGTATCAAACTGCAGATTTGGGACACAGCTGGTCAAGAACGTTTCAGGACAATTACGACAGGTATTTGATGTTCTCTGTCATTCTTCATTTTTGGAAAAAGAAAAAGTTATGAGAGACACATAGAGTCTAAGTGTTTAAGCAGGCTGTTATTGCACTTACTGTAATATGAAAAATGTCTACATCCTGCACATGAGAGAGAGAGAGAGAACACCTCATGTAAACATGATGCATTTAAAGGACTAGCTTTTATTTGGGAGACCTTGAAAATATGCTTACCAATGATTTATTTATTTATTTAACAAGGACATCGGAATGAACAATGCACAATATTGACTTCTTCCTGTGTCCATTTACACTATTGTTTTGTGCAGCTTATTACAGGGGAGCCATGGGTATCTTGCTAGTATATGATGTCACAGATGAGTCTTCCTTCAACAGTATTTGCTTCTTACTCTAGTCCTGTTATCTTCATTTATTCATTGGTCGCTTTCGAGTTTCTGTTTTCAAACATCTTTGTTCATGATCCACACAGACATTCGTAACTGGATTAGGAACATAGAGCAACATGCATCTGACAATGTTAACAAGATATTGGTTGGCAACAAGGCTGATATGGATGAAAGCAAACGTGTAAGTTCGGCTATAATCTACCTTTTTTGTCCTTTTAAATCGTTTTATCATCAAAATCATGATCAAATTGGCCGGTCTTATAGGCTGTACCAACATCACGAGGTCAGGCACTGGCTAATGAGTATGGGATCAAGTTCTTGGAGACTGTAAGTTTTAAAGTGTACTTCCTGATGCATATGTTCTTACGTATACATTCAATTTTAATATGATGATATTTTATGCAGAGTGCCAAGACCAACTTCAATGTGGAGCAGGTTTTCTTTTCCATTGCCAGAGATATAAAGCAAAGACTTTCAGAGAGTGATTCCAAAGTTGAGGTTAGATGGTTTCCTGATTACAGCGCTTTGTAATATAGTAATAAGCCATGTTGGTGTTCATGATATTATGGGGTGCTTCATCTTTGGCGCAGCCCCAGGCCATCAAGATCAGCAAACAAGACCCAGCTGCAGGTCCTGGTGATGCTCCACCTAAATCAGCTTGCTGTTGATCTTGACTTTTGTACAGAAAGGATACTTACTGGAGGTTTTGGTTATCTGCATGGACGCTGGGCTCAAGGATTTGGGGAGATGGTTTCATATTGTCGTGGCCTTCTGCGGCACCGTTTCCATTATACTTACATGTCTTTTGGACCTTTGGGTGTTCGTGTTTCTTACCCTATTTGATTGTCAGGCATCTAGGAAATTGGAGTGTCTGGCAGTCGGCCTGTCTTGCTTTTCATTTTCCCCTTGTTTCTTTTTGTTCAGTTATTAATGATCTAAAGTTCTTGGATACAAGTATGTCAAGCTTTCCCTTGGTGCCAAGTATTATTGCTCCTTAAATATATGTCAGTGAATCCAAACCATTTTTGTAACTCTGGTTTGTAATGGGTGTTATTGATTTTACTTTTTCTTTGATAGTAGGCTGACCTTCCATGAATTGCGTCCTTGTTTACGCTTCTTTCTTTATCATTTGGTATGGAGGGCAGACAACTTTTGGATGAAAGCTTGAATCGAGCCAATAATTTGCCTACGCACAGCTTTTGACAGCAGTTGTGGATATCTACACGTTATTGCAGCATTATTGTGATGAGGACTTTCTGAGACATTATCCTCTCACATATTTGATGGAGATAGCTTACTTCTGGACCGCCATTTTACTCCTAACCAAAAACGTTGGTAGTCTTGCTTATGAGGAGGTTTTACTCAGTGTTCAACAATCTGAATTGCTAGTGGTGTCTGTATGTATTGCTAGCGGCTGCGTTAACAATCTGCATTGCCAAGGGTCCTGGCTTGATAACCCTAGTCCAATACAGCTTTATACGTGTTACACACTGACAGCATTTGGCCGTCAGCAAGTTGGAGTTCCTATATTGAAGTCATGAGACGATATTTTGGAAAGCAGAAGCTGAAATTTGATTTGAATACATGAATTTGATACGTTATGCAAGAGATTTACATCATATTGGGAAGAGCAATAATTGCCATCATTACAGACAGTGGTGGTACTGGTATGATACCATGATACAAGCGTTATGATGGGATCACCAATTTGGCTTCAGTCGTGCCCTGTCAACCATGGATTTGGGCATTGATTTGCTGTGGTGCTCCTCCTAGGCACAGTTTCGTGCACGCATATTTGGCTGGGTGGTCTTGTCACCCATTACGAATCAGTCATTCGGCTGTCTCGGTAGCAATGTTAACATCAGCATTGGCCTTGAGGAAACTTTGGTGGTGCTCCCCGATCATGTAAGAAAACAACAAAAACGTTGTCATTGGACGAAAGAGCAGAAGTGACAGTGCCAAGCAAAGTAGCAAACAGAGAAAGAATGACATAAAAACCGTATTTTTAAGTTGGCAAGCAGTAGAAAGATACATACTCATAAGATGGACTCAGACTCGGGCGAACACGCTTATGACTAGGGCACGCATCAACATGGTCCCTCTGAGCTTGTTTTTCTGAGCCTTAAGACCAATGCCATGACCTACTTGCTTCCTACCTCTGTGCCAAGCAAGGAAAGCTGATCTCTCTCTCTCTCTCTCTAACACCAGCTTCTTGGTGCGAGATGATGGTGTTTTTGGGGAATGAAGAAGAGGAAGGCCCCCACAGGGGCGACCTGGGAACACACGTTGCATGATAAATACCATCATGGCTTCATGTGTTTCCATGTCGCTCCTATTGGGACCTCCCCCTATTCCTTATTTGCTTGCTTAATCTCTCTTTTCTTCAAGGTAGATTTCATCATTTGAAGACACTTATATATTGAATCTCCTTCACACAAATTGTACTGCATGCATGATTTCACGATACTAGACGTGAAAGTAGTACTCATAGGTTTGGGTAATGAAAAACCATGCAGTACAGCTTTTTTGTACTTGAGCCCCCTGTACTACTAGGTCTTATAAGTGTTTGGCTTTTTACTAAATTATCCTCAAGTTTTTTTCATTTTGATCTATTGGTCTGGCCAAGTTTCGTAACTTGGACCTGCCCATGACCTAGTAGACGCAATTTGATGGGCTGCGTTCACTCATCATGTGCTGTTTTAGATAGCGCTATTCATTAATATGCCGAGGGGTCCCCTTTTCTCCTCTTTTCTTTTTTTCTTTTCCTTTGGTACATTGATCTCTATGAGAGAGGATCCTGTAAAACGCTGGGGTTTACAACCACAAAACCCACCCCATTGTAGCTCAGCACAAGTGGGACCTACGTAGGGGTGGGTTGGTTTTGTGGTTGTAAAAGCTGTGTGAGATCACCCAGCGTTTTACAGGATCTACCCTCGATCTCTGTAGGGTTGATTAGTTTCCGACCTCGTTTGAAGCACACGATGTGCAATTCATAACAGAAATGACCCAGTGAAGTCACACTATAGGCTAGAACTGAACCCAAACCCACCTGAATTTAGGCCCTGTTTGGAAACTAGTAGCTGGGATGGTAATGGCATTTCAGGAAGTGGCAGCTCCCAAATCCTGGATTTGGAGGTGGTAGCTGTCAATTCCATGCTTTAGTCTAAATACAATGCCGCTTCCCATCTGAAATGCATTAACTCCCATCCTAACTACCAGTTTCCAAACAACCAACAGGTGGTAGTTAACTCCTACCCCAGTTCTTAGATTCCAAAGAGTCCCTTACTACCTTTGTTTTCTTTATCCAGTCTGCAGCATTTTTACAATAAATAACAGAAACTGATCATACTATATGACAAAAACAATGCGTTTTTTGAAAATACCCCACAATTTACCATATAATATCACAAGTTTTCAATTTTTTCTTGTCACTTTTACCTCTCATAAGTGCAAAATTTTTATTTTCGCATGTCATGATATTAAAATAATGCACCCACAGAACTCGTCAACAAAATTGCATCTGATGTTGCAAAATTCCAAAAAAGATTACAAAATTCCAAACAATTTGCAAAACTCATGACGTGTTTCACAATTTTCACTTGCAAAAATCCTTTCCAATGTTGCGAAAATTTGTATCTTGCGAAATTCAGAATAATTATTGCATTGGTATTGCAAAATTCCTTTTTGTTGTGAAATTTTTTACAAATAGTATAAATGCAAAGCTAGGGTTTCATAGAAACTCGGTTTTTTGTGGTATCCAACCAATTAGAAATTATGGCTATTTTCCCAAGGTCAAGCATAAGGGCATCTTATAATATGGGTGAGATAGAAAACAAAATCCACAATCAGTGTTTGATCATGTGGTGTGGGTGGGATATCCAGCATTCTTAAGGTCATTCACTCTAATAAACTGTGATAGCTAGATATGTACTTTCTCCCTATCAATACAACGTTGAAGTATCTCACAATAAGCATTTGATCATGTGGTATGGGTGGGATATTCTATTTTATCCCAATCAAAGATGCAGTGAGAACCAACATTCTTGTGAAAGAATAGAACAAATTCAATGTACGAGCGACTTCATTTTGTGAAAGAACAAAATGAATACAATGTATGAGCGATTTCATTTTATGAAAAAATTGAAAGAATGCAATATATAAGCGACTTCATTTTGTTAAAATGCATGATTTGTTTTCAACCCTTTTTTTGCATCTTGATGCCTTGTGTTCGCAAACCCTGAATTTTGACTCCTTCAGCGATTTTTTCTGTGAATCAGCTGCAAAAGAAATTTTGAGATTTTGCAAGAAAATTGATTTTTGCAATACCAACGCAATGAGATTAAGAAATTTTGCAATACTAGAGTCAAATTTCATTCTAATTTAAAAAAACAAATTAAAACTCGCATGTACCATGTGAAATTTTTTTTTGATTTTAAAAAAGTAAACTGAACTTTGCATGTACGTTGTGAAATTCCTTCCTCAAGTAAAAATCACCAGTTACATAACATGTTCATTCTCTGATATATACACATTATACACAATTGATTCTAATAAACAAATCAATCACCTGTTACATAAACAACACATATCAAACAACTTCATTCCTTTTTCATATACAATTCACTCCTTTTATATAAATAATTCATTATACTCAAAAAAGAAGAATCAAACAACTTTGTTCCATGTTATATATATATATATATATAATCCATTCAACTTAAAAAACAAAAATCAAATAACTTCAACTTTCATTGAAGCAAACACAATGGTCACTTTCATCAGCTTTCACCCACAAACGTGGTGCATCCTTCACCTTAGACTCTTTATTGCCGCAAACTAACCTGCAACACAACATTAAATTAAATAAGTACTTAAACAAAAGAAGCACAACATTAAAAAAATATTATGTAAACTACAAAGAAATATGTCATAGACTACTTTGTAAATGCATTGAATACTCACATATTTCTTAAAAAAATGCGAGACTTATGAAAGTTTTCAATTTCTTGCTAGTTTTTGACAAACGAGATTTTGCCAAAAAAATGTTTGTCATGGTGGAGGATTGCGACCGGTGTTTTTTTCATGGGCTGAATTTTTTAAGAACAAATATCACTTGAATGATTCACCCACTTCTTGAGCTAACAATTGGCATTGGAAAAGGGGCTCTCAAGTTTGGAAGGCGATCACTAAATCTTTTCAAGAGTTCTCTTTATTTCTCGTTCAATCTAAAAACGAGAGCAATTGTTCTTGAACGTTATCTTCGGATGGGGTTTTCTCGGTGGCATCTTGCTATGCTGCAAATGACGAACTTAGGATGAATTGGCTCCCCCAAGAAAGCCATTTGGATCAAGAGATCCTCCCCTCGGGCTCAATTTTTTCCCTTGGGTTCTATGAGCTGATCATGTTAATACAATTGATCCATGGGAATACAAGTTGTAAATAGGTGTCTTTTGTGAACAAGAGGCAGAATCTATACCACATATTTTTTGGTCATGCCCCCCCTTCTTCCAAACCCTCTTTAAGTTGGCTTGGCGCACTTTGGATTTTGGCCAGCCTTAGGTCGTTGATTGTTGGTCCTCCTAAAGTCTGGGTGTGGACCATGTATCTCATGCTATTCAGTCACATATGATCCACTGGGCTCGGGCGGTTTGGTATGAGGATGACATCTCTTGGCTGAGTACTTCACTTCTAGGATCTTACTTTAGGGAGACTGTTTCTTTCACCTAAGAATTGTGTATTTGTGACGAATCCTCTTGGACCATGCAGATTCTCTGTTAATAACCATTCATTTAAAAAAAAAAAATTGTATACTTACAGCGGCTGTCTGGACCGGGAGGTTGATTGCAATAACTGAACTGGTAGGCAGCTTAACGAAAATAACCGAATCCATAAGCCGCTTAATCAAAATGTAAGATCAGTTTGGAAGCTTTTTGTAAATTATTCTGAAAAGGAATTAGAAAGAGAAGGCTACCCAAAGTCGGGGGAAGAAAGGCGGCCTTCTTCTTCTCCTCTCTGTGTGTTTGTGTTTTCAGAGAGCGAGCGAGCGAGAGAGATTCATTTTATTGCCTGTGGAACGGAGATCTCTGAGGGTAGAAAGGGAGGAACAGAAAAGGAGAAGAGATGAGCGGGCACGACTCCAAGTACTTCTCCACCACCAAGAAGGGAGAGATCCCGGAGCTCAAGGAAGAACTCAATTCCCAATACAAGGTACTTGCATCTCTTCCATCTTCGTCTGTTCTAGGAATGGCGAGCCCTAGATACCATTTGAGGAGTATAACTCGATCTGCAGAGAATTCGTTTTCCCAAATCTCACTTCCTTTTCCATGATTTGCGATGATAGGTCGATCTGAGTACAGATCCACGGGCCCCCTTTTACGGTGATCAGCTTCCGATCTGGCTTTAGTTTTCTTCTTGAGAATCTAGGTTGTTTTTATTTGATTGCATATTTTGTTTTTTTGGATCTTGTTAGAGAGAGTTTGATCTCCTTTTTTCTCTGAGTCTGTTGTCTGCTGGGATCGATCCAGAGAATGGATTCGGGGGCATCCTTTTCCGTGGATGGGCGTGGTTGCGGGAAGATTGTTATCATGAAAATCGGGATTTGCTCTGCGAATAGTTAGACGATCTTGTTTCGGTTTCGCATTGCTCTGTCTGGCGCTTGGTGATCTCTATAAATTTTCATGGAAATAGATCTTAAAGAGGTTGACCGGCGATCCGTTGTTTAGAATGGAAACCGTGTTCTTTCCTGGAAAATATTTAGTGCATGGTAAAAATTATCATGAAATTTGGAAATTTCCAAATGTCTAGGTCATGGAGGAACAATTAGTTTCTGGATCTGAACTTGTTGAATACTAATTTACATGACGACTTCCTTGTGTCTTGATTCATCGTGGATCCAGTAGTTCATGGCATTGGCTTTTTAGCTCATAATTTTCAAGGGTATAGGAAGCACGGAGAAGCCAGACAGCATAGTGATGTTGCGGTTAACAATCGAATGCATTAGATGCTGAAACACTGCATGTCATTTAAGTCTTCTGATCATCCATTCTGGTTGGGATTTTGTAACATTAGCCCAGTGCCTAGCATATACCTCTTAAAAACTATGAGCAATCCGATGGTGTATAATTGAAAATTTCCCATCCTTTCTGGTAGCACTTCTCTTTAATCAGACACCATTACATAAGGTGCTTAATCGATAAACTTCTTCTAGAAATAATGTAGCCTCACCCCACAATTCTCACCCTAAGAAACAAACAAATAAGAAAATGTTTGCCATGCTCTTTAGAGAGTATCAACCTGGACTTTACGATATTTAGTTTTTCTCCATTATTCCAAAATCATTATTTAGTTCGGACTAAGCGAAATCAAGATCAAAGGATGCTGTGCAATGCCTGATCTGATTAATTCCAACTTGATGCCTGATTATGTCTCTGATATCCCAAGGTGGGACTTGAATCAAAGGGATGTTGTTTGTCAATGATGTCTTTTATGGTTTCATGCCCGTTTTTGCATTTTCCTCTCCTCTTGGGGAAATCATTTTAGTGGAAGGCCTCCTTCCTCCTTGAGAAAGGAATTTGTTCTTGGGTTCTGATGCAAGGATGTCCAGTTGCATGGGGGAATCTTCAAATAAGGGGAGGATTTTCAAGTAAAGGGATTCATTCTTTAAGGAATTTCCATGGTGCTAGGTAGGTAGATTCTTGCCATTTGTGATGGTTTTCATCTCTCCCATTCAATTCCACTCTATTGGCAGTCATATTTGTTTGCTTGTGCAAGCCTTGACTTGTAAGCAACTGGGGCACCTTCTCTCAGGTTTTTTGAAAAATAGTTCTTGTAAATTTTGTCCCACTTGGTGGATAAACTTGTGAGGGCGAAGGGTGTAATGTAAGAAATAACACATTTTTTGCTAGAAACTTGTGGTTCTCTTCAAATTGATATTCTTTTTAGGGAAATTTTGTTCATTAGATAGATATGGGATGGTTTTGTTAAGGCAGATTGACCCCTCATGGACTGGATCCAGAATGGTGAGATCCTGCACAAGGTTTGTCTGAAGCTTACTTTTTATAGCTGCTGGCACGTTGAGATGAGACTGCTGGGTGAAGGAATTGGTGATCATGTTCAAGGATGGGGGAAAGCTATGAAGCATTGAAGGTTTCAGTTTCCAAGGAAGGGGGCATGGTGCTTTTGCATTTGGGCAGTTTACTTTCAGAAACTGTTTGTATTAGACCTATGCCTTGTGTGTTGCTATCAAAGTTATCAGTTAGTGAGTCACACCTTAACATTTTTTAGTAGATAGGGGTGACACATGATTTTTGTAGTAGCATCATGTCAGTACTATGTCACCTGGGTATGGGTGTGGGTACAGAGGGTACGACATGACAATTCCAAAAATGTGGGTACGGGGACATGGCTATATATATGTATGTATATTAAATATCACATAAATATAAAATAAATTCAAAATAAACTGAATATAATCTAAATATATTTGTTATATCTAAAATATATATGCTATATCTAAAATATATATTATATACTGAAAATATAAAGTTATAAACTGAAAATATAATTATAAATTATAAATTGAATACAAACTTGTATGTACAGAGGGTAAAAATGGCGTTTTCTGGTGTCAATGTGTGTCGACATGGGTACGGAGGGTAAAAGGGTGTGTCCCGGTACCGTAGTGTCAGTATATTCCCTGAATTCTTTAGAGAAATAAAAAACACTGATGATTGTTTAGCGGCCACAAACGTCTTAGCGTGTTTATTTTTTGACTGATATTTTGAAATTGTATCTTTCTTGTTGCTTATTTTATTTGTTTGTTTATTTTGCGTCATATGGTTGCATTCAGTTTGATTCCTATAGTTACTTGCTTATCTGTAATGGTTGTGCCACCTCTTTCTTTTGAAGCTGATAGAGTGAGTTTCTCAAGGTAACTGTATTTGAGCTTAAATTACTTGTAAACACTTGGATAAACTTTGTTTGAAGGGATTTAGTGTCATGGTATAGTGACTAATGAGTGATGATAGCTTTCAGAAAACATGTTTTTGGTATGAAGAATGTCGACTTTTTCCATGTTTTAGTTTATTGTTATTTATCAATGCCTATCTAGATTCAGGAGACAGAAATATCGACCTATGAATACTGGAGAGAAAATGCCACCTTCTTCTGTCTCAAATTTCAATCCATGTTATATTCTTTCAGGACAGTGACTTATATTATCCAAAGTGTGCGTGGACCTCATCTTTATTAGACTTGATATTTGGAATGGATCAATATTCTAGAAATTGATATTTGGATTGAGTTTTCTGTTTTTCTGTGTCCTGTAGGATAAGAAAAAGGATGCTGTGAAGAAGGTGATAGCTGCCATGACCGTTGGTAAAGATGTTTCGTCATTGTTTACAGATGTTGTCAACTGCATGCAAACCGAAAATTTGGAGCTGAAGAAGCTAGTTTATTTATATCTTATAAATTATGCTAAAAGCCAGCCTGATCTTGCCATACTTGCTGTTAATACATTTGTAAAGGTAATGCTTTTGCTGTATTTTGTACATCTTATGAGGACTTAGTTATTGCATGATGTGATAGATTATTTCCCTTCCACTTATTTGGAAGTGTATGAGTCTGTTCCCATGGTTTTTTTTAATAACTGGAAGCTTCTGTTATATTCTAGTTTATGAAGTCAAGTGCTTTTTCTTACTCTGCTTCTTTTTCTGATCCTTACAATAAGATCCAGAAGTTAGTGCAAAGTGTTTGATCCTTCTGGAATTTTTCCTGGACATCTTATGTTGAAATATAGAATGCATTGTTCTGCAGATGTAATACAATGCAAAGAAGATTCTTTCTCCAAGTCTTAATTCCATCTGCTAATTGTCATTGTAGGATTCACAAGATCCAAATCCTTTGATTCGGGCTTTGGCTGTGCGTACAATGGGATGCATTCGTGTAGATAAAATCACTGAGTATTTATGTGATCCTCTTCAGCGGTGTCTTAAGGTGACCTTATTTGGCAGGGATTTTTAATATTCATATTGTTATTACTATTATCTTGCTTATTATGTTTTTATTTGCTGCCTGCCATTTCCTATTTTCCTTGTTAATTTCAGAAAATTTCATTAGCTTTTTTATGCTGCTACTAGGACGATGATCCTTATGTTCGTAAGACGGCAGCAATTTGTGTTGCAAAACTCTATGATATAAATGCTGAGCTTGTGGAAGATCGTGGTTTCCTAGACACGTTGAAGGATTTAATCTCTGACAACAATCCAATGGTAGTTGCAAATGCAGTTGCAGCTCTTGCTGAGATCCAAGAAAATAGCAGTCGATCAATTTTTGAAATTACTAGTCATACACTTTCAAAGCTCCTTGCTGCTTTAAATGAGTGTACTGAGTAAGTTTTAACTTATCAATGATTTTGTTGCAAAAATTTGTTCACAATGATATGTTCATTTGACCCATGTATAGATGGATCTAAAGATGGTCCATACGCTGCCTTCTGTATATGTTAACAGTGATTTTATGCTTGCTTATCTAAAAAACAATGATTTTATGCTTCTAATATGTTATTTTCTCTCAAATAAGGTCCTAGGTGGGGGTTGATAGAATAAAATATCAAACTTTCTATAAAAATTTTTATTTCTAATTTTGAAAATTATAATAACCATTTAATAAAATTTCTAATAAAATTTTCAAATTTTTTATAATTTTTAGATTTTTGGATTTTTATTTATAGATTCATGTACTTATTTAGGTTTCTAAGTGACAACTTCGCATTATGGGAGCCTGGTCCTCGGTGCTGCCTAGTGTTTGACTGCAATGTATCTATGTGTGTGTGTGTGCGTGCGTATGTGTGAGAGCTTTTAGCCATTGCAGCTCAAGTCACATATTGTGTGTGTTCCTTCAGTTATCATGCGTATCCTATGTCAACATGAGACAACACATGGCACACTAGGACACTTCATGGATGCAGTCAACATTGTGTCATTAGCTTTATCTATTTTTCTTTGTTCTTGATTACTTATTTTTTATTCAATTGCGTTATTTTTCTTTTAAAATTTGTCATCAATTACGCTATATTTCGACCTCAACTTAGTTTTATTATTTGATGTTATATATATATTTGATGTTTTCAATTATAGTGATCTATATTTGTGTTAAAGAGTTTTCCCTTGAGACGATGTTCATGTTTTATTGCTTTAAGTTAACAACCATAGAATATACATATACAATACATACATACATACACACATGCACCCGCACACACTGTGACTGTCTATGTGTGTGTGTGTGTGTGAAATTTTTGCTAGTAGCTTCATTCATATTCCTCTCATGATGTCTTATAATCATAGTAGTAAATAATAAAAGGTGTTTATGAACATTAACCTTACAGTTTTATAGTCTATTTAATTCAGCTTCTGAGCAATTTAGCTTGCACCCAATATAAGATTTGAAGATGAACAGGATATGATGTTCTTGTAGTTTGTGTTATGGATCCATGTACATATAAGATTAACTGTTCTCGCCACTGATGTCTACCATTCTACAGATGGGGCCAAGTCTTCATTTTGGATGCTCTTTCAAGGTACAAGGCATCTGATGCCCGTGAAGCTGAAAATATAGTTGAGCGAGTTACACCACGTCTACAGCATGCAAATTGTGCAGTGGTGCTTTCAGCAGTCAAGGTATTTCTTCTGTGCTTTTGATTATCTTTAAATTCTTATACTTCAGTAGTCCATGTTGTTAATGGATATGCAGCTTTCATCTGAAATTCTCAGAGGAAGGATATTCATGCAAACCTTCCAGTCTATAATTCACAATAGTGCTGCAACTGCATAATCTAACCTCTATGCTGGTATTACTTGTGTTTTGACCTGTCGGATGAACCATAAAAAACCAGTTGTCAGATGCATAAATCATTCCACTTCTGAATTGACTGTTAGTCGATCTCAGCTCACTATGTGTTGTACCAAAGTGTTGGTGAGTCGAGCTCTCTCTCTAGTGCACCAATTCATGATCATGGTTGCGATGCATATCACCTTAAGAAATACACATGAAGTAAACAAGACAAAATCAATTCATCTATTTGATTTCTTTGTCCAGTCATCTATAAGGAATGATTGCATTTGGCTAATAGAAACAACAATTCCCATGGAAGTCTGCTCTTTTTTGGGGTCCTACACTAGTAAATCCCATTACTGAGTCATTGACTAGTCCACCAATGCCATCCTAACAGAAGTTGCATTTTTTATGTTTTGGCTGGTCAAGTTTACTGATGCATGAAATGCCTTATTTCCATGGTAGTTGAGATATGTGTGGTTATAGCATATTTTTGATATACATCTGTAATATAGCCATGTGTGTTACATCACCTCCATAGTAGAGGGTGTGAAAAGATTGATTTGTCCATACTTTGCTGGCTCCACACACAACACACACACACACACAGTCTGGAGTGCTCAGAGATTATTACCCTTTGTCTTGGATTCTCTAGGATTTTCAACAAATGATACTTAGTATTTAAGGTATTTGTGTTCTTCTACTTAGTTGATTACAACCTATGTTAATAATATAGCACTTGTGAAGAGCTTCTTTGATGGTATTTTGGTAAAAAATGAAGGTGTATCTGTACTAATTACTGACGGGTGCATTAATGCATCTGTATCGTGCATTGATCCATTGAAAGAGGACCCTGTAAGGGGAACCTTTGTTCCACAGAAAGTGGCAGAGAAGAGTTCCACTGATAAGGGAATTCACATCGCCATTAGAAACCTCAGATTTCTAGTTAGTGAGAATTCTTTTTTACCTTGTTCCAGACATACCATAATTTATCTCTATTTCAAGGTACTTTGTCATGCAAGTTTTTCTACTTTTTGGAAAAGTTGTAAGAAACCTTTGATATTGTTTGGTGGAAAGGGAATTTTGTTAGAAACATTCCTAAATGATGTCACTAGTAATAGGAAATTAGATTCCTACGGAATTTTTTCAATCGCTTTTTAAGGTTAGCATTTAGACTGTGTCAAATCTTGCGAATACTGAAGGGAGAGGAGGAAAATGGAGAAGGAAATGTTAGCTGCAATCGCTGTTCCTGTATGCTTCATATTGGATGTGGTGGCTCCTCTTGATTGTAAACAATGAATGGGGTTTGGTGAAATTGGATCCGACCTTCAGACGTCTATGTAATTACTAGCATATCCTTTCTACACATTTTACTGCTCATTACAGAAAGTGGTTCATACAGTCTGACAGTGCTTCTCAAGCTGTAGATGTGTGAGCACCATGGACAGCTTGCTTTTTAAATTCCGATGTCTTGCTGAGTGTAAACCTTTGAGAAATAATTCTGCAACCTGATCTTCTCCGATGATGAATCATGTTTCAAGCTCTAGATTTTGTCTTTTTCATAAACAAAGTGCCGATCTATTCTAAAATTCTCACTCAATATGTCAAACAGATGCTAATCTAGGGTTTGAACTGATGGATGTGGTAGTGTTGTGGGGTTCTCTGTTAGCAGATGTTTATAGGGATATGATCCATGAACAAGAAACAGATTCTCCATGTGGCATAGATCTGATAATATATTCTTTATTATTTTTCTTGTGGTAGTAGCAATCATGCATACTAAATTTGTTTAATATCTGTTCTCTTCTAGCAGATGCTGATTTTAGTTGGCTGTATCTTTTGTGCCCTTTTCTGTCTGCTGCAGATGATTCTTCAGCAGATGGAACTTATCACTAGTCCAGATATTGTTCGGAATCTTTGCAAGAAAATGGCTCCCCCTTTAGTGACACTTCTTTCTGCAGAGCCAGAAATACAATATGTTGCTTTAAGAAATATCAACCTTATTGTTCAACGACGGCCTACTATTCTTGCACACGAAATCAAGGTCATTTACCTCTACTCTACTGTACATGTGAAGAATTTGTTAACGTGTCTTATCTATACTGAAAAGTTGAATACTGGCAGGTTTTCTTTTGCAAGTACAACGATCCAATATATGTGAAAATGGAAAAATTAGAAATTATGATAAAGCTTGCTTCAGATCGGAACATAGACCAGGTTTTTCTTTTTTCTTTTTCTCTCTCAGCTGTGTTTCCCATTGCCTTCTACATCTGGGCATGCTCTCTATCTGTACATGGTGATCCTTAACTGGGTAATTGATGTTTTGTAATGTGCTTTTAGTTGTCATATTAAGTAATTTGGTGTTTAATCTTGTGGGCTTTCTTTGTTATATATTCCCATATATACAGTCAGATGTACTCCACTTCTTTTTTTTCTTGAGGATAAATGTTCCTTTTGACAAAAGTAGAGTATGTCTATTTAGGACAGCTCTCTGTGAGCTCACATAGGCCCCTAGGGCATGGTTTCAAAATTGAGTTATCAGTGAGGTATCTTGGTTTCATGCAAAGTTATCATGATCCGACATTGTTTGTGTCAAATAGTTCGATAGGTCATTGTCTTCTTTTGCTTTACTTTGATGATATGATTGTCACAAGGGATGATCTACAGATCATCCAGAGTGTCAAACATAGGTTAAGTTAGCTATTTGAGATGAAGGATCTTGGAGCCTTTCTATTTTTTGGGTTGGAAGTAGCATACTTTAAGAGAGGTTACTTATTTGATACACCATAAGTATGACCTATGTCACATAGGTGCGGGTGCGGCATTTTAAAAAACTTGGGTGCAGGGGTGCGGGGAGGGTACATATAGTAATGGGTAGGTGCCCGACGCTTTTTGTGCCTACCACATGCCTTCCACCAGTGGATAGGAGTTTTCAGGTTGTTTTTCAAAAATCTAACCTTGCAGATGTGTTCTGCATGATCGATTTGCTAGGAAATCACACTTGGATCATGTTTTTATGAGAAAGATGATTTTTTAAGCATTGAATATTTTTTAAAATTATAGACCATTATTTTTAATCTTATAAAAGTCTAACTTGGTGTTGGAATCAGACGATCCAACAGTCAATTCCCATAAAATCAAGCATGTAGATCACATTTGTACTGTCAGATTTTAGAAAAAATAGAAACAATCTTTACAAAGCTCGTTTGGCCCGCTGTAGGCACGCGATGCACAAAAAGCGTAAGGCACCTACCGATTACTCTCTCTCTCTCTATATATATATACTTTAACAATTTTAAGTTAGCATTACTAATGAAATAAAAATAATTATCATATCATAAAACAATTATCATATCATCAATTCATCATGCATAAATTCATGCAATAAATCAAATTAAAAATAATTATCATATAATAAATCAATTACTATGTGGGTGTGGGTGTGGGTGCGGGGGTGCGACACTTTCAAAAAACTTGGGTGCGGGGTGTTGCAATATATATATATATATATATGTATAAAGTCCAAAAGTTGGACATACCGCACCCAGGGTCAACTGTCTCATCTCTCTGAGGGCTTTGCTCATTGAGGGTAGGTGTAAAACCCACGATTTTACAAAAAAAAAATCGGACATGGACCAGAAGTGAGTCCAGGGAAAACCCTAAGGGTTTTCCATTTTATTTTTTTTTAATGCTCGCGCAGCCGCGGGCCTTCGTTTTTTCCCCCCCTTTGCTGATAAGGGAAACCCTTTTGGGGTTTCCTGATTTGCGTCCTCCCGTGCCCTTTAAATCATGCAAGGGTAAGGGGGAAGCCCTCACCCCTGCGCTCCTCCTCCTCTCCCTCTCGATTGTGCACTCTCTCTCGCTCCCGGCGTGCGACCGAACCCCGGCGCCGACTCTCTCTCAGGTACCATCTCCTTCTTCTCCCCTTCTTCTCTTCTTCTTTTCTTCTTCGTCTCCTTCTGTTTGTTGAAAGGCTGGCAGGAGGCCGGCGGCTCCCTGCCGTGCCCTCTCCCTTTCTCTCTGCGTTCGCCGGAAGAAAAGTCGGGAGCATTTTTTTTGTCCAAAAATTGGACACAAATGACCCTGGGTGCGTTGACCACACCGGGTCCCGCATGCGCACCCGCGTCGCGTCGATGCGGGTGCAGCACCCAGTTTGCCGAGTCCCTGTGACATAGATCAATTATCATAAATTCATGCAAGCCTGGGTTTAGTTCTTCTTAACCCAGGTCTGGGCATTTGGGTTTAGGTTCTCTTGAACCCAACCCTGGATTCAACAGAACTGAACCCATCAACCCTGGGTTCAACAGAACTGAACCCATCAATCCTGGGTTTGGTTCTTCTGAACCCAAGTTTGGGTTCAGGTTCTGCCAAACCCAAGCCTGGGTTTGGTTCTGTTGAACCTAGGAGCCCAACCTAGCATGCTTAAGTTCAGTAGAGTTGAACGAAGGCCTGGGTTTAGGTTCTGCTGAACCCAGGAGCCAAACCCAACCTTGGTTTCGGCCCTTGCAGCAATGAGGAGAGGAAGAGAAGGAAGAAGAAGAGAGAGGAGGAGGAAGAGGAGAAGGAAGAAGAGAGAGAGAGAGAGAGAGAGAGAGAGAGAGAGAGAGAGAGAGAGAGAGAGAGAGAGAGAGAGAGAGGAATAAGCTTACCGGTTTTGCCATCGCTGCCGTAGGAAGAGGAGGAGGAGATTGGTGTCCCGCCACTGCTGTAGGAAGAGGAGGAGTGGGAATGGGAGATGGAGGGGTCGAGAAGGGGGTGGGGGTTACACAATTGTGCCCTAACCCCCCCCCCCCCCCAAAAAAAAAAACATGATTTTTTTAACTTGGACCAAAATGGACTCAGTCATAGTTGACCAATTCCATTTTTGGACATTTATAACCCTGGTGCAATTGATTCTTATGGTAACCACACCGGATGCTGCACCCGCGTTGATGCGGGTGCGGTGACCCTTATGAAGAGTCCATGTGACATAGAATAGGACATTTATTTGGTAGATCGAGCTAGACTAGTGGAAGATATTAAACGAGTTGATACACCCATAGAAGCTAATTCCAAGCTTTGAGCAAGGGATGGAGAGTTACTTGACGATCATACTCTATATTGTTGATTAGTTGTAGTTGATCTATTTTACTATTTTTAGACCTGACATTGCTTATGCAGTGCATTAAACCTTCATAATTGAGCATAATGTGCCACTTCTGTATGTCTTGTATTAGTATGTACTGTTTTCAGCATGTTTAGATGTTGATTTTAATTTGGGCAGTCTGGGAGATTCCTGATGCTAAAAGAATAATTGCTGCAGGTTCTATTGGAATTTAAGGAGTATGCGACCGAAGTAGATGTAGATTTTGTTAGAAAGGCAGTTCGAGCCATTGGTAGATGTGCCATAAAGCTTGAAAGGGCAGCTGAGCGGTGCATTAGTGTTTTGCTTGAGCTGATAAAGATTAAAGTGAATTATGTCGTGCAGGAGGCTATAATAGTAATCAAAGATATTTTTAGACGATATCCAAACACGTGAGTTATTGTCTAGGGTTGTTTTATGTTTTATCATTCTCTTTGTAGTTATTTTGGGAGATCATTTTATATCTTGTTGACATTTTTTATGCAGATATGAGTCAATCATCGCAACCTTGTGTGAGAGCTTAGACACTTTGGATGAGCCTGAGGCCAAGGTGCATGTCTTATTATTTTCTGGATTTTTTGCTTTTGTAAACATGATTGTCTCTTAATTATCTCATGTGCTAATTTAAAAATGTGGTCGTTGCAGGCATCAATGATTTGGATAATTGGTGAGTATGCAGAAAGAATTGATAATGCTGATGAGCTTCTTGAAAGCTTCTTAGAGAGTTTCCCGGAGGAGCCAGCACTTGTTCAATTGCAGTTGTTGACTGCAACTGTTAAGTTGTTCCTTAAGAAACCAACTGAAGGGCCTCAGCAGATGATTCAGGTCTGGCATTTTACGCTTTCATCTATGTTAATTTAGAATTCCGGCATTTGTTCATTCATAGGTCCATCTACCCTTGTGTATTCTTCTCCAATATGCTGCAATATTATATTAACTGTGTGTACATCACATTTTTAGTTCAAAGTGATTGTGCATATGTCTAGCTAGTCTTGGCTTGGTTTACTATTTTTTTCGTTACCCTGAATATGATGGCTTTTCCAAACTGATCTGCATCAGGTGCAAAATTGTTGTAGGCTAGATGCTCCTAACATAAATAACAAGGGAACAAATATGCAAATATTACAGCCAGTTCACATTCAACTCCACAAAGATTCTTTGGTTCCTCTCTAGCCAAATGTGCCACCAGGCCATATTGCACCACCAATTCCACATGGTCAACTATTTGTTCTTCTTTTTCCTAGCTCAAGAACCCAATAACATCTACCTTATTGAAAATATCCCGTAAAAATCCCTCAATCTCTCTGCATCAGCCATATCCGGCAGAAGATGAGAACATGATTTGTCAGCTTTTTCAAGGGGACATCTCTGATCCCTCTACCAATGAGAAGCCTTTAGATTCAATAACGTTCTGCAGCTACCTGATCCGAAGAAACCAGTCAAGCAAAGACCTCTGTTTATTGGTTCTTGTGGGAAAAGATGGATTGAGGGATCCAGGAGGGAATTATAGATTAATTTTTTCAAGAAAACCCCAAAGGGCTTCAAGACCACACCATAGAGTGCATTATCTTCCACCTTCGAGCTGCCAAGAGCTTCCATTGGAACTTTCTATCTTTAAACTCATTATATGGCAGATCTCTAAGGGATATGCCTGTGAAAATCTCTATAAAAAGAGACTTTGTATATAAACACAATGCCAGAAACACGAAGTGTGCACAAAGGCACAAAGGAGAATTCTCACAAGTGCACAACGACACGGATACACATGCACAAAAGCATAAAAAAATATCAATTTCGATATATTGGGTCCCAAAAGGGGCTTTCCAGAAGCATAAAAAAGCTAAAGGGGATCACTCCTATTTATAATGCATTGGAGAATGGGGGGGCTCCAATACATACGTTGGAGCCCCTCCAACGGTTAGAAATGTAACCGTTGGAGGGGGCTCCAACATGTGTATTGAGGGCCCCCTCATGTCACATCAGTCCAAAAAGGAAAAAAATAAGAAAAAAAGTAAAAAGAAAAATACAAAAAAGAAATTGAAAATGGAAAAAGTACAATCATATTCTCAAGTGAGAATATGCGTAAAATACATGAATTTACATAAATACCCTTATCGGGTTTGAGATATATTTATATATATATACTTAGATATATATATATATATACATATATACACGATATATATATGTATATGTATCTTTCTATATATATATATATATATATATATATATATATATATATATATATATATATATATATATATAAGAGACTACATTTTAACACCATCCCTCAACCTTAGGGTGTCACAACCAAAAGTTTGCCAAGAAGGAAGTTAAATCTTGGAGAGCACAGCGCCTTTTGGCAATGTAGATTGCACTTTTATTATCACAACATAATTTTGTGGGCCCTATAACTTGAATATTCATATCTTCCAACAAGCTGCGAATCCAAACAATCTCCATGGTGGTAGATGCCATGGCTCTATACTCAGCTTCGGTGGATGAAAGCGATACTTTCTGTTGCTTCTTGCATCTCCAAGAAATTAACGATTCCCTTAAAAAAATACAAAAACCAGTGGTGGAGTGACGGTTATTTGGGGTCACCTCCCCAATCGGGGTCAGTATAAGCAATTAAACTTAATTCAGAAGAAAAAGATAGAAATACTCCTTTGTTTACTATACCCTTTATGTATCTGATAATGCGAAGAATGCTGCTCATATGAACTGTAGTAGGTGCATGTTGAAATTGGTTGGCAACATGTACTGCATGAGAAATATTGGACCTAGTAATGCTGAGATACGTTAGAGATCTAACCAATTGCCTATAAGGTGTGAGATCTTTTAGAAGAATCCCATCATCAATCTTCATCTTCGAACCCACTATTTCAGGAGTTTCACAGACCTTGTCATCTGTGATTCCTGATCTGTCAAAAATCTCACAAGCAAGTTTAGTTTGAGACAGAAAGTAACCTTTGTAAGAATAAGCAACTTCAATTACCAAAAAATATGTCAAAAATCCTAAGTCTGACATTTCAAATTTTGAAGTCAAGATAGATTTAATACTTTTGATTTCTTTAGTATCATCTCCTGTTATCAACATATCATCAACATATAACAATTCCTGCATTAGATTTCTTAACAAACAATGTAGTGTCAGTATAGTATAAAGAGAAACCATTTTCGGTCATTACATTGTTAAACCTATCGTGCCAAGTTTTGTGAGCTTGTTTCAAGCCATAAAGAGCTTTATGAAGACGAAAAACTTTATTTTTAGGAATTTTCATACTAGGTGGAGCATCCATGTAGACTTCTTCATTAAGATCACAATTTAAAAAGGCATTTTTGATATCTATTTGATAAATATTTCATTTTCTAATGGAAGTAATGGTGATGAGACATCTGACAGTAACTATACAAGCTACTGAAGCAAATGTCTCTTCATAGTCAATCTCGTATTCTTGACTATACCCTTTAGCTAATACACAAGCTTTATACCTCTCAAGAGATCCATCACTCTTGGTTTTGACTTTGAATACCCATCGGCATCCTATAGTTTTCTTTCCATTGGGAAGCGTTTGAAATTCCCAAGTGTTGGCTTTCCTAAGCGCTTTGAGTTCACTCTCCATGGCTTCTCTCCATTCAATACATCGTTTGACATCTTCAAATTTTTTTGGTTCAAAATATGAGTGAATGACACTTAAGCAAACTCGATATTTAGGAGGAAAAGAATC
This sequence comes from Nuphar pumila, assembly GCF_984573655.1. Classification (NCBI taxonomy): domain Eukaryota; kingdom Viridiplantae; phylum Streptophyta; class Magnoliopsida; order Nymphaeales; family Nymphaeaceae; genus Nuphar; species Nuphar pumila. The sequence goes on along the minus strand of NC_143261.1, from coordinate 97,291,276 downwards.
AAAGGATACGAATCTAGAGGGACTTTTTCTAGTTCTTTCGGTTCTTCTATGATTTGAATCATGTGTGGAGATAGATTTGCTAGGTTCACTATATTGCTCAATAGCACTTCTAAAGGTGCGTCTATCTCTATGAGTATAGGTGATAGGGTTTTTAGTTATATTTTCTTCTTAAGAGGTAGTAGGGTTAGAATTATTGTTGATTTCAACCACTTCATTGTCACTGTTATATGTTGATTCATCATCACTAGAGATATCATCATCTTTAAATAATAGATAAAAAAGAAAGGAATAGTCGGTATTTTCTAAATGAGATTCATTATTTTCAAAACCACTATCATTTTTCAAAAGCGTTACATTCCTTGAGACATATAACTTATCATTCTTAGTATCATAACATCAAAACCCTTTTTGGGTCTTGGAATAGCCAAAAAAAGCACAAGGAATGACTTTTGGTGAGAGTTTATCATTTTTATCTGTAAAGACAAAGCAGTTACAACAAAAAACTCTCAATCTATTATAATCAGGTTCTTTTTCATAGAGAGTCTCAAAAGGAGAGACTTTATCTATATTTTTGGATGGAAGGCGATTAATAAGATAAACGGAAGCAATAGCCGCCTCGGCCCAAATTTTTTTTGGAATACTTTGGGAAATAAGAAGGGTTCTAGTGATTTCAATGATATGCCTATGCTTCTTTTACGCCAGACCATTTTGTTGTGGGGTTTTAGAACACGATCTTTAATGGACAATACCATAGTCTTCAAGATATTTCTTAAATTCATTAGAGAGATATTTACCTTCGGAATCATTCCTAAATATCTTTAAATTACTATTAAATTGATTTTTGATCATCATATGATATGATTTAAAACATGAAAAGACTTCATGCTTATGTTTGAGAAAATATATTCAACAATATAATGAAAATTTATCCACAAAAATTACATAATGGGCAAAACCTCCCTTGGATATGACGGGTGCCGGTCCCCAAACATCCGAATATCAAAAGGTTTAGTTGTAAACATAGATCTTTGTTCAAAAGGCATACTTCTCATTTTTCAAGAATGCAATCATTACAAGAGAAAATACTTTTTCAAAGATTTTTAACAAAGTCCAAATAGGAAAACTTGGTGATGTTGGGATGACCAAGTCTTTTGTGCCAAACATTAATGTCTTTATGTTGGGCCACATTACAAAAGAGGGTTTTAGGAATTTGAAGAGAGTCCACATAGTATAAGTCTCCCTTCCTAGAGCCTTCTCCAATCAACCTCCCGGACCGGTGATCCTGTATTAAACATTTATTAGATGAGAATTGAATGTCATACCCAAGGTCCGAGAGTTGAGAGACGGAAAGTAAGTTTAAATTCAATTTTGGTATAAATCTAATTTTAGGAATAAAGAAGTTTTGGGTTTTAAAATTTCTAATTCCCTTAATTTCAAGAGAAGTGCCATCCGCGGTTGAAACAAAAGATGGTGACGAACTTTCAGAATATTCGGAAAGAGAGAAAATGTTTGGAAACATATGAAATGAAGCACTCGAATCTAAAAGCCAAGAAGTTTTACCTGAAGGAGTAAACACGACGGCACCGAAAATAACTCCCTTAAGAAGAGGTTAAAGAGCTTCCATAATTTGATTTAGAGAGAGATCTCCATTTGTAGATTCCTCTTTTTGTGGTTGAGATGTGGTGGTCATTGCTAGTAATTTCTTTCATTTGGGACAAACCAATTTGATATGACCCAGCTCTTTGCAAAAGTGACACACAATTTTGCTATAGTCCCTTCTTCCACCTTGACCACAATTGGTTCTTTGATTTTGGCTTTTAAAATGAGAAGATTTATATGTCCTCAAGTTCCCGGGCCTAGAAACGGCATTTGCTCCATCCCACTCTTCTTGATTTGTGGGCATTGCAAGAACACTTGGATTTTGCTTGCTAATGCCCATACGAGTTTCCTCTTCACTTAATTTTGTAATGACGTCTTCAAGAGAGAGAGATGTGAAGGAGAATATGAGAGAAAATCTAATTTGTTCAAACTCGGGCCTTAGCCTATTCAAAAAGTTGAAAAATCGATCTTCTTCTAGTTGTTTACGACGAAACTCTATGACTTCTCCACTCCACTTGGGTTTGAGCATAGCAAGCTCATCCCAAATGAAAGAGAGTTCGGCAAAATACTCCCTTATGGGACAAGGGTTAACGCCCTCTTTTGGAGGTAATACTTATGGGACAAGTCCTTAGAATTGTACATCTTCTCAAGGTACTCCCACGCTTGAGAAGCTTTTTTAAACTTTATAATATTGGCGTTAATTCTTGTCTCAACGGAGAAAAAAATCCATGACAAGATCTTGAAGTTCTTCATTTCTTACTCATGTTTTCTACTATACTCCTCAAGAGCCTTAGTTCTCTCATCTCCTTCAAGAATTTTGATTTCGCCTTCTTTAATCAATGTAATTTTAGGCTCCGGTTTCAGAATCGAGCCTTGAACGTAATCCCAAAGCCCTTTTCCTTTAATGTAGGCATCCATATTTCTGGCTCATACGTGATAATTGGAGCCATTTACCTTGAAACCAAGAAAAAATGGGAGTCTTTTTTACCCATTAGAGAGGTAAGATTAGAGAAAATGAGACGTACCACAATAAGATTTTAAATCTTACTTGTAGTAATCTTCTAAAATATTGAATGAAGAGGAGTCTTTACGCCAATCACCAAAAGATTGAAGACATGCTTTTCGAGGCACTTGATATTGTGAACAACAACACAAATTTCTTTCTCCAAGCGACCTTGCTCTCATACCATGTGAAAATCTCTATAAAAAGAGACTTTGTATATAAATACAATGCTAGAAACACGAAGTGTGCACAAAGGCACAAAGGAGAACTCTCACAAGTGCACAACTGCACAAATACACATGCACAAAAGCATAAAAAAATATCAACTTCAATATATTGGGTCCCCCAAAGGGCTTTCCAGAAGCATAAGAAAGCTAAAGGGGATCACCCCTATTTATAATGCATTGGAGACATGGGGGGGCTCCAATACATACGTTGGAGCCCCTCCAACGGTTAGAAATGTAACCATTGGAGGGGGCTCCAACATGTGCATTGAGGGCCCCCCATGTCACATCAGTCCAAAAAGGAAAAAAATAAGAAAAAAAGTAAAAAGAAAATACAAAAAAGAAATTGAAAATGGAAAAAGTACAATCATATTCTCAAGTGAGAATATGCGTAAAATACATGAATTTACATAAATACCCTTATTGGGTTTGATATATATATATATATATATATATATATATATATATATATATATATATATATATATATATATATATATATATATATATATATATATATATATATATATATATATCAGTGTTGTGAAAAGCGTTGAGGCGTAGTGAGGCGCTCCACCAAAATCTGAGGCGAGGCGTAAGCCTCAAGGCGTAAAGTGTAAGCCTCAAAGTTTTTTTTTAAACTATAAAAAAATATCTAAAATTATAAATAAATAAAAAAAATCTTTATTGATGAAGCAACAACCAACAGGAAATAAAAAATCTCAAATAAATACTAAAAAAATATGAGAAAAACAAACGTATTATTTTGCGCATGAACTGCAGAAAAACAAACGAATTTTCATAAAACAATTTTTTTGTCAAAAATTATTGTGTTTTCTTTGCCAAGAAAATTATGAGATTTGTGACACTACTTACATTGAACGACGAGCTGAGTCCCAGCCCTACTAGGAGCCAACTATACTTTGTTTGGTTGAATTCAGATACACCCAGAATGGATTGGATATCTGACATAATATTGACAGCCCATGCACTTCCTCAATTCCTCTTTCAGTTTCAATTACAAAATGGATTCAACCTGAACCCGATCCACTGACAACTTCTCTCACAATTAGGGTTATCAACGGCTTGGGTACTCGACCCAGAGTATACCCAAACCAGCCCATATAATAAATTGTTGGGTTCAGTTTTTGCCCGGTCACAATAATGGAATATCAAACTCAGACATGCATAATTTCATAAATTTATTTTTACTCAAAACACATATAAAATACTTGGATTCATACCCGGCATAAATCATAACCCAAACCCGTCTTGCACTACCTGAATATTATTAGGGTACTTGGTACTTTTCATGCCATATCCCAGAATTCAGGTTCAGATTTAGATCGGGTCAGGTACTCGATACAAGCCTGACCCGTTGAGCCCTGCTCATAGCTCAAGGAACGCTTGCGCCCAACCATAGCAGGGGAAGTGGACAACCAACCTCCACCGTGCCCTCCTACGCCCAACCGCCTCGGCCACTCGCCTAACCCGGCGAACCCTCCTCATGACGACGACGACAACGACAACAGCGACAGCAACCCTGTTGCTGCTGCTAGGGCAACCACCAGCGACGGTGGCAGCGGACGAGGAGTACACGAGGGAGGCGACGGAGGTGATTGGGAAGATGAGGGCGACACTGACGATGGACAGGTCGGATCCGAACGTGCCGTTGGCGGTGGCTGACCTCCGGCAGTCGGCCAACTCGTGGGTGGCCAAGTTCCGACGGGAGAAGGCGCTGCTGGGTCGGGGGTTGCCGGTAATATCTTTCTTATGCTTCCTCTTGAACTCCTGAACAAAGTGGTTCACCATCCGGTTGTCAAAGTCCTCCCTACCAAGATGGGTGTCTCCTGCCGTGGACTTGACCTCGAAGATACCCTCTTCAATGGTGAGAAGAGAGACATCGAAGGTACCGCCGTCGAGATCGAAGATGAAGACGTTCTTCTCGCCCGCGCTCGTGGCCTTCTTGTCTAGACCATAGGCGATAGCAGTGGTGGTGGGCTCGTTGATGATACGCATCACGTTCAAGCCAGCTATGATAGAGGCGGTGTGCGCCTCAGTCTGAGGCGCGCCTCGCCTCAAGGCCTATGAGGCGCACGCCTCAGGGGTATTGCGCTTTGTACCTGCGCCTCAAGGCACAAAGGCCCTCGCCTTGAGGCGAGGCGCGCTTTTTGCGCCTTGAGGTGCGTTTTTAATAACACTTATATATATACGATATATATATGTATCTTTCTCTCTCTCTCTCTCTCTCTCTCTCTATATATATATATATATATATATATATATATATATATATATATATATATATATATATATATATATATATATATAAAGAGCTATGTCACACGGACTCGGCTAAGGAGGTGCCGCACCCGAGTCGACACGCCCCGACACGGGTGCGGACTCGGGTGCGGCTTCGGACTCGGCCCGGACTCGGTCAACGCCGAGTCGGACTCGGTCAACGAGTCCAGGCCGAGTCCGTCCACATTTTGGACTCGGTCAACTTTGACCGAGTCCAAAAATGTCCCTAAAAAACCATTTTTTTTATTTTTTTTTGCTTAAAAATATATATAAAAAAAGGCACAGTGCAGACTGTGACTGTGCTGCCTGACTGTGACTGTGCACAGTCTGTGCAGTGTGCACAGTCACAGCCTGTGCACAGTCTGTGCCTGTGCACAGTGCACAGTCTATGCCTGTGCCTGTGCACAGTGCTGTGCAGTGTGCACAGTCACAGCCTGTGCACAGTGCTGTGCCTGTGCACAGTGCACAGTCTGTGCCTGTGCACAGTGCACAGTCTATGCCTGTGCCTGTGCACAGTGCTGTGCCTGTGCCTGTGCACAGACACACAGACTATGCTGTCAGCTGTGGCATTTTAAAAATAAATAAAATTATATATATATATATATATATATATATATATATATATATATATATATATATATATATATATATATTTTTTTTTTTTTTGCCGAGTCCCCGTGTCCAAAAATTTTAAAATTGTGCCGCACCCGTGTCGCACCCGCACCCGCACCCGCACCCGCACCCATGTGACATAGATAAAGAGACTATATTTTAACAATGCCTTCCTGAGCCGACATTCCTCCACATGCATATTTCTATTATTAGCCAATGCATATACTGGAATGAGTCTAATGGCCATTGGCCTGGGATCCACCCAAGGATCAAACCATGAGATGATATGTTCCCCATTACCTAAAGAATTCTCACTTTAAATCTTCTTGACACTCAACCATCTTCCGCATACTTGAACCATTCCTCCATCTGGATTCTGTACCTGCTACCAGGCCAACCCTTTACTCCTCGTTAGAGTGCCACCGTCAATTTTTGAAGAGCAGCAGCTACCACCATTTCATAAAGAAAGCTTTACTAAAATGTTTAATCCTCCTAATTCCCAAGCCATGTAACAGTATGCAACGAGAAACCTCTTTTAAGCAAGTAAATGCATCCAGATGTGCTGTACTTCCTTCCATAAGAACTGAGCAAAACGATTCTCTGATCTCAACTTTTCAAGGAATCAAGGGAAATAAGGTAAGATGGCAAACCTGAATAGCATGTGTTTGTTGAGTTACCCTGCCTGCTAAGGTCCATGAGCTGATTTCTCATCTACTCTATCCCCAATTATTGCCCAGTTCCATAAAATGAACTGTTTTCAATTTATACAATTCATGGCAGATGTCTAGGACACTATCTCAATGATGAATAAGTTATGCAGGCAGTAGCAGCAACAGCTTCATACCTTGTATTGAACAAATTACTGTCATGATTCCGATATAGCATATGATACCTTATGACACTACCAAATGCTATCCAGATGGCCCCTTGGAAAAAGCTGTTTGTTATTATATCATGAATGTATTGATTGTATGCTTTGCCTTAAAATGAACAAATTATCTGTTATACTCCTCGCCTAATGCATCTCTGTAAGGCTTTCCAGTTCTTAATTTCATAATACTGCACCACCATGTTCCTAGAATAGTTGCAGAGTATCAACAGAAGTGTTTTTAGCAACCCTAGGGGAAGATCAATAAATGCTGATTTTGTGTTGCAATCACAAATTTGGCATCAGTACGGCATACATATATTTCATCATATAAGAGATTTCCTTTGTTTGCTTGTTGCATGGAGGATGAACGCTACATTTATAAGGTGAATCCAAAGATATTAAACATATGATTTCCAAAACACTCTTAGACATAACTCCATCTCTGTGTATTGTGTATTGATGCTCTATCTTCATAAGAGTCATTCTATACATGTAACATTGGAGCAAGGACCAATTGTAATGAAACACTGGTGCAAAGAACAATGTCACAAAGTAACTACAACAAATGCCCAAGCACATAAACAAAAGCCACTAATGGGAAAAATACAATAATCCACAAAGGGTTAGGCACCAAACATACACAATGTGTGAGAGAGAGCTTGAAATATAAAGAATAATATATTGAAATGCTATAGAAAGCATTAGAGAGGAGTAGGGGCAAAAGCCCCTTTTTATATACTTTATGGGACCAAGGGGGCTCCTCTAGAGTCGTTGGGAGCTCCCCAATGGTCACATTTATAACCGTTGGGGAGGGTCCCAACGACTGAGTTGGACCCTCTTGTCCCTACACAAATGGGAAAAAGAACAAAAGATAAAAAAATAAGAAAAAGGCAAAAATGTCCCTAGTGGACATGTCTATTAACATAATAACAAAAAAACTAAATTGCCCTTAGTAGGCATTACAAAAGACATTTATAATATATATATATATATATATATATATATATATATATATATATATATATATATATATATATTTTAACACCCTCCGTCAAACTGACGGTGAGATCACCAAGAGTTTGCTTAGGAGAAAGTAAAAATGAGGGGATGACAAAGCTTTGATAAAAAAATCTGCAAGTTTATACTTTGAAGTCACATATGGTAGTTGAATAGTGCCACATAAAAAATTATCCTTAATATAATGACAGTCCATCTCGACGTGCATAGTTCGTTCATAAATGATGTGATTGCTAGCAATGTAAATGACACTCTTGTTGTAACAACACCGTTTCGAAGGAATAGAGATAATGACTCCTGTATCTTTGAGCAGACTTCTTAATATAAAAGTTAGGTTGTAGTTGTGGCCATCACCCTATACTTGGCTTCCGTGCAAGGCAAAAACATCTTTTGTTGTTTCTTAAATCTCCAAGAAATTAATGATTCTCTAAGAAAAACACAATAACCTGTAGTAAAAATATGATCATTAGGGTTACCACCCTAATCAGAGTTAATATAAGCAATTAAAATGTGAGATAAAGAAGAGGATAATAACAATCCTTTTGTTATTGTTTCTTTCGGATATCTGATAATTTGCATAACAACAGCCATGTGAATAGTAGTAGGGGCATTTTGAAATTGACTTGCATTGTGAACAACATGAGCTTGGTAATAGACAAATATGTTAGTGACCCAATCAATTGACGATAATGAGTGTGATATCGACTCTCATCTTAGCATTGATTACTTCTGAATTCTCTACTTTCTTTTCGTCAATCAGGCCAACCTTGATAATAATATCCGATGCAAGTTTCATTTGAGAAAGAACATATCTTCTAGGAGAATATGCAACTTCAATCCTTAAAAAATACCTAAGAAATCCAAAGTCAGACATATCAAAATTATTTTTAAGAATATTTTTAATAGACTCAATGCCCCTTTTATCATTCCCAGTGATGATCCTATCAACATATAACAACAAAATAGTTACGTGATCACCTGCATTCTTAACAAAAAGAGCAGTATCGGTATAACAAGTAAATCCACTATCAAGATTAACTTTACTAAAACGGCCATATCAAGCTTTTGGAGCTTGTTTAACATCATAAAGAGCTTTATTAAGCTTAAGGATTTTCCTTTTTTCTATCTCAAGACCCGACGAAGGATCCATATAGACTTTTTTGCAAAGATCACCATTTAAAAAAATATTTTTGACATCTAATCAGTAGATAGGCTATTGTTTAATAGATGCTAATGCTATTAAAGTTCTTACACTAGTCATTCTAGCAACCGGAGCAAAAGTTTTCTCATAATCAATTCCATATTCTTGTGTATATTCCTTAACAACTGACCTAACTTTATATCTTTCTAATGACCCATCATTTTTAGTTTTGACTTTATAAGCTCATTTACACCTGATAACCTTTTTTCCCAAAGAGAGACTTACAATTTTCCAAGTGTTAGCTTTGTTGATTTCTTCTACTTCTAGTGTCATAACATCTATCCAATGTAAATGCTTCTTAGCTTATTTAAAGTTGGAAGGCTCATGATAGGAATGAATCATCATTAAAAGTTCTATAATTTGGAGAAAAAGAATCATATGACAAACTTTTGAGGATGTCTACTATTCCTAAAAGATCATCTAGGTTGGGATTCCTCTACTTGGTCTTCTAAGGAAAGATTTTGTGAATATATGTCAAAAGCATTTTGATGTTCATTTTCCTCACACCGAGTATACACATGAATATCATTAGGTTTCTCACTAAGAGAATCAACTCTTTGATGAGAATGGTTATCACAAACAATTTCATTATCACAAATTGTATCATTAGATTTTTTAGAGTCATTTATAGGTAACAAGTCAAATAACATAGAATAATCAACATTTTCTTTGGGTTTTTGATGTTCAAATCCATTTTGTTATTCAAGAAAAGTCACATTTATTGAAACATAAAGTTTATTATTTTTAACATCATAACGCCTCTATCCTTTTTTATTTTCACCATAGTCAATAAAAACACATTCAAGAGCTTTTGGTAAGAGTTTGTCTTGTCCTTGAAAAAGAACAAAACATTTGCAACCAAATATTTTTAATATTTTGAAATCCGGTGATATTTTAAATAATTTTTCAAAGGGAGAAACATTTTCTAAAGATGAGGATGACATTCTATTTATAAGATATATTGTGGAAAGAGCGGCTTCAGCCCAAAAATTCTTTGGAACAATTTTAGAAATGAGAAGAGTTCTTGTGGTTTCAATAAGATGCCTATGCTTTCTTTCAACAATGCCATTTTGTTGATGAATTTTGGGACAAGATCTTTGATAAATAATGTCATTTTGTTTAAGATATTTTTGAAATTCTTTTGGCATGTATTTTCCTTTGGAATTAAATCTAAAGATAACTATTTTATTTTGAAATTGATTTTGAATAAGGATATGAAATTCTTTGAAGATAGAAAAAACATCAGATTTATTTTTAAATAAACCTAGGTGCATCTAGTGAAATCAATTGTGTATCTAGTGAAATCAATCAATCATCAATAAAAATAACATAATATGGATATCTTCTTTTAGACATGACGGGCGCCGGTCCCCATACATCAAAATGCACTAGTTTAAATGGACTTTTCGAAGTGAAGTTGCTATGTTGAAAAGGAAGAAAATGCATTTTTTTGAGAATACAATTATTGCATGTAAATTCTTTTTCATTACAAAATTTCTCAGAAAAAAGAAAAATATACATTTTAGAAAGACTAGGATGACCAAGCCTTTTGTGCCAAGTAGCAACATCTCTGGTTTGAACATGATTGCAAAAAGACTTAGATGGTACAACAACAACAAACAACAACAACAACTACGCCTTCATCCCAAAACAATTGGGGTCGGCGATATGAACCAAAAAAGAAAATCATTCTGGGCCTTCCACATGAATCCTTCTCCTCCAATCATTTCTATCCAATGCCATGTCCTCAGTGAGGTTCAAAGCATTCATATCCTTTCCTATCATCTCCATCCAAGTCTTCTTAGGCCTACCCCGACCTCTTTTAACTAATATATTTTCCCATTTCTCCATCCTTCTAACTGGAGCATCATTAGGCCTTCGCCGAATATGTCCAAACCACCGTAAACGATTCTCTCTCATCTTATTTTCAATGGATGCAACACCTACCTTCTTACGTATCTCCTCGTTTCGAATCTTATCTTTTATTGTATTTCCACACATCCTCTAAGCATACGCATCTCAGCTACACTCATTTTTTGAATATGATGTCTCTTGGCAGCCCAACATTCCGTACCATATAGTAAAGTGGGCCTAATTGTCATCCTATAAAACTTTCCCTTCAACCGCAATGGCATTCTACGATCGCACAACACTCCCATTGCACTTTTCCATTTCATCCGCCCAACCTTTATCCTGTGATTTACATCTCCATCAATTTCTCCATACTTTTGAATGATAGATCCCAAATATTTGAAACAGTCATCCACCAGTATTTCTTGCTCTCCAAGCTTCACTACACTCCCATTACTGCTTCGTTGCTTACTAAATCGACATTTCATATATTCTGTCTTACTCTTACTCAACTTAAAACCTCTTTGCTTCCAATGTCTGTCTCCATAATTCTAACTTAGCATTAACCTCAACTCTAGACTCATTAATCAAAATAATATCATCAGCAAACAACATACACCACGACACATTTTCTTGAATTGATCTCGTAAGGTCATCCATCACTATAGCAAATAGGAAAGGGCTTAATGCAGATCCTTGATGTAACCCAACTGTTATAGGAAAATTGGTTGTCACCCTTGCACAAGTGCAGACATTGGTTACTGCTCCGTACATATCTTTAATTATACTAATGTACTTGAGAGAAACACTTTTCTTTATCATTGTCCACCAGAGAACATCCCTAGGTACTCTATCATATACCTTCTCCAAATCAATAAAAACCATATGCAAATCTTTGTTCCTCTCTCTATATCTCTCAATAAGTTGTCTAAGAAGATGTATAGTTTCCATAGTTGATCTTCCAGGAATAAAACCAAATTCTCCGATATCATGACAACCTTCCTCAACCTATACTCAATCACCCTCTCCCAAAGTTTCATAGTATGACTCATGAGTTTTATACCACGATAGTTTGTGCAATCTTGTATATCACCCTTATTCTTATATAGAGGCACCAAAGTACTCTTCCTCCACGATAGGCATCTTATTTGTCCGCCAAATCTTGTTTAAAAGATTTGTCATAGGTATACCATTTGGGCCAACTGCCCTTCTTGATTTCATTTTCTTCAAAGCTTCTGCAATTCCTTTCTTTTGAATATTGTGCATGGAGTCACAATTCATCTCATGAAAAGGAATGGAAATGTCTCCAAGATCCTGAGCATGACTTCCATTAAATAGCGTATCAAAATAATTTTTTAATCTCTCCTTAATCTCCTCATGTTTGATTAAAACCCTTTGCGTTTCATCTTTGATACATCTAACCATACTCAGATCCTTCGATTTCCTATCTCTCATCTTTGCAAGCCTATAAATATCCTTCTCGCCCTCTTTTATGGTAATGACAAAAAATCTATATAATATAGGTCTCTTTTTCTATGGTCTTGCCCATTCCGTTTCCCGGACTAGAGATCTTGCACATTGCAATATGAAGATAAAAAAGAGACACTACAACCGAAATCAGATATTTGAGAAATCGAAAAAAGTTTTAAGTTTAAGAATAATTCTAATTTTCGGAGCAAATAATTTTTTGTCATTGCTTAAAATTGTTTCAAGAGTTCCTATTTCTTTAATATCCAAGGATGTACCATCAACCATAGAAACAAAAAATTTAAAAGAATTAGTGCTTGGTTCGGATAAAAAAGATACATTTGGGGTCATATGAAAGGAAGCACCCGAATCAAGAATCTAAGAAGACATACCGGAAGTAGAAGGTGTGAAAGAATTGTTTCTCACAATTTGTTGAAATGCTTCCGTAAGTTAAGTAATAGAGTCCTTGATGTTTTCATATATTTTTTTATCTTTATTTGAGTTGCTTGAGTTATCTCCAACGGAAGCCATTTTGCTTTTAAGCTTAGGACAATCAGGTCTAAGATGTCCCAGTTCATTACAATGATGACACAATTTTTCTTCTACCACCATGGTTGTTATAGTTATTTTTCTAAAAATGGGAAGGTTTATATGTCCTCATATTATTGTTTGGTTATATCGCATGCACAATTTCTTCTTGGCTTAAATCGTGTAGAATTAAAGCCCTATAAAGTAGGGATCCTCTTAGCTGTTCAAATTCAGGGCTAAGCCCATGAATGAATTGAAAATCTCTCTCTCTCTCTATTTGTTCTTGCCTCATGGTAATAAGGCTTCCTTCCTATTGAGGTTCAAGGAGAGCAGGTTCATCCCATAGAGGGGATAAAGTACTATAATAATCTCTAATACTTATATCTCCTTGTTGGGTTGCTCTCACTTTTTCTTGTAAAAAAAATGCATAGCAAAGTCTCTTTGAGTATACATACTTTTCATAAAAAACCATGTTTCATTTGCCTTCTTGAATTTAGCTAGATTAACACAAATTTTGAGTTCTACATTATTTATGAACCACACCAATATTTTGTCATGCTTACTTTCCCAATCTTCAACTTTGGATTGGTATTCTTTCATGGTTGTGGCCTTTTCTTCATCATTCAAGACTTTTTCTTCATTTTTTTGGTGAGCTTTAATTGTGGTTCCGGAATGACGCCACATACATATCCCAAAGTTTCTTGCCTTTGTAGTTGTTTTTTATAGTGGTCACCGACATTCTATAGTTGGTCTCATTCAATTTGAATGAGAGGTCAATCTTTGCATCTTTGTCGGCCATTGCAGAAGAGTTGACGAAGAACAAGAGTGTAAAACTTGAACACACTTAAATACAAAAAACATAAGTCCCAACAGTGTTTAAACACCTAGGGGCTCTGATACCACGTAATGAAACACTAGTGCAAAGAACAATGTCACAATGTGAGGAGTAATGTGCAAAATACAATAAGCCACATAGGGATAAGTACCAAACACACAATGTGAGAGAAAGTTTGAAATATAAATAATAGTATATTGAATTGCTATAAAAAGCATTAGAGAGGAGTAGGGGCAAAAACCCTATTTTATACACTTTATGGGACCAAGGGGGCTCCTATTTCCAACGGTCACATTTGTGACCGTCGACTCTATGAGTTGGACCCTCTTGCCCCTACACAAATGGGAAACAGTACAAAAGAAAGAAAAATAAGAAAAAGGCAAAAATGTCCCTAGTGGACATGTCTATTTACATAATAAGAAAAAGGCTAAATTCCCCTTAGTGAGCATTACAAAAGACATTCATAATATATATATGATATCCATATATTTTAACACCAATAACTGTCACTTTTTGTGTGTGTGTGTGTGGTACTGGCATAGTGTCCCTATTGCTTCCTGGTTATATAGGTTCACACATCTGTAAAACTTTGATCATCCATAGAAATTTATAGACTCGTGATAAGCTCCCATTGTCTTTTTCCAGGTTGTGCTGAATAATGCTACTCAAGAGACGGACAATCCAGATCTTCGTGATCGGGCATACATATACTGGCGCCTTCTTTCAACTGATCCCGAGGTATACTTAGCACAATTTTGTTTGTTACTCCAATAAGCTTTTAGACAGATATGTGACATACTTAAAATGGGTCATCACAGGCAGCAAAAGATGTGGTGTTAGCTGAGAAACCAGTAATCAGCGATGATTCTAACCAACTTGATCCTTCTCTTCTTGATGAACTTCTCTCAAATGTCGCTACACTTGCATCTGTTTATCATAAACCTCCAGATGCATTTGTAAGCCGTGCCAGGTCAGCAATTCAGAAACCAGAGGAGGATGAGTATCCTGATGGTATTGATTCAGGATACTCAGAATCTTCTGCTGCTGCAGACAATACTGCTGGTCCATCTAATTCAAGCAATGTTTCATACTCTTCACCGAAGCATTCAGCACCATCACCATCTGTTAATTCTCCCCCAGTTCCAGACTTGCTTGGAGATCTTATAGGCCTGGACAATGCACTTGTTCCAGTTGATCAGCCATCCGCAGCTTCTGAGTAAGTGATAGTGGCTATCAATAAAAGCTACAGTTTGTTTTTTCTTTCATCTTTCCTTTTTATGCATATTTTGTTATCTTCCATTTAGAACCTGCAAGATTTGATTCATCTTGTTTAATCTACTTACTGTTACTGAAATTTGTATTTCTTACTGTGTTTGCACAGGCCTCCTTTACCTATTTTACTCTCATCATCTTCTGGTCAAGGACTCCAAATTTGTGGGCAACTAACACGGCATGATGGTCAAGTCTTTTATAGTATGTCGTTTGAAAACAACTCCCCAATTCCTCTTGATGGGTTTATGATTCAGTTCAACAAAAACACCTTTGGGCTTGCAGCTGCTGGTCCGCTGCAGGTCAGAGCAATTTCTACTTTTTATATTTGATTCTTAAGGCATCTTATAAATGCTCATAAAATACTGATGTGTATCTTTCTTTATTGTTTAGGTCCCACAATTACAACCAGGGGCATCTGCAAGGACCCTACTCCCAATGGCGTTGTTCCAGAATATCTCACCTGGACCTCCAAGCTCACTTCTGCAGGTTGCTGTGAAAAATAATCAGCAGCCGGTCTGGTACATCAACGATAAGTTCTCATTGCAAGTGTTTTTCTCTGAAGATGGTAGAATGGAGCGTGCAAACTTTCTCGAGGTATGGAAATGTAGCCTATAGCCACTCCTAACCCTTTTTTAGTTTTTAGCCCGATATTGACAAGACCGACGTCATTTTATTCAGAGCAAAAGTATTGTTTCTCAATTGCAGCAAAAACTTCTTACTGAGTTATGTTCAATTAGCAAAATCCTAATTGTGGGTTATGCAGTGGATCCTAAGGCCTGAAGTTCAATGGACTGATGAAGTGATAGTGCACTAACACCACCATATGTTTATGAATTCTGTGGAAACAAGACATAACTGGAGCAGGATTGGTTCTACATCAGTCCAGCAACTTGGATAATGTTACTGTGAATACTTTGAAATCTGGAAAATATACACGTCTAGAACAGAGTGTAATCCTGGAAAATAAATTTTTCAGCATGTTCAGTTCAGACAGTCTAAGTTGGTTTGATTGATTTAGGTTTGAATGGGAGCTGGCCATGCTAAAGGGGTGACCGGATGAACCTGTCAGTTAAGATAAGAGTTTGTATTTTGGAGGAAAAAACATTTTCCTACCTTATCCACATTTCTGTATAAACGGGTGCGTCCAAAGTTCCAAACACCCTCTAAAGGATAGAAGATTGTTTCTATCATTATGATTGGAGTTTCATGAAGGTTGTAGATAAGAAACAAGGTCTTCTTGGCTCAACAAAGTGGCAAGTAACTTGGTTTAGCTCTAGTATCAATTCAACCTCGGAGTGATTTTGTTTCCTGCATTTCTTTCCAACTTGCTGCTGTTTAAAATCTGCATTGAGCTATGAGAAAGTGGCTAGAAGTCTCAAAGTGTAGTTCTGATTGTGTTGATTACGTTACCTGTGGTTGACTGACTGCATGTTATTATCTTTGTTTGACTGCATAGACATGGAAGTCCCTCCCTGATACCCACGAGATCGTGAAGGATTTCCCAAATGCTGTGATCAACAGTGTGGAAACCATACTTGACAAGCTGGCCGGCTCCAACATGTTTTTCATTGCTAAGCGCAGGAACGCGAACCAGGAAGTTGTCTACCTCTCTGCCAAGGTGCCTCGCAACATCCCCTTCCTTATAGAACTGACAACGGTTGTTGGGGTCCCCGGAGTTAAATGTGCGATCAAGACTCCAAGTCCAGAACTTGCGCCCCTGTTCTTTGAAGCTATGGAGTCCCTTCTCAAATGATTTTGAGATGGTGTTGATCATATTCATTTGCTTTTTCTGTAAAATGTATGGTTGGTCCCATTCTGTATTCCCACCATCTTGTTTTTGACGACCTTTTTTTTATTATTCAAGTGATTGAGTTGGGGTTGCCATCTCTCTCTCTCTCTCATGCACACACGCACACACACACACAAGAAAATGATGTAATCTACGGATGGGGCAAAAGTCTCCCCATATTGGAGGATTCATTTTGTTGCCTGGCGGAACCGGCCGATTTTTTTGTTGGGTCTGGTCTATGGCAGGAGAAGAGAAAGGGTCATATCCAGTATCATTGCAGGCTGGTGATATTGAATCTCAACCATCCATCTTAATTTGTTTCTAAAAACAGGTAGTATGCCTACGTCTTCTCAATTAACCACTGAGCCCTGTGAGGCACTGTCATTGACCCAAGTGAAATGTCGAATTGGCTTGTTGGGTACTGCATATTTTGGGTCAATAAGTATATTTTAGTATTCTAGTTTCTAATTCCTACCCGAAACTCAGGATAGGTATGATAATATTTACAAATGTCAGTGATATTTTGAAAATATGCACTTTATTGTAGTATTTTCAAAATCCAATAAAATGCCCAAAAAGTGATATCTGTGAACATGTTTTTATTATCATGATCACAATATTATCACTTCCTTTTTTATATATATATATTTTCTTACTTTTTCTTTATATTTTTAAAATTCTACGTACGTATGAAGATTTCAAAATGTTTTTTATTTTTATCGTGCGATATTTCCTTGCCAAGAAAATCCTGATAACAAAAATTGTGGAATTGTGTACGATAAACTTGATTAAGGAAGATGGGCTTCCTTTGTGCTTACTCAAAGAGGCAAGCATTGTGATGGCCATGATGCATCAAGCTGCTCAATTGGGTGAACTCTTTTATCTTGTTTTGTTGTTGCTAAAAACATCTTTTATTAAAATCAAAGTTTTGATTGACGATAGAGAAGATTAGCATAGTAGTATAACCAATGGTTGATGCTTCTAAGGTGGAGAATATCCCACGGTGGGTCTCGAACCAGAGACATCTCGATTAAGATGGTGAGGTTCTACCCATCCAGCCATCATATCTGGACTAATGTCACAAATCTTGGTTTCAATGTTTCCTTGGTGAGGGAAGATCCTGAAATAAAATTTTGTTTTTTAGAAAAATTCTCAGTAGAGTGCTGGCATATATAACATTAAATATTATAACTTAAAGAAAAAAATAAAAAAATTGGGAAAAGTGCTAATGTCAAGATAAATCACGAATATGCAATATTTTCAAAATACTAAGCATTTATTGAGATTACATTGGCTTTTGAAAAACATGCCGATACTTGTGGCTGATTTGAACTTGAAGAGTCACCAGACTTGAAAATACAATTCTGTAGTCTTAGCATGGTTTCTAGAAGCTTTGAAAAAACTGGGATGCTCCTTTCTTGGAAACCTGGCTTTGGAAGCGTGAAATCTCATTAGCAAAGCAAGGGGCAAGGCAATTCAAAATTTCAAAAGCAAAATGTAAGGAATATTCTAGAAATGGTTTGTACGGAACGAGTAGCATGTCTGGTATATTCCATAAATGGTGCACTGCATATAGAATAAGTTCCATATATTTTGCAAACTAGGCAAGTTGCCTACCAAGTTTTTTGCCAAGTTGAGTGAAGCAGAAAGTACATTCACACTAAACGTGGCTAAGTATTGCACCATATGAGGCACTTAACATAACAAAGGCAGTTTCCCCTAGGGATGGCAATGGACCCGGGTGGGGGCGGGGGACAGGGTCTCCACCCCCGCCCCTTCTCAAGATTAGAACCTCCATCCCCGCCTCCATCCCTGCACGGGGATGGATTTTAACCTCCACCCCCGCCTTCATCCCCGTTTCATGTCCTCCATCCCCGGTTCAAACGGGGATGAGGCAGGCCCCATTTCCCCGTAGTCTATTGCCATCCTTTAGAAGGATTGGGGATGGGGCTAGGCGGGGATCGGGGTGGGCGGGGAAAAGTGTAAGTCCATCCCCGCCTCCATCCCTGAACGGTGATGGATTTTAACCTTCGGCCCCGCCTCCATCCCCGTTTCATACCCTTCATCCCTAGTCCAAACGGGGCGAAGCGGGGCCCCGCTTTCCCCTGGTCCACTGCCATCCCTAGTTTCCCCCTACATTTGTTGTTCTTATAAAGTGAGGCAGTTGCCCACACCAAAAGTGACAGCCTTTTCCAATGAGATACCCAATGAAACTGAGTTGACCTAGCCATTTGTATATGTATATACAGTTACAAGGTCAATACTCCCTAGAACTCCAAATACTTGGAATACTGGGTGTGGATGTTGGTGAGAAAGTTAAAGGCAAGTCGAGTAAAATAAAGACCAACCCGGGCTCCGCTTGTCTGGCAGGAGCAGTTAGTGCATGTCACCTTGTTTTGGGACGTTGCAAGTTCGAACCCCATGGTATGGTTGTATAACTGGTAGGGGTCTGTCTAGCCCCAGCTTTCTCTGTCGAAAAAAAAGTCAAGTAAAATAAAGGGCAAGAAAGTAATCTATTAGACCAACGTTGCCAATTCCACCAACACCATCGAAACAGTTTGCTTAGATGCACAGTAATATTGCTGACCATACACGATACACCACACCATGTTAACTGTTTTTGCTAGGATGGTGTGGACGCAAACTTGCAGCCGGCCGTGTATGTATTTCTTTCTTTCGATGAAAACCAGAGAAAACCACCTCCAAAGTAAGAGACCTGGCCGTGCTGGTCAACCGATCGCTTCTCCGGCAGTGTAAAACTGAGGCGCACCCCTTGCCCCCATAGAGTCGCCTTGCTTTGGGAATATGCTAGGAGAGTGACTACTTAGTGGATCATGAGCCATACTCAAGTTGACCTCAGTTTTTTTTCGACAGAGAAAGCTGGTGTTAGGCAGACCCCTACCAGTTATACAACCATATACCATAGGGATTCGAACTTGCAACGTCCCACCACAAGGTGACGTGCACTAACTGCTCCTACCAGACAAGCGCTCACTCATTGGTAAGTTGACCTCAGTTGGTGTTGCTTAAGATGAGGGAAAATGTCGGTGACAATGAGGTCAGCTTGGAGGCCAGCATCCACCCCACTTGGGTTCTGGTTCATGGGTTTGTGCCCACACATGGGGCATAAAAACACTAGTTGCAAAAGTAACAATTTTAAATGGATCATGTCTATCTCATACCCATACGGGACACTTATATATATAAGTGCCAGGAAAAGCAATGGCCAGCACAATCCTCTTGAGAATTTTACTCTATCTAGGCTGGTTAAAGAAGCAAGAGTTTTGTCTCTATCTTGTACACAAATAAGGGTTGGTTGCCGGGTTGTCTCGTTGGCTGCATCTCCACTCATCCATCCCATATAACAGACAAATTGAACAACATGCAGGTAATGTAACAACATTATTTAGGCTTGCTTGCTAATTTAAGTTTACTTGCTTCTTTTTAAGTCATGTCTAACCTTTAAAAGCTTGAATATAGTGTTAAAATATGTAATTTGTAAAATCCCATGCGTCATTTCCATTTCTGGGTAGGCTGTTTGTTTTTCAAGGACGACTTTTGGGATGATGTGCCTCACTCCAAAATGGAGATAAACGGCCCTATCTTGTTGCTCTCTTGAGTCCTATGTAAACCCCCTTTGTACACTTGAAACATCAAGCAATGAAATGAAATTCTTTTGAGTAAATAAGTGAGAGTGAGTGTCTACAATAGGTGTGTGTGAGTGATTTGTATTGAGTGTTTGTTTTTCTAGCCTCACACCTCCTTTTCCCATGTTTTTTGTTGGTCATACCACTTTTTGTTAAGTTATTTGGGTTCTCAAAATCCCAACAAGTGGTATCAGAATTTTGTTGAAGGAGATCACACTCGCACCAAAACTATGCAGTATGCTCAAGCAATTCTGTCGTAAATCTCTCCCAACTCTAAGTGCCCTTATTTGATAGTGAAGGCTATAATTTTTGGAATCTTAAAATAAAGATTATTTTTCTCACAAGAACTTTGGGAGCTCATCCAAGTTGGTTTCGAAGAACTAGTTGATGATGCAACTCTTGCATCATGAACTCCAGAAAAGCAAAAAGACTTTAAGGAAAACAAAGACACGAAGGCGCTTCTATGCATCCAACTTTGGGTAAGCAATTTGATATTTCTTCATACTATGAATGCATGTACATTAAAAGAAGCCTAGAATATTCTAAGAGTTGAATTTTAAGACCCCGAAAAAATCATCTTCATCAAGCTTCAAGCGTTATGAAGAAATTTTGATACACTGTCAATTAAAGACAATGAATCAATTAAAAAATTCTTTTCAAGAGTTGCTGAAATCATAAATCAAATCAAAAGCTATGGCGATAAAATTGAGAAGAAAAAAATCATTAAATTTTTTTTAAGAAGCTTGCCGATGAAATATGACTATGTTATATATAGTTGTAATAGAATAATCAAAAGACCTAACAACCTTATCATTACAAGAGTTGATGGGTTTTCTCGAGGCACATGAAAAATAGATCTCATGGTTCAAATATCAAAATATTGAGCATGTGCTCTGATCAAAGCTCAATATTGATAAACAAAATTGGCAATAAAAATCTTATTTTGCAAGAGGGAGCAAAAATCCAAGATTTGGTGGTCGTGATCGAGGAAAAGGCTATTCTAATGAACTAAGAAATCACAAGCAATTCGAAAAAAAATGTTATGTATGTAAAAAGCCTGGTAATGAATCAAGGGATTGTCGATTCAAGTGCACAAGATACCGAGTGTCAAACCACTCTTAGAAAGACTGTTGGTTGCAAGAAAAGAAAGAAGCCAACTTTACAAAAAATGAAGATGACAAAGACCATATATTCTTCTCTTGCATGAATGTTGAACACGAGTCACATGACATATGGTATGTGGATAGCGGGTGTAGCAACCACATGACCAGAAATCAAAAGTGTGTCATGAACCTTGACAAAACTGCCACATCTAAATTAAGGATGAGAGATGACAAATCTCAAAATGTTGAAGGCAAGGGAGTCATAGTTATCAAAACTAAATTAGGTCAGACTAAACTTATCCGTGATGTCTCTTATGTCCTTGGTTTAGCTCAAAATTTATTAAGTGTTGGTCAACTTATGCTAAAATGCTACTTAGTAAATTTTAATAATGACCAATGCACTATAATTGACAAGAAGAGTCAACAAGTGATAGTCAAAGTAAAAATGACTGTAAATAAAATTTTTCCTTTGACTATGATTCCATGTGAAGGATAAGCCTTGAAAGTTGAAAATTCAGATAAATCAAATCTTTGACACTTAAGATTTGGTCATTTAAATTATCAAAGCCTGAAATTATTAAAGTAGAAAAATATGGTGGTTGGCTTCCCCTATATCAATGAAGAAAAGAAAATATATGAATAATGCATCTATGGCAAATTTCATAGACTACCATTCTCAGTCTCATCTTAGAAGGCAAAGTGTCCACTTGAACTGGTCTATGCGAACATTTGTAGGCTAATGCAAACCAAGTCTTATAGTAAAAAAAAATATTTTTTGCTCTTCGTGGATGATTACAATAGGATGATGTGGGTTTATTTTCTTTAACAAAAGTTTGAAGCCTTTTCCGTCTTTAAAGAATTCAAAGCTTATGTGGAAAAAGAAAGTGGTTACAATCTAAAGAGATTGAGAATGGATCGCGAAGGAGAGTTTATCATCTAAGGAGTTTTGAGACTTCTGTAAAAAGCATGGCATCACAAGGCAACTAACTACAATAAAAGCACCAAAGCAAAATGGTGTAATCGAGCGTCAAAACAAAACTATTATGGAAATGGCAAGAAGCATGCTAAAAGGAAAGATTCTCCCCAATAGTTTCTAGGCCAAAGTTGTAAACACTGTTGTGCATATTCTGAATAGAGATCCCACAAAATCCATTCACAATAAAACTTCATATGAGGCTTGGTATAAGCATAAACCAAAGATAAGCTACTTCAAAGTCTTTGGTTGTGTTGCTTACAATAAAATTCTTTCTCAAAATAGAGAAAAATTTGACAAAAAAGAGAAAAGTTCATATTTATTGGCTATAGACTTCCAAAGCCTATCATCTCTTTAATCCAAATTCAAAGAAATAGATAATCTTTGGAGACATGATATTTGATGAAGAAAGTGAAAGGACTTGGGAAATAAGCTCAGTGTAGTCACTAGAACATGAGAAAGATTCATCTGTAACAAAAGACGTTCACTCAAGCGATTTATAATCTGATTCATCTCCATGAAAGGTCAGATCTCTTCCTGACATCTATGATTCATGTGGTTTTTGCATTATTTTTCTATGAGCCACAAAATTATGAAGAAGCTATCCAAGATGAAATTTGGAAAACTATCATGAATGACGAAATCTCTGCAATTGTGAAGAGTCATACATGGGAGTTGATGGATAGGCCAAAAAGAAAAGATGTCATTGGCCTAAAATGAATTTTCAAAACAAAATATAATGAAGACAACTTAATTCAAAAGCACAATGATCAGCTTGTAGCAAAAGGCTACTCTAAAAAATTTGGAGTAGACTTCAATGAAACCTTCGCTCCAGTTGTGAGAATGGAGACAATTGGATCTATGCTAGCTATTGCTACTAAATTAAAAATTTCATTGTACCAACTAGATATAAAATCTGCTTTCCTAAATAGAGAGCTCAAAAAAGAGATTTATGTTGAGAAACCTCTTGGATTTGAGAAGAAAAGAAGTAAAAAAAAAGTTTACAAGCTAAAAAAGGTTTTGTATGGCCTAAAACAAATACCACGAGCTTAGAACAAGAAAATAGGTCAATATTTTCAAAAGAATGTTTTCAAAGAAATCCAAGCGAACCCTCTCTCTATATGAAAAGAGATGGAAAAGATTTTTTTATTGTGTACTTATATGTAGATGATTTGATCTGCACTGGATCAAATGTGAAAATAGTCATTACGTTCAAAGATATCATGATGAAAGAATATGAAATGACAGATCTGAGGATTATGAAATATTTTCTCAGAATCCAAGTAAAGCAAAAAAATAAAAAAAATTCATTTTTCAAGAAAAATACATTGAAGATCTGTTGAAAAGATTTAATATGGTGAATTGCAAACCAATGAGCACACCGATGTCTGTAAATGAAAAGCTATCAAAAAATGATGGGGCCAAAAAGGTAGATGCTTCAATGTATCGAAGCTTGGTTGGGTCTTTAATTTATCTCACTAATACAAGACTTGACATCGTAAATGCAGTAAGCTTGGTTTCTAGGTTCATGAGTGAACCAAGCAAACTCCACCTTGCAGTAGCAAAAATAATTTTGAAGTATTTACAAAGCGGAAAAAGTTTTGGAATCAAGTATGTTGTCGAGACCAATTTAAAACTGCTTGGCTATATTGATAGTGATTGGGCAGGATTCATCGATAATCAAAAAAGTACCTTAGGATATATATTTTGTTTGGGAATGAAGGTAATCTCTTGGTCATCAAAGAAGCAGAATATTATTGCATTGTCTTCTGTCGAAGTAGAGCATATCATAGCCACTACTGTAATAAGTGAAGCAATATGGCTAAGGAGATTTTTTTTAGACTTACAACAGAAGCTCAAAGGACCAACCATTATCAATTGCGACAAGTCTGCTATTGCAATGACAAAGAATCCAGTCTTTCACAGTTGATCAAAACACATTGACATTTGACATCATTTTATCAGAGAATTGGTTGAGAAAGAAGAAATTTTGCCAGAGTTCGTTCTAAGCAATGAACAAGCAACATATATGTTCACCAAACCATTACTTGGAGATAAGTTTGAGAATTTCAGATCCATTTTGGGAATTACAAATTAAGAAGCGATGTTAAAATATTCATTTATAAAGTCACATGCATCATTTTCATTACATCCACTTTGGTAAATCAATATGGGGGGTTCTATTGTGGTTATCCTTTAAGCCTGTTTTTCAAGGATGACTCTTGGGATGATGTGCCTCACTCCAAAAGTAGGGAGGAACGTCTCTATCTTCTTGTTCTCATGAGTCCTATATAAACTCCTTTTGTACACTTCTTGAAACATCAAGCAATGCCATAAAATTTCTCTTGAGTAACTAAGAGTGAGTGTATACAATAGGTGTTTGTAAGTGATTGTGTTGAGTATATGCTTCCCTAGCCTCATACCTCCTTCACTAGTGTTCACTTTCTTCTGCGTTATTTGGGTTCTCAAAATCCCAACATATAGATCCTTAAATGGCTTCTTAAGATAGCACATGAGCATAAACATAGGAGCAAGGCAACTCTAATAGGTGTGTTGGTAAAGATCCTCAGATCTATTTTGCTTTACTTTGGTGTTTGGCTACTCAAGTAGCTAATAAGATTGCCAAGTAACCATGAAAATTTTGTTTCAACTCTGTACAGTAAAAGATGTTTTGTTTTCTACTTTGGCTCCCATTTCTCATCAATACAATTATAGGAAATGAGAGCAATGCAATGGTTTTTGTTTTAGTTGGGGTTTGACTTTCATTTGTGAAGTTTTGATATCTACCAAATTTTTACCAAAGTGACTTTAATGAGATGTTTTTCTACTAGAAGCAGAAGAAATGGATATAATTTTTGTTTACCAGGTGTAAACCCCCTCCGACAAAATCATCGAAAGGGATGAGATCGTTAAAATAAAATAAAAAAAAGACGGTTCCCCATTTGGTGGAACCGCCTTCTCGGTAACCCGAAGGGGGTGACAATCCGCGGGAGGAGGTGAGGGTTATCCTCATCCCCCTCACCCTGCATGAGGGCTATAAAAGCCCTCACCCCCCCCCCCCCCCCACTCACTAAGCGAGTGGCAGAGGAAGAGAGAAACAAGAAAAAAAATTGAGAGAGTTGAAGAGAGAGGAGGACTTACTGGAATCCAGTCGGTGACGACGAGGTAATCTTCCCCTTCTTCTTCTTTCTGTTTTATTCGAGTCAATTGAAGGCTGACAACCATGGCTGCCGGCGAGTTACTGTAATGAAAAAATGGGGAAACTGCAACAGAGAGAGAGAGAGAGAGAGGGTCGACCAGTACCGGCATCCGATCCCTCAATGAAAGGGAGAAAGGGAGAGGGTCAGCTCAGAGACCGACACCCCCCCCCCTTCTGCAACAGGGTAGATGGAAGGGGCGGACCCCCTTTCAGTTTTATTTTGTTAAGGCTAGATCAGCTTGGGTGCGACTCGGTCTGGGTCGCACCTGGACCGAACCAAGTAAGTAAATGAAAAGAAAAAGTTGGTTGAATCGGTTCTGACCAAACTGGTTCAAGATGAACCGATTTAGGCCAAACCAAGTTCAGATCAGGTCAACTCGGACCAAACCGACCCGAACCCGTTTAGGCCAAGCCGGTCCAGATCGAACCGGTTCAGACAGACCGAACCGATCGGGGTTTGAACTAGACCGAGTTGGGTCAAACTGGGTCTTAATTCTCAGTTCAGATTCGGTTTGATCTAGATCAGACCTATTCTGGATCTAGTTAACCTGAACCAATCCAAATAGAACTAGATCCAACGAGATCTGGTTCTGGATCCAGAATAGAACTGAATCAGTTTTGGATCCAAATCAGAACTGGATTTGATTGGATCAGTTCTGGATCTAGATCAGTAATGCGTCTGGATCCCATTAGAAAATTTTGGATCTGGATCAGGTTAAGATTATTTTTAATTTTTAAGAATAATTTTTGAAATAACCAAAATGCCCTTATGTGTACCCAAGATCTATTTTTGGTAAAACGAGCAAAACTTTGCACTCTGAACTTGAAATTGAGTGAGGTTTAGTGCGTTGGACTCATAACGCAGAGAAGAATCTACTTGTCCATTGGTTTTTGGTCAAATCAGGGACACAAAAATCAAAGTCTCACAAGTCAATTCGAGAGCGGTATTTTGGTAATTTTATTAGAATATAAGAGGTATTGTGCATTAATACAAATATGCTTGTGTAATGATCGGATCTTACTATTAGAGCATCTTGAGACTCGATTGCGACTATAGCATAATATTTGTATTCAACGTAAATAATATTATAAGTAAAATTTAGATATGAATAAACCTTTTTATGTTGCATGTTATTATAATATTGTGAATTAGCATGATAGCTTTTGAGTGTGATCTTGATGTACATAAAATGACCATGCATGATATTATGAGATGATTGCATATACATGTTAGTTGTGGTATGCCATGCATATTAGAAAGATATTATGTTGTGATAACATATCTGTGTAATAAGTTGCTAATAACATGCATCATGATAAGATTGTGATTAGATTTGAGTTTCTTTATTCTATTCATGTTGTGAATGAATATATTGAGATTAGCATGCATAACCCCTTAAATTATGAAAGTAGCAACCTATGGTAAGGGATACTTGGTTCACGGCCATAGTGCAACCACCCTAGAGAGTGGGCCACTCGTGATTTAACGATATAGAGACCCGACATCGTTGCATGCTTATTATGAGATAAGTGTGAGTCCTAATGTCATCTTGAGATGAAAAAAATAAGATATGTCATGATCATTTCATAATATCACTCGTGAAAGAATTAATGAAATATGAGTTTGAGAATGTGGTTCAATGTGTTGAACTTAGCTTATGACTTAGGGTTACACTCACACAGTATTTGGCGACTCTAGACGACCATGGATGGTTGAGAACTATCATGGTTAGGATGTAACGTGAACCATACCGAGATTGAGATTCAACTTGACTTCCTGGCTAGCTACCGGTGGGGTATTCTTTTTGTTTCACTGCAGTGCCGGGTGGTTCGGGGACCACTGTGAGCATATGGTTTTATTGTCTGACCAACATATAGAATTGAGGTGTTCTATGCGGGTTACTATGCCCATAGACGACTATGGCCGTATAACTGACTTAGGATTAGTTTGGTGTAATAGAGGTTTTAAGAGAATAATGAAGGATAATTAAAATACATAAACTTGTGTGGTGTGTCAAAAACAAAAAATCAGACTAGGGGCTTAGAGCCCACTACAGTTGTAAGTTTAAGTGTTTATTTGCTTATAATTATTTATCACTGGGTTGTAGACTCACACCCCTGTATAATTACAACTGTAAGTTTCAGGCACACTAGCATCGATAGGACGTGAGCGACTTCTTCTTCGATGGAGTACTTGATAGTTTTATCTTTCTTGTCATTAAACATTCTTGTATTTGTTATTTTCTTTTATTATGAATGATGAACATTGTGGAAGAAAGTGAGTTATAGAAACATAATAAATTTTTTTTTAGCAATGTTTTCTCTATGTAAACTCTATATGCTTTCCCTCTGAGAAGTAATACCAACCGAAGTTAGTCTCCCGAGGTCCCAGTTTGGGGTATTACAAAATAGTATCAGAGTCAGGTTTACACAAAAATGTTCATCATTCATAACAAGTTCAATGACATAAAATATGGTATAAGTCTTTGCTCGATAAAAGCACGTTAGTGATTAGTTTATTTTGTAATTAAAATGGCTAGCGAACGCAAAAATCATGAAGACCTAAGGGAGCAAAACCCTTCTATCATAGGAAAAGAGGAGTTTGTCGCTGCAATAGCGATGACTACTAGAGTCATGGCGAGCATGACCTAGATAGTTAGAGAGTTGACACCACAACCCTTGCCAATTTATATTGTAGTTGGTGAGAGAGAGGCGTACCGACAAGACTATCCCAACACTACTCAGGGGCAACAATCACAGTTTTATGGGAAACAACCACAACCCTACGAGCGAGAGACTCACCGGTCCCACTATCAGAGAGCTCGATCAGTACATGGGTGAATGACAAGAGATTGGATGGCGGATCGAGGAGGAGTGAGAGTATCTCCTAGCACAAACTTTGCATCTCAGAGAGGGTCTCATGTGACCAGTGCATGGGGACAACATATATCCCGAAGTAGCTATGCAACTATCATGAGTGTAGCCAATCGGAGAGTTTCACATTCAGTCGAGGAGTTTCTTAATAAAGAAACTAAGAGGGCAGCAATTCAGGAAGCAGAAGTAGCATGACAAACTGTAAAGGCGAATGAAAGTGGCCCAAGACTAGTATAGGGTCGAGCAACATCGGAAAGTTCATGGTAAGGAGGCGAGGATGAAGATCCCACTATTGATCCTGCCTCACCTACCTACACTCCTACTTCGCCCCAATACGATTTGAAAGTTTTTTTGCCTGACCCACAATAGATGTGAAGGTATTCAAGGAGAAAACCAAGCTTCAGATGGATTGAGGAGTGATATGACATCACGTTTAGAAATACTTAGCTTTATGTAGTCTAGTTCATTTATTTCTTGTTTTGCGTTATTTTCTTCTTGCTTTCCTAGTAATATTTAGGTACTAGGATAATTAATGAAATAAACTATTTTTGACTAAATAAGTGTCCTGATTGCTTACATGTGATGAAATCTTGTGTAAATATAACCTAACCAACTCAAATAATGATAAATCAATTATGTGATAATTTTAATGTAGCTCATATATTGTTTGACTCTAGAGCTACACATAGTTTTACTACCTTAACTTTTGAAAAACAGTTGCTAATTATACCTTCATGATTGAGTGTTTCTTACTTAATAGAGATACCTATAGGTGAATCCACCGTAGTGGACATAGTGTATAACAATTATATAGTAAAAATATAAAACCGTGAGTTGCCTATGAACTTATTGCAACTTGATTTCAAAGATATATACGTTGTCATTGGCATGGATTGGTTGTTGAACCACCATGCCACAATTGATTGCACAAAGAAGTATGCCAATTTTCAAAACCCCCAGACTCCAACTTTTACATACCAAGGTCTTAGAAAACTAGCAAAGCCAACGATCATATCTTGCTTGAAGGCCGACAAATACATTCAAGAATTATACATTGGATTTCGGGCCTATATGAAGACTGAAGGGAGAGAAGACCTCATCATATCTCATGTGGACATAGTTCGTGAATATATTGATATTTTTTTGAAGGAACTATCAGGTCTCTCTCCCGATTGAGAAATTGAATTTCAGATCGATCTCATTCTGAAAACATCACCCATTTCAAAGGCTCCTTATCGGATGGGACCTGCAGAACTTAAGAAACTCAAGGAGTAACTGTAAGAATTACTGGAAAAAGATTTTATTCGACCGTCAGTATCTCTTTGGGGTGTTCCAATTCTATTCATCAGGAATACGGATGAATCACTGCAAATGTGTATAGATTATCAACAACTGAATGCAGTGACCATCAAGAATAAATATCCATTGTCACAAATTGATGATTTGTTTGATCAATTTCAAGGAGCTGCATGTTTCTCAAAGTTAGTTCTAAGATCGGGTTATCATCAGTTGAAGATTAAGAAATAAGATGTAGCTAAGACAACGTTCAGGTCAAGGTACAACCATTATGAATTTTTAGTCATGCCTTTTGGTTTGACTAATGCACCAACAACCTTCATGGATATGATAAACAGGGTTTTCAGACCATATTTGGATAAGTTCGTGGTGGTATTTGTTAATGACATCCTTATTTATTCAACAATGAGGGAGCAACATGAAGAACACATGAGGATAGTTCTACAGACACTCAAAGAACATCAACTATACACCAAATTCTCTAAGTGTGCATTTTGGTTGGAGCAAGTGTCCTTTCTTGGTCACATTGTATCTAAAGACGAAATTATGTCAGACACTGCGAAAAATTGAAGCAGTCACCAATTGCGCTAGACCCAAGAATCCTACCGAGATTCATAGTTTCTTGGGATTGACTGGGTACTACAGGCATTTTATGAAAGAGTTTTCTATGTTGGCAGCTCAAATGATAGAGCTCACTCAGAAATACGTAAAGTTCAAGTAGAATGATAAGTGTGAGCAGAGTTTTCAAGAGATAAAGAAGCGTTTAACCACTGCTCTAGTGTTGATCTTACCTTCTAGATCTGGAGGTTTCATTATCTATAATGATGCTTCTCATAAGGGATTAGGATGCATTCTGGTGCAACATGGTAAGGTGATAGCTTATGCATCTTACCAACTCCAAACACACAAAGTCAACTATTTGACGCATGACTTATAGCTAAAAGTAGTTGTATTCACCCTCAAGATATGGAGACACTACCTGTACGATGAACAATTTGAAGTTTTTATTGACCATTAAAGCCTCAAATATTTGTTTTCACAAAGAGACTTGAACTTGAGGCAAAGAAGATGGCTGAAATTTTTAAAAGAGTATGATTTTGAGCTTCTGAAATATCATTTCAAAAAGGCGAATGTAGTCGCTGACGCTCTTAATAGAAAGTCAGGAGCATTAGACATACTTGCATATTGCAATTTATTTTCTTTGGTTACGTATTAAAAAGAAGAAGCTCGATGCTTAACATGTCGATTATTATTTATGCAAACCATATTGAGGTCAGAATTGTAAGAGCAAGTTAAGGAAAAACAACCCTTAGATCTAGAGTTGGCCTAAGTGAGACAAAAGATTTCAAAAAGTGTAAAGTCAGACTTCAAAGTTGATGATTAGGGACTTATTAGATTTCGTAATAAAGTGTGCATTCCTAAGGATAACCAGCTCAGGCAACCGTTATTAGACAAGGCACACCACTTTAGATATTTCATTCACCCTGGCAATACCAAAATGTATTGAGATTTGAAAGATACGTTTTGGTGGAGTGAAATGAAGAGAGACAGTGTTGAGTTTTTAAGCAAGTGTCTGGTATGTCAGCAAGTGAATATTAAGCACCAACGATCAGGTAGACTACTACAACCACTCCTTATACCTGAATGGAAATGAGCAAATGTCACTATGGGCTTCGTCTTAGAGCTTCCTAAGACCAATAATGGGATGGATTCACTATGAGTGATTGTAGATAGGCTAACTAAGTCAACTCACTTCTTGGCCTGTAAAACAATTCACTTTTGTGATTAGTTAGCTCAATTATTCATTCGAAAAATAGTCAGACTTTATGGAGTACCAGATTCGATTATTTCAGATAGAGACTCTAAGTTTACATCGCGATTCTAGTAGAGTTTTCAAGAGACCATGTTGACACAGTTAAAAATGAGTACGATATTTTATCCTTAATGAGACAGATAGTTAGAGCAAACTATTCAGGCCCTGGAAGATATGTTATGAGCATATACCTTAGAGTATAGTGACTCGTGAAATGACATCCTACCTCTGATAGAGTTTGCCTACAATAATAGCTTTCAAGCAAGTATTTGCATGACTTCATTTGAGATACTGTATAGTCGACAATGTCAAACACCCTTGTATTGGGAGGTGGTCGGAGAAAGAAGATTCCTAGGGCCTAATTTGGTTCAGCGGATGATAGATCAAGTGAGAGTTATTCGACAACGTCTTCGGGCAATGCAAAGTTGATAAAAGAGTTATGTAGACCAAAGACGTCATAAATTAAAATTTGAATAAGGTGATCATGTATTTTTGAAGATATTTTCTTTTAAGAGAGTGATGCGCTTTGGTCGAAGAGAAAAATTGAGTCCAAGATACATTGGACCCTTCGAGATACTTACGAAAGTTGGTCAGACGGCATACCAATTGGCTTTGCCACCTTCCTTGTCTCGAATTCACAACGTGTTTCACGTCTTTATATTGCAAAAATATGTGCTTGATCCCTCCCACATACTAGATACAATTGAGTCAGTGTTAAAAATACAAGATGATTTAAGCATGTGTGAGAAGCGTATAGAAATCTTGAATGCGAAAGTGCAGAAACTGAAAAACAAGGAGATATCTCAGGTATTAGTTAGATGGAGTCATTATAACAAAGATTAGGCTACATGAGAGCATGAATCAGACATCCGTGAACAATTTCTACAATTATTTCTACGTAAGATTCAGGATAAATATTCTTTTAAGTAGGGTAGAATTGTAAACCCCTTCTCATGAAATCGTTGGAGGCGATGAGATTGTTAAAGTAAAAGAAAAAAAAGATGGTTCCCTATTTGGGGAAACTGCCTTCTTGATAGCCCAAAGGGGGTGAGGATAAACCTCACCCCCATAATCCGTGGGAGGGAGTGAGGGTTATCCTCACCCCCCTCACCCTGCGTGAGGGCTATAAAAGCTCTTATGCCATCTCTCTGCCGCCCCCCCACTCACAAAGCGAACGACAGAGGAAGGGAGACAATTTTTTTTTGAGAGAGTCGAAGAGAGAGGACTTACTGAAATCTAGCCAGCGATGATGAGGTAATCTTCCCTTTCTTCTCCTCCTTCTCCTTCTTTTTGTTTTATTTGGGTCGATTGAGGGCTGACAGCCATGGCTGTCAGTGAGTTACTATAATAAAAAAAATGGGAAAACTACGCGCTCGCCGCGCGCGCGCGCGCGCGCGCGAGAGAGAGAGAGAGAGAGAGAGAGAGAGAGAGAGAGAGAGAGAGAGAGGTCGACCGGTCCGGCTGTCACAGGGAGAAAGGGAGAGGGCCACCCTCCTTGCAACAGGGTAGACGGAAGGGGTAGACCCCCCTTCTGCTTTTATTTTGTTGAGGCTGGGTCAGTCTGGGTGCGGTTCGGTCTGGGTCGCACCCAGACCGAACAAAGTAAGTAAATAAAAAAAACAGGATCGGTTCGGTGCGGTGCGGTTCGATTGAACCAGTTCAAGCTCAATCGGTTCAGACCAAACTGATTTTGGGTCAGGTCAGCTCAGACCAAACTAGTTCAAACCGAACTGGTCTAGATTGAACCGGTTCAGACCGATTCAAACAGACCGAACCAGTTTGGGTTTGAACTAGACTAAGTCGGGTCTGACTGGGTCTCTATTCTCAGTTTGGATCAGACCTATTCTGGATTCAGTTAACTTGGGTCGATCCAAATAGAACAGGATCCAGTGAGATCTTAGTCTGAATCCAGAACAAATCTGGATCTGGTTCAGATCAGTTTTGGATCCAAATCAGAATTGAATCTGATTAGATCAATTTTGGATCCAGATTAGTAATGGGTCTGGACCAATCAGACAATTTTGGATCTAGATAAAAAGTGGATCTGGATCTGGATCGGGTTGTGATTATTTTTGAATTTTAAGAATAAATTTTGAAATGACCAAAATGCCCTTATATGTACTCAAGATCCATTTTGGTAAAACAAACATAACTTTGCACTCTAAACTCAGAATTGAGTGAGGTTTGGTGCGCTGGACTCATATCGTAGAAGAAAATCTACTTATTTATTATTTTTTGGTCAAATCAGAGACACAAAAATTAAGGTCTCACATGTCAATTTAGGAGGGGTATTTTGGTAATTTTGTTAGAATATAAGAGGTTTTGTAAATTAATACGAATATGCTTGTATAATGACTATATCCTATTGTTAGAGCTTCTTGAGACTCAATTGTGAATAAAGCACAATATTCATATTCGAAGAGATATTGTAAGTAAAATTTAGATATAAATAAAGCTTTTTACATTGCATATTATTATAATATTGTGAATTAACATGATAGCTTTTGAGTGTAATCTTGATGTGCATAAAATGACCATGCATGATATTCTAAGATGATTGCATACACATGTTAGTTGTGGTATGCCATGCATATTAGAAAGATATTATGTTGTGATAATATATCTGTATAATAAGTTGCTAATAACATGGTGATTAGATTTAAATTCCTTTATTCTATTTATGTTGTGAATAGATATATTGAGATTATCATGCATAACCCCTTAAATTTTGAAAATGGTGACCTGTGGTAAGGGCTACTTGGTTTGCGGTCAAAGTGTAGCCACTATAGAGAGTGAGCCACCAGTGATTTAACGATGTAGATACCCTACATCGTTGTGTGCTTATTATGTGATAAGTGTGAGTCCTAATGTTATCTTGAGATTAAAAAAATGAGATCTGTCATGATCATTTTATGATATCACTTGTGAGAGAATTAGTAAAATACAAGTTTGAGAATGTGGTTCAATGTGTTGAACTCAACTTATGACTTAGGGTTACACTCACACAGTGTTTGAGAACTTTAGACGACCATGGATGGTTGAAAACCATCATGGTTAGAATGTAACATGAACCATACCAAGATTGAGATTAAGTGTGACTTCTCGGCTAGCTACCGACAGTGTTTCTTTACTGCAGTGCTGGGTGGTCCGGGGATTACTGGAGCGTATGGTTGTGCTACAGGACCTCGAACCCTACATACAAAGATATTGCTCCTTACCTCGTTGAAGTCTTGCGACGGCACGGCTGCAATCTCGTTCCTTCGTTAGAGTGACACACCACGTTGCCAATGAAGGTCTACTCAGTCCAACAATGGAGGTCGACCACCACCGGGAGTGACAAAAAAAAAAAAAAGAGAAACGTTGTGAGAGAGAGAGAGAAAAAAAAAGGGAGAGAGAAAGAGAGAGGGAATATGGGACATCCAACAATGGCTACCCGTTCCTCTCTTGAGCTCCTCATTTAACTCCTCTTAATTAGGGGAGTTAAAAATTTTCAAACTTCAAAACTCCACCCTATTCCCACGATTTTTAGTGGGTACATTTTTCTTTCCAAATTCACCCCCCTTTCTCCTTTGGCAAGTTTTTCTCTAACCTCCCCATTTAGTTGCTTTATGGGTACCCCTCTTCCATGTCACATGGGATTCTCCTCTTTTTTTGGTAAAGTGAGAGGAGTTGCTCACGTTTTTGGTGGAGAGAGGCCAAAATAGTAGGGTTTAATTTTAGCCCACGTTTTTACCTTTTCCAATAAGGTAAAAACCATGGTGTTTTGTGCAAAAAGAACTCCGTGCACAAGGGGTTTTGTACCGTGGTCTTCCACCAAAGGGGTAACGAGCCCCACCAATTGTGCTACATTGCTTTTCATTGCAAAGTGTGTGGATTTTATTCTATTTAACCCTTTTTTGTTCAATTCCGGATTTCATTAAAAAAACAACGTTTTTCCTTCCTACGTAGGCGCACCGTGAGTTTTGAACTTGGGTTGTTGCTCCAAACAACCGTGTGCCCTACCACTACACCACACCACTGCTTGTTGTTTACTTTTGCAAAGAAATTTCCTTTATGTCTTATTGAGACGTTTACCCCCGTTGGTGGATCTCTTCCGTTACTACGTGGATTTTTTCTCCCGTTTGTTTCAACCTTGCACTCTCTCACCTTAAATATGCTTTGGATCTCACGCTATTATCCCAGAACTATCGAATTTCCCCACTTGGCCTCGTGAACCGGGTCGGATCATTGGATCTCGCTAAAGTCCGGATCCAAGTACCCTTTCTAGTATTCGTTACCGGGTTCACTCTAGTGGCCCGCAAGCCTCAAAATCACATTGAATATTTCATAAACCATATTATTTCACATAAACACGCATTTTTATTTCATTGAAAATTCTTTAAAATTCATGGGTTTTACAAAGATTGCAAAAGAAGAGTCAGCTCCGCCGATCTAGCATTTAGGCTTTCCATCTCTGATGCATTCATAGAGGTCATAGCCAAGAGAGACTGACTGATAGACGACAACTCACTCTCCCAATCCTCTATATTTTGGAATTTGCTTATTTTATTAAAGATAAACCAATATTTGATGTCGCATGATAAGCGAAAAAGCTTAACCATGCATCGTGTCACCGCTCGGTCCGCATAGCAAGTTTTACTCCAAGATTGTTAGACTAACAACTCAAAACCCGCCTCTTTAAGCCACCATTGCTCAAATCTGAAGGATTTGTTGCCGGTGAAGCCTTGACCCCATCGAATAACAATCTGACTATGGTCTGAGACAGATGGTGGAAGTAGGCAACATGAAATATCATTAATAGAGTTCAGCATATCCGACAAAAGCACCCTGTCTAGCGTACAGAAGCACGATATAGGTCGTAGATTGATCCAAGAGAAAGCTTCACCTTATTGAAAAATAATGATTTTTTTTTAACCATGTTTTCTTTGTGTGAACTCTGTATGCTTTCTCTCTGGGAAGTAATACCAACTGAACTCAAACTCCCGAGGTCCCAGATTGGGGTGTTACACCAGGTTGGTGCATCTGTCAACTCACAAGTGTACAAAGAGAAAATGCATCTGTCAACTCACAAGTGTACAAAAAGAAAAATACAGATAAGAAAAATTGCAAAGAGCTCGTTGGACATATTCTTGGAAGAGGGGGTGGATAATGGCACAAGCTTCTTCCATATCACATTGAAGCAATACTTGCAGTCAATGAAAGAAAATCTCATTAATATTACCTTGGGCCACAACCATATGGCAGAGTTTTGCTAAGTTGGTAGCAAGGTTTTATCATTGTGTGATGCAAGTGCATCTTCCTCCACTTATATGAGTTATGCAAACGAATATTTGAAGAAGTTGCATAAGGGTGGAAGACAAGGAAAATATCTAAAAAGAAGGAGCTGCTACGTTGGGCAGCAGCATCCAACCCTGACAAGGGAGGCAATAAACAATGGAAGGTAAGTTCCTCCTGACACTATTTTACTTTTGTTTATCAGGGCTCATGAATATTGAATTTGTCTCATCAAGAATCTCTGTATCAACTCATTGAAACTTAATGCATCACAATATCACATACCAGCTTGATCCACCATATACCAAGTTGGCAAGAGACTCATTCTGACTTTGGTTATCATTCCTTGACAACAATTCGATTGACCAACAATGCAATAAACATACTTCAACTAAAGAACAGGAGAAACAAACCACAAGATTGGAGTTACTTAGACTCTTATTGGCCAACTTGGTTTCAACCAAAAACAAAATCAAACCATAACGGATTATCAAACTCATATAGGCATCAGGTTCAGGGGTTGCTGGTTACAAATTGCCAGGTGTCAGGAAACCCTAATAGAATCTCTATACTGAGTAAGGGCACTTAAGCCATGACTCAATCACTTAGTATTAAAGAACGTAACAAAAGTCTAATTCAGCTAAATTCTGACTGTAATGTGTTGTGTTTACTGCCATTGAAGGTTCTATATTTCGGGAATTGAGGGGCACTCAGAGGTCATCACGACGATGAACCAATTTCAAACTCAAGCAGACTAAGCTTCAAAGGTGAAGTTGGCAACTGTTCTATTTCGTCAGCCTCCTCTCCACTTCCCATAACATCTTCAACCAGGAGTGAACATTTGATCACAAGACACTCATCTCTTCAGCCAAAGTTTCAATTTCTGAATCCAGTGCTGACGAATGCATGAAGGAAGAGAACTGGATCAAAACAGATTCTAACTGTAAGTTCCCCAGTTCAATACCCATTAATTTCATACTCAAACAAAAACTTTCATCCTAATAAGTTGCTAATCTTGGATAAACTGCGAGGTTGTGGTTCTAGAGTTGTGAGTTTTCATTTCTTCAGAGCTAAAGATACAGAGCAGAGCACCAAAGGCTGGACAAGTCATTGCACAAAATTGAGCCTCTAGGGCTTCAAATCAGGGCTGTATTAGCTAATATATCATTAAATTGAAGATTGAAGTACTGGAAGGATCTCCACCACTTTGAGGTGGTGGATATAACTGTCCTTTGCACATCTCTAAAGTTGTACAGTGAAGAATGATGAGTTATGGAGCCCAGTGGCGGGAGCCAGGAGTTTTTCGTTGGGTGGGCAGACCTCGGGTCTCGAGGACAATGCTATGGTCTTGAAGGACGATCCATTTATTTGGATCAATGGCGGAGCCAAAAAAAATTGGTTGGAGGCACAGTCGTTGGTGAAGAGATAAAACTTAAATAAACCTTTGAATTATATTGAAATCTATTGGTTATCAATGTAAAAAAAATCAGCAATATTTATCACAATATACTCAAATCATTTGAGATCAGTCTTGCATACATTCAGCTCAAATAAACAGCAAGGAACCAGAACATTACGCTGCTTTCCGAAAGCAGCTTCTAAAGCTTAAAACGCACAATGCAGAACCCAGTTGAATGCAAATTCGAACTCGGGGAGTGACAGACGCGGGTCCAGATTAGGTGGAAGCTTAGGGTGTATGTGATACCGCTGCCAGCGGAAGACATAAACGTGTCAGCACCACTTGCTGATTGCTGTCCTGGGCGAGTGCTCGCCACCTATAACAAACTGCATCTAAATGACAACACACCACAGACGATAATATCCAGAACAGATTGCTGGATTAAAAGTAAACATACACTTATTTTCTGTTTGTCACACACCAGACAAATTAAAACACACATAGCGGTAGGCATTAGCATACAAGAGTTAAAATCAGATTCTTTGTTTCTTTACGAAATATCGCTGGAGGCATAATATTTTTTTTTTCGGTTTCAAATTCTGGGGTGGGCGACAACCCACCCATGCCCACCCCTGGCTCCGCCACTGATGGAGCCTGATTCAGAGTTTTTGCCCTTTCTGAAAGGGGGGGGGGGGGGTCCGGGGGCTTCCCCCCCCGGCGCAGGTCCCGCTGCGTGTTCAGTGGGCGAGGGTCGGGGGGGGGGGGGGGGGGGGGGGCACCCCTAGGGATGGCAATGGACCGGGGCGGGGGTCACGGTCTCCACCCTTGACCCGTCTCAAAATCCAAACTTCCAGCCCGCACGGGGATGAATTTTAACCTCCACCCCGCCTCTATCCCCGTTTAAATTAAATCTTGCTGGTTTTTTGTTAATTCTGCTCCGACGGTTGGATTGTATCGGTTTTTTTTGTATGATCAGATTGTTGGTTTTTGTCTATTTATTTGCATGAATTTCTTCTGTTGGGCTTGGCCGTAAAAGGTGTAAAATTATGCGAATTTTTGTCTTTTTTATCACATAATTTTGAAGGGTTTCATCTTTTTTTCATGTTCATCAAACAGCGGATATTTAAACACATTTGAGTACGATCCAAACAAACATTGAACTTAGTACAATTGTTATAGAACGAACAAAACCAGTGTTTTGTCCATTTTTTTTTGTTCATTTCGTCTAATCTTGAACAAGCCATCAAACAAGCCCTTATAGCCTGAACAGTGGTTTCTCTTCGTCATAAAAGAGAGAGAGAGAGAAGATTAGGTGGGCCTCACAGCAGACAAGGTGTATCCTAGAGATAGAGGGTGATCAGGTGTGGCAGCACGTTAAAAGTGTGCAACCACATTGTACCCTATCCTCCTTTCGTCAAAAAAATAAAACAAAAGACAGATGGCACTTGGCCTATAAGTGGAGCTACACAATCTAAATTGGCGCCATAATGCACGGCTGGAGGTCACCCATTGATCCGGCCAAGAAAGAGTGGAGTATAGCACCAAATTAACAAGACTTTGACTTATTCATCTTTCAATCATAAAATAAAAAAAACCCCAATTATCCATTTCAATCATATAGTCGAGTGTCAACTTACACAACTTTAATTGAAAAATGCACCAAAACATTCTAGGATAAGCATACGTGCACATCATATCTGGATAAAATAGAATATGCTTCTCGGTAAATGTTTTTTGTCATACGCAACAGGGAAACTACCCCGGGATCAGAGACCTAGTCATGCTGGCTATATATGTCTGCCATACTTACTGTCGCTTTTCTGGCAGTGTAAACTCATGGCACACCCCTTGCCCCAAGGGAGTCACCTTGCTTCGGCACGAACAAGGGGCACAATGCCTTTCCCTATTCTTATATGCAAGGGGCTGATGCACGTGAGAATGGAACCCTGACCATCCGTTTGGCAGCCAAGGGCCCCTACCACTGCACCAAAACCCTTGGGCTGATTAGCATTTTTTAATCCATTGAAATAAAACAACTTAATGCACCGTCCAAATTATACAGTTTGTTTTTTCCCTTCTCATTCCTTGAAAGTTAAGTGAAGTAGCGGTTGCAACAGAGATCCCACAGGGTGGGCTGTCAATGAGTTAGATCCCAATCAGACAGCCACAAGTGGGACCATATCTAAGGATATGAGCCTAGACAACATGAAAATGAATTGAACCCAAGGGTTATAGATAAAAGAATATAACGTTGGGGAGCATGGTACAATTAAAAAAAATGCACTACACAATGAAGGTACAAAACTAAGGAGTTATAAATCATAGATGGAAATGGAATCGGCTCTATCTGACTACATAGACGTGTTCAAGGATGGGACCTTATGATTTTTTGAATTGCAAAATTTTGGTATATCATAGTATGTTATCACACACACACACACACATATATATATATAGTAATGGGTCCATGCTAAACCAATTTGGTGCTAAACCACATGCTAAATGGGTTTTTCAAATTTTTTTGGTGCTTTTTATGTGGTTCTCGCCCCCATAAATGTGTTGGGCATGGTCAATTTACTAAGAATCCACACCTGGATCATGTGTTTTTGATGGAAACAATGATGTTTGGAGCCTCGAAAATTTACAAAGATTTTGGACCGTTGATTTTTTGAACTTTATAAAAACCCATCAATGTGTTGGAATCAAGCGCTTCAAGAGCTGATCCCTCTAAAATCAAGTACATAGATCACATCTGTATGGTCAGAATTTAAAAATAAAATGAAAAAAACCCAAAAAACCCATTTAGCATGCGGTTTAGCACCAAATTGGTTTAACACGGACCCATTACTCTCTCTCTCTCTCTATATATATATATATATGAAATAAAAGTAATTTCTACTCAACAGTTTGGTATTTTATTAGTACCAAATATTTACCCCGTGTAAAATGTATGTGTAAACATTGGAGACACTTTGTTAATGCCATACTCTCTAGTATTTTTCGGTATTTCTTTAAATCAAACCCTATGGGTACGGTATACATGACTTGTTTAGTAAAAAACATGTTTTAGACCATCCAGTTGTGCTGTATAAGCAGTTTTTGAAGGAAAAAGAAAACAGTGGTCCACAATGCTTCTGAAATTTTATGAACAAAAAAAAGTCATGTTCTTAAGTTGAAATGGCTCAATCCAAAATGTGGTTTCTAAAACATGAACCATTACAAACACATCCATTGTGAAAGATATTGTAGGACGTATAGGGCAAAGCATAAACACATCAAATGCAGAGGGAACACGATTTTAGGTGATTTGGCAAATGGAGTTTACGTCCCCAAAATTTTTTCCTACCATATCCGAAAATCTGGTTTCACCTGGGTCCGAACCAAACCCAACCTGTTGACACCCCTACCCAGAGTGGGCTACTAGGAACATCAACTACAGAGTGTGGTGGTCTATTAAAATCCTAATCACTTAAGGGCTTGAGTTGATGCACTTTAATCACCCTAATGTTTTATGGTCTATTGGTTAGGCACCTAACAGACATTGTCCACTAAGACTAGGATCAGCCCAAGCTTAAGAATCGGATTGGGTTGTTTGAGGGACAGGGATTTTCCTTGGCTCAATGGGTCTAATGGACACTGGGCCGGCTCAGGTCAGGTTGGCCTCATGTTCCGGTAGGGCATCTTGGACTGGGGTTTTGTGGCACAGAAAAATTATGTCCCAAGTTCTAGCTCACAAAGAAGAGACGTAGGGGACACAATAATACGACCAAGTGAATGCTTTCATCATTCCATGTGCCCTTCACATGCCTTAAATCACTTTAGGGTTTGTTGGTGTAGCCCACACTGACATTTCTTTTCAAATTTTAACTGTCAATTTGAGGGTAGGAGAGAGACACCTATAATTCATACAAGCAATAGACAAGTTTTTTTTAATCGAATTCATTGCTGCTCCAAATAAAACTCACTTTCTAGTTCTTCAACTCAACTACCAACCCGTGGAGCTGAGTGCTAGGCTGCAGAGCCTCACTGAGATGCTCAACTACATGCAGGAGCTCAGTGGGCTCATCATGGATGCACCAAACCAGTACCCTGACCCACTGCTTAGACCGTGGGATGTGCCTCTCATGAACCAACCAATCAGTGCATCAGCTGATATATTCCAATATTGACAATCCTCTGATATGCATCATGGATGGATCTAATTACTCAAAAAAAAAAAAAAGAGAGTAGATGATCCTCATTAGTCTCAAGGAGGGTTGAGTTGATCAAGGTGATCATGTTTTTTTTTTTAAATATTATTTTTCAAAAGAGTCGTGATGTCAGGAAAGAAAGAAAAATTGAATCCAAAGTATATTAAACTTTTGAGATTTTAAAAATGATAGGTCTTAGTCCTTACAAATTAGTGTTACCCTCATCTTTGTCAATAATGTATAAGATATTAAAAAAGACTTTAGCATTAATGAAAAGCTAATCAATATTTTAGAGTTTAAGGAACATAAATTAAAGAACAGGATCATATATATCAATGATCGTAGTTAGATGAACGCATCATAATAAGAATGAGTCAAACACAGTTTTCACATCTGTTTTGTTTTCAGTAAGTTTTGAAACAAATCTTCTATTAAAATGATATAATTTAATCCTTGACCTAATTGATCAAGTGGACATGAGCCCACCTAACTAGGCTGGATCAAGGATGAGACTCCCTTTTCCAATGGCGGAGAGTAAAAAGGCCCTCCTCAAGAAGGGATATCTGTTAACGAAGGGGTGAAAATTAACCCCAGTCATTATAGACCTATAAAAGCTCTTTCTCTCATCCTTTTAATTACAATGAGAGAGTTAGAGGAGTCCCACCTTCTTAAACGACGACTCTTATTTCTTGCAAGTCTTGAACTCTTTCTTGGACAGAATTATCCGCCAGAGTCCTCTCCACACGTCTCACGTGTAAGAGTCCCTTGTCAAATCAATTCAACAAAGCTTTAACTATGGCTTTTCTTTTTCAAATCGACCATCATTATGGTTCAGACTTCCTTTTTACAGGTCGAGTGCAGTTTAATATACCATGTATAATCCCGATATACAATAATGCAATCCAGTTAAATTGCTATTATCAACACTGGTCCCAGTGCCCAACGACTTGCTAATGTCACGGGTTCAAAACTCATAGGGGGGCATCCTTGCCACATGGTCAAAAGTCCGGTGTACTCCCAAGTGGACAGGGGACCTCAAAGGTTTACCGACTAGAAGGGCTGTGAATGTGAGGTTGATGATGGTTTTTTTTTTTCTTAGCCTACGCCAAAAAATACAAACAAACAACAACAACAACTACGCCTTCATCCCAAAACAATTGGGGTCAGCGATATGAACCAAAAAAAAAATTCATTTTGGGTCTTCCACATGAATCCTTTTCCTCCAATCATTTCTATCCAACGCCATGTCCTCGGTGAGGTTCAAAGCATTCATATCCTTTCCTATCATCTCCATCCAAGTCTTCCTAGGCCTACCCCGACTTCTTTTAACTAATATATTTTCCCATTTCTCCAACCTTCTAACTGGAGCATCATTAGGCCTTCGCCGAATATGTCCAAACCACCGTAAACGATTCTCTCGCATCTTATTTTCAATGGATGCAACACCTACCTTCTTACGTATCTCTTTGTTCCGAATCTTATCTTTTATTGTATTTCCACACATCCATCTAAGCATCCGCATCTCAGCTACACTCATTTTTTAAATATGATGTCTCTTGGCAGCCCAACATTCCGTACCATATAGTAAAGCGGGTCTAATAGTCGTCCTATAAAACTTTCCCTTCAACCGCAATGGCATTCTACGATCGCACAGCACTCCAGTAGCACTTTTCCATTTCATCCACCCAACATTTATCCTATGATTTACATCTCCATCAATTTCTCCATACTTTTGAATGATGGATCCCAAATATTTGAAATAATCATTCACCCGTATATCTTGCTCACCAAGCTTCACTACACTCCCATCACTACTTCGTTGCTTACTAAACCGACATTCCATATATTCAGTCTTACTCTTACTCAACTTAAAACCTCTAGCTTCCAATGTCTGTCTCCATAATTCTAACTTAGCATTAACCCCAGCCTACGCCAAAAAATACTCTGGTAAAATTGGTGACAACGAAAGTACTGCTACATTTTTTAGATAGAGAAAGCTGAGGTTAGGCAGACCGCTAACAGTTATACAAAACCGTACCATTGAGCAACGTCCCCAACACAAGGTGGCGTGTACCAATTGCTCCTGCTAGACAAGCCAAGCCTCCGTTGTTAAGTACTGTTACATTTTAGTCATGCTTAATTTAGCACACAATAAAATGGGGCAATTTTTTTTTGGTATAGGTCAACGAATAAATAAGACTATCAAGACACGCAAC
Source organism: Nuphar pumila (assembly GCF_984573655.1). Taxonomy (NCBI): domain Eukaryota; kingdom Viridiplantae; phylum Streptophyta; class Magnoliopsida; order Nymphaeales; family Nymphaeaceae; genus Nuphar; species Nuphar pumila. The sequence goes on along the minus strand of NC_143261.1, from coordinate 97,246,722 downwards.
TCTTACAACCACGTGTCAACCAGCCGTCTGAACTGTTCCAAACTTAAACCATAACGTATATGTCAAATTGAAAAAAATGTGATAAAAATAACTCAACTCCCTCTCATGTGCAACAAGCAAACATGATCATCACATGCGTTCTATACACAGGGCTTGGCGTGCATCCAACGCCTTTCAATTGGGGAGATCTTTGGATAACCTTTAACAAAGACAACTGGAAAACAGCATTCAGATCTACTTGGATCATTTTTAACCTTCAGTTAAAAATTATTAGGCTCTAAGGATTATATTTAGGAACTACAGCTAAAGACTTTTTCAGACCAATTCAAAAACAATCTTCAAATTCAGGCACTTCCCAGAGTTAGAATCAAGCCATAATAATTCAGTTATTACAAAAAGATTTCATTTGTGTTATAAATAAAATTTCAGAGTTTGTACACAACACCAAAAAAAAATCCCTAATAGAGGCGGGCATTACAGTATGACAAAGAAACTCATTGATGCAAGGTTTATATAGTTAACCTGACTCCACAGATGGGATCAATATGGTTTGTTTGTTAAGATTTTCAATTGTGAAACTTGATGTGCAATACAATTGAATGATCTGAAACATGTTTTTGATTGAGTGAACTATGTAGTAGTGTAGATCATATCTAACTATGACGTTACTTATCTGCCTAAAGACTGATAATTGAGCTTGCTGGATGCATTTAGCAGGAGGCCAGGGCTGGGCCTTGTTGGGTCGGGACAGACTCATTGACATCTCCATGTAGGGACGGCAGTGGACCGGGGGAAAGCGGGGCCCCGCCTCGCCCCGTTTGGACCGGGGATGAAGGGTATGAAACAGGGATGGAGGCGGGGGTGGAGGATAAAATCCATCCCGGCCGCGGAGGCGGGGCGGGGGTGGACGTGCACTTTTCCCCGCCCCGCCCCGTCCCCGCCACGATCCCCTCCTAATCCCTGCCTAATCCCCGCCCCGACCACTTTTCCCCGCAATATCCCCGCCCCGCCTCATCCCCGTTTGGACCGGGGATGAAGGGTATGAAACGGGGATGGAGGATAAAATCCATCCCTGCCGCGGAGGCGGGGCGGGGGTGGAAACCTTGTCCCCCGCCCCGCCCCACTGCCATCCCTATCTCCATGAGTAGGATTCAAGAATCCAGACTTATTGTACCTTTAGGAAGAAGTGTTAATGATTGGAATGGATAATTGTCATAAAATGTACCATCAACAGTCCGTATACAAGATGGGATCCAGCCATCCCTAGCCGCCATAAAAAAGTTGGCTCAGATCACAAGGTCCATACGAAATTACAATTCCCAACTTCAGCTTAAGCTCAACCCACTAACACCAGGTCTTCAAGCACAGCACTTACTGTTATTTTTAGTTCTACATTCTTCCCTACTAACAAGTAACAGACACCCAAGTAAAATAATGTGTTTGAGAGAGAGAGAGAGAGAGAGAGAGAGAGAGAGAGAGAGAGAGGATCAACATTATCACTCGTGAAGATCAACAAAATGTTGAACCCATGAACCGAACAATAAGCCAAGCTCAACCAGGATCCGTTGGATTAGAAGAAACCACCGATGAGTGAACGTTGTTAAGAGGGAATGAGAGGTCTCTAAGATGCATACGTAGAATCGCATATACATCAACCAAGATTTTATGGGCAAGATTATTAAGGACGACCAGAATTTGACGGAAAGTAACATCATTGCGTGCCATCCAAACAAACCACCAACTAGTAAGCAACCACGTCTTTTAGATTAGTCTTCACCGCTTGCAACGTCTAATTCCAATAGAGCTCAGGAGCAGATCGAGCGCAAAAAACTCCTCTTTAACAATTATATTTGGAGATCTCCACGTCTTATTAAATAGGGCCACAAAGATTGGGCAGGACCAGAATAAATGAGAAGTAGTTTCTTCAGCAGCTTGACAAAGCACACACCAGCTAGGAAACTGAAAGCCCAACTTCTTTAAATAATTGTTAGTCTGAATCCTATCATGCAAAATTAACCAACCCAAGACCCGAGATCTTGGGGAAGGGACCTTAGCCCATAACACACACTCAGAGAACCAATCTGCCCCCAGGGAGAGCAACGATCTATACACTTTGTGGGTGAGGAACGCACCATTTGGCGCAATTGACCATTGCAACCACTGATCGTAATTTCCCGCATCTCCAATTTGATTTCTGAAGAATGATAAGGCTCTCAGCGACATGCTTCGCAAGTGCAAGATCGCCAACCCCCGGGTTTCATGACGAAAAAGAGATAAACCAGGAGCACCATATTTAGTATGAAGCAAACTAGTGCATGGAGAATCTAGATGATGAGCCATCCAACATTGCTTGGCCACAAGAACAATACTCCTCTGTCTTGGAGCAAAAACACCTAAGCCAACCATACGCCTAGGTAACACCACCGTTCGCCAACCAACCAAATGGCGCTTACTCTGGAGTTGACACCCAGACCAAAGAAAATCCGTCATTAAACGATAAATCTATTTCTCCACACCTACATGCATCACGAACATTGACATGAAGAATTCAGGAATAGAAGAAAGAACATGATTGATTAAAGTCAGACGACCGGAGATGGAGAGATAAGACGCCTGCCATGCAAAAAACTTATTTTTTACTTTTTGAATAGTTGGAGCCCAAGCAGCGGAAGCGAGGCACTTCACTTGTAACGGCATACCCAAATACGTCATCGACAACTCAGAGATAGCGCAATTAAAAATCCGTTGACCTGCTGTAAGCATAGAAGACTCAACATTGAACATAGTAAGAGAGCATTTGCTATCATTTAGGGAAAGCCCAAAAAGGGACAGAAAGAACTGAATAATAAGTTTGAATCTAAGCATTTGTTGCATGTTTGCTCACCCAAAAATAATTGTATCATCAGTATAAATAAGGATATGGTCTGAGAAACCCGAAACATCTAAAGGATCTATCAGGCGCTTCTCCGCAGCATGCTTGAGTAACACCACGAGACCCTCAACAATGACATTAAACAACAAAGGCGAGAGAGGGCAGCCTTGTCGTAATCCACACCCCAACTTGATCTGGCCACCTCTAATGCCGTTAATCTTAATCATGGCCTAAGCATTAAAGATCAATTCCCTCACCCACCCAGAAAAACGACGGTCAATGCCAAAATTGGATAACATTTGAAATAAGAAGGGCCAATGCACATAATCAAAGGCTTTATAAAAATCTAATTTAAGAGAAAAGTAGAATTGACCATTAAGATATAAGGAGTGAATTACTTCAGCAGCCAAGGTGAATGAATGGTGAATCCTCTTATTGTGGATAAAAGCAAGCTGAGAGTTCAAAAATATTTGGTTAGCCACGACCTTCAACCTATTAGCCAACACCTTAGCAATCATCCGATAAAGAGCACTAATAACAGAAATCGGATGAAACCTAGAGATATTAGTGGCAGCAGCATCTTTCAGAATTAAAGAAATAATTGCCAAGTGAGTTTGAATAGGCAAAAGTTGCGATAGACAATTGAGAGAAATTTATGTATTTTCTTTCACTTGTACTTTTTCCCCTCCAACTGTTTAGTTTGGTGGGCCAAAAAGAAACCTCGAACCTAATCCATGACTTTTTGGTGGTGGAAAGGCGAGGGCTCGCCTCTCTTTGAGTGCTACACACCTCCACGCACTCTCTCATGAGTGACGGTGAATCAACACAAAAGAACAAATAAGCGATAATTAAGAGTTTCTCTTTCCTCCATTGTGGGGGCACTCCACCACTCTGCCAGATCAACACCTAAAGTTATACCAGGCTATAAAACCCCCAAAACTTAACAGACACCCCAAAAAAAGGAAAAAGAAAAGATACCCGATACAGTGTAGTAAGAAAGCATCTTATACCAATAATAATAATACGATAAACAAAAAGATTTTTCAAAAAAATGAAAGAATTCAATGAAAAAAAAAACTGTTTATTCACAAAGATACGGCCTCAATTTCCCCCACCACTTTACTGTTTAATTTCAGGTGTAAAGGATCAGGCCAATCAACTGAAACAGAACCAAGAGAGAGAAAGGCAGAGAGAAAGAGAGAGATGTGAGTTGAATTCTCCTTTTCGTTCTATCCTTTTCTTGTCGGTGCTGCTTTTTTCTTGGTTTCTGCTCCTTTTCTCAATTGTGGCAATCCACCAAGGTAGCAAACATGAGGGTTGGCTTCGTTGTGAAGTCCGACCCGGGTTGGAAGTTGGTGAACTCGGCCGTCTCGGAGTCGTCCGCAGCAGGGAGGTTGAGATCGAGGGTGAACACGTTCTTGGGCTTCCTCGAATCGGCTGGTTCCGGTACGATACGGTGGCGTCTCATGTGCCCTCCAAGAGCCTGCCCGGAAGTGAATTCCGATCCGCAGATGGAGCACTCGTGCACCTTGGCCTTTCCTCCTGTCTTGGCCCCTTGCTGCTGCTGCACCATCATCATCATATTCCCATCCTTGAACAGCCTGAACCCTTCCTCTTCCGCTACCTTCTCTTTGTCCTCCCCGGCCTTGGGCCTCTTGTGGCTCGCCCTGTGCCCCCCTAGAGCCTGGAAAGTAGGGAAGCACTTGCTGCACGTCTTGCACTCGTACAAGTCCCGCACGCGCTTGCTCACGAAATTCGCTCGCGGATCAGCCGCTGGCGCAGCCACGGCCTCCAAAGGCTCCCGCGAATTCATCCGCAGGGCGTCGCTACCGCTCCGAGCCAGGAGAATGAGGCAATTCGCCATGTCTTGGTCTTCCTCGCTGCTGTCGTCGAACTCCCCAGTTGACGTCGTCGCCGCCGGAGATGCAAGAAGCCGCTCATCACTCGGTGCTCTCATCGGCGTTTGCCGGTGCCGCTTAGTCCGCTTGCCTTTTATGATGTGGCCGCCGAGGTCGCCATGACCAATATCCATGGCTTCCTCTGAGGCTTCCATACTCGGAAACAGGAAGAACAAGCAAAACACAGTTGCAATACGAGAGAGAGAAGATTGGTTGTTGGTTCTCTTGGGGGGGGGGGGGGCGGGGCGGGGGTGGATCACCAATGAGAGAGAGGAATTATTTATAGTGTGAGAAGTGGGTGCAGTCAAAGCTGCCCCCCTTTAAGAGTAACCGTGAAAGTCCTAGAAGCAAGCAAGCTGGGTTGCCAAATGGTTCGGTTTTCTTGTTTTATAAGCATAATTTTTTTTTATATAAAGCATTACTTAAAAAAAACGGAAGGGAGATGGAAACTAGTGAAAGAGAGGTAGGGATTGAAGTAAGGAAGTAGCCTAAGCATCAGACAGCCAGGCGTGACAGAAAAAGATGCTAAATTTATACACTAAAAAAAAATAACAACAATTACTAGCTTTTCACTCATGAATAACAATAATTTCCCCTCGAAGCCATACAACAAAAAAGAAACTGATATTACAATTTCTCCTTCAACATTCATTAGATTAAATCTTGTTCTTTGTTGCAGTAACTAATGGACAAAAGTCAATGCCTGAATCAGTAAAATTCTGAAAATTGTCTTTATGGGTACGTGTAGGTTTTTTGTTAAAGCCATCCAAGATGTTGGCGTAGAGATTTGAATGGTGGTGATTGTGGGATTAAGATGATGCATATTTAATTTGTTATTTTCTTTTCTTTCGTTTTTTAGAGAGAGAGAGAGAGTTGCACTTACACAACAATGTTTGTTGCGTGGTTAACCGCAACTCTTTATGCTTATAGTGCGTGTACAAAACAACGAACAAAACAAAGATAAACCCCACGACAAATGCATGCTTATTCACTCGCGTCCTGAGAAATTCTCACCTCATAAAATAAACAAAACTAAAGAAAAGAGAAAAAATAGAAAGAGGGAGAAACAAAGAGAGAGGAAAAGGGGAGATTCGGTTGGCTTGCAAGCAAACCCATTCATTTTTCTTGTGATTCTCTCACATAGGATTGATCTGAAAGCCTGGAAGCACAGTGACCCTTCACACCACGTAAAACCCGGTGCTCCCTTATATTCGTTTGTTATTTATTTCCTTAGAGAGAGAGAGAGAGAGGGTTTTGCTGCGGGTATTGTGTGAGGGGAGTGGTGGCAAGTCAATGGTGGGAGGGAGGTGCGATGATTGGATTGTGGAGGGCAGATTCTTGGCGTAACGAATTGTTTTGTGTTCGTTGGTTGGTTGTGGGGGGAATGTGTTGAGGGTAGCAAGTAAGGCACGCCAGCACTACACTTGAGAAGTAGTAGGTGGTGTGGTGTTGGGGGTGGTGGAAGGAAAGCATCGGTTTGGTGGAAAGCATTGGGATGCTTAACTCTTGACCTTTCCTCTCATATTTTTTCAATATTCACATCATTAAACAACCTTTCTTTAATCAACAAACTGAACCACTACTGCTGGCCTGCTACTACTAACCACCACCATCATTAACACTACTAACACTCCTACTCCTACTCCTAGTTGTAGTAAACTATACCATTAGCCATAACTCTTCATTGTTTATTTGTAAAAGATATAAAAAAGTGCTTGTCTAAGAAGTACATCAAAGTGTAAATTAAATAGCAAGTTAGAGTTAAGACTCTTATAAGTCATAACTATTAAAAAGTATAAGATATGATGGTGGGGAAGAAAATTGCTAAATTTAATGAAAAGGTGATGGTGGCTTAACCGAACTCAATTATGAAAAGAGGGGAATGATCAAAATCGTATGATTATGATTAGTGTTCCATCATTATGGATGAATTACATTCAAATAAAAAATTGTATAAGTTGAAATTAGATAATAGTTTTAACTGCGGTGTTGGTAAGAATTCTCTAATATGCAGATGGTTGTGGTTTAGAGGCAATTATTTGAACTGAAAGTGGGTATTTCTTTTGTAAATTTTAAAGTTCAAAGTGTGATTAATTAAAATCCCACATAAATCTTGGTATACAGGACACTAGAAAATGGCTTTGACTTTTTAATTAGACAATTGAATTTGTATATCATAAAATGGAGAATTAATGCAAAAAAAGACGATAAATTATATAAAGGTTTTTTTCTGTGGTAAATTTCATTCAATTGCCCATCAAAAGATAAAATCACCATTTTGAAACGCTCTAGGGTCATTACCCGGTGTTATAGATGAATGGATTTAAGGGAAATCTGGGAGCTTAGGCAGTTTACTGCAAGCAACTTGCTAACCAAGTGTTAATTTGAAAATATTTCAATACTTAAGCAAGAATAATTTCTTCCTGCTCTTCTTTTTTGTCTTCCTTACAATGAGCAATTTACTATTATTATAACACCAAAGATGAAAAAGGGTACAGGTTGCACTGGCAGCAGAGTGTTGGGAATAGAAGGATGTAGGCTGAATACTCGCTCCACTCCACTCACATCAGCCACGAGAGTTTCAGCAACTTCTCAGCCACTCATGGACCATTAATCAATCCCAACTAGATGTGCTAAAATATCTTCCCCATAACAGCATTACTGTCACTATTGTGGAAGATTCTCTATTTCTCAAGAGAGAGAGAGAGAGAGAGAGAGAGAGAGAGAGAGAGAGAGAGAGAGAGAGCAGAACGTTTTTTCATTCAACAAATCAAACATAGCCTGGAAGGTCAACAGAACATTGAACCCTCCACCAGCAGACATCGGCATACAAGTAACAACAGCAACTATCATAATAGAAAAAATGACGAAACAACATAAAAAGAAAGTATAAATAGCACAGTTTAGGAATCCGACTCTATATCTTATGGCACCACCTCCGAAACAAGCAAATATTTGATGCATATGCGCAGAATTTCATATACATCACTCAAAACCTTATGCACCAGATTAATAAGTCTGAAAGGGACGTCACAAAACATAACACCATTTTGTGTCATCCATACAAACCACCTAGCCATACTGGCCAGATGATTCACCACCTTCTATCGCGCCTGATATACGGCATGACCAAAACAAATGAAATGTTGTTTCTTCGACCCGACAACAAAGCTGTTGGAAATAAAACAACAAACTAGAGAAGAAGATTGTTCTCTAGAATGAAAAACACACAGAAATGGTGCAAGAGAAGGAGAAGGCTTCAATTCATTCTAATGACTTGTCAAAATGATGATACATGACTCTCTATATATATATATATATATATATATATATATATATATATATATAACATTCAACCCCAACCATAATTTAATTACATAGTAAATTTCTACCATAGAAAAACTAAAAGACTATTACATTTTAAAGGAGAAAAATTAAATGAGAGAGGAACTCAAAGAGTTTGCATAGAAAATTGCAAATAGCCTTAATGTAAAACGAGTTTCCCAAAAATGAGGGAGGAATACGAAGAGTCTAGCTTATGATTCCAACAAAAGCACGCAACAACTCGGTAACTGTAAACCTATCCTCTTTAGATTACTTTGTGTTTGGACCCTATAGAATCATCCATGCTAAAACTCGTGTCTTAGGTGACGGCCCCGTAGCTCATAAAGCATCTTTTAGAATCCAATCGTCCCCCAGTGGTAATAAAGACTTGTATACCTTTTGAGTTTGAAAGATTCTCTTTAACGAAAGCGCCCACTGCAACCAAGATTCATCCTCTGCACCCTCTAAATTCTGATCTACAAAATAAGAAAGCACCTTGATCCACATCTTCCTCAAATGTGATAGTGTCGGCCCCTAGGCTCCCTGGCGGACTAGAATAGTAGCGGGCATCCCGTATTTGGCCAAAAGAAACTGGTTGATCACCAACGTAATACTTCTCTTTTGGGGTGCATACAGACCTAGTCCAACCATGCGCTTTGGCAACACAATAGCCTTTCGTCGGCACCTCACACACCCACTCCATAAGAAATCGGTCAGTAATCTTGAAATCTGCTGCTTCACCTTTATTGGCATCACAAATATGGCCATGAAAAAATCTGGTATTGCTGATAAAACATGCCTGATCGGTGTGATCCTTCTTGCTATGGACAAATAGCATGTCTGCCATGTTTGTAACTTTTATCGCATTTTTTGGATTACAATTGCCCATGAACTCGAATTCGTATTTTTAACCTGTAATGGCAAACCTAAGTACTTGATTGGCAAGTCCACAACCTTGCAATTCCAGATCCTTTCTTCTGCCGCGGCTGTCAATGGATCCACATTAAACATGGTTAAAGAGCATTTGCTTTCATTAAGAGAGAAGCCAATAAAGCAGCAAAAAATTGAGGAATCAATTTAAGTCTAAGCATTTGTTGGACCGTAGCTCTTCCAAAAAACATCATATCATCAGCATATTGAAGAATGTGACCTGAAAAACCTTGAATACCTAAGGCATCAAGGAAACCCCTCGAGGCGACATGCTTGAGTAACACCGCCAGGCCTTCTACGATAACATTAAACAAGAATGGAGATAGCGGGCATCCCTACCATAGCCCGCCCCCCAAACCAAATAATTTTCCTCATTCTCCATTGATAGAAACCATGGCCTGCGCCTTAGTAACTAGCTCCCTCGAGGGAATGAATGAGAGAGGAGAGAGAGGAGTAATACAGATGACTGTTTAGATGATCACGGTTAGGGCTGGTAAACATGAGAAGAGCAGAGCTTGAAATGTTGAAGCTTGGCTCATTCTTATGGCAAGCCAAGCTGAGTACAAGCTCATAATGAGCCTGAGCTAAACAAGCCGAGTTTGATCTGACTTGTTACAGAAAATGCATTGTTTCAAAATAGAAGAATAGGATTACTAAAAAAGAATAAAAAGATACAGTTTCAAAGCTAGAAGCAATAAAATTTTATCTCTAAACCTATTGCTTATAAGCCAAATGCTTCAATCACATGTTTTATGCTATATTATATGATGCAAAATATATTTAAACTATATCTATTATTCCTTAACGAGATTATATCTAAGCAGAGCCAAGCCAAACACCTTGGCTTCAAGCTTAATTTACAAGTTTGAAGGAGGTTTTTACAATCTGAACATGAGCCGAGCCACGAGCGGTTCAGCTTGTTTTCCAATCCCAATTCACGGTGCTTCGGTAGCTTGGTTAAGCCCCATTATTTGGACCATAGAATTGAAAATTCAGTGCCCATACGTGGATTGGGCCCCACAGTTCATGCGGAAATGTGGGCCTCAAACATAAGTGAGGATAGACTCATCATGAAAACAATGAGAGAGCCGAAAGAAGATCAACATTACCACTCATGAAGATCAACAAAATGTTGAACCCATGAACCGAACAATATAGAAAACAAAATTAAAATATAGAAAAATAAAAAGCTAAAGAAAAACAAATAGAAACAATAAGAGAGAGATTGTTTGGCTAATTGGACTGCATGTCATATGCCACATGCTTTGAAAATGACAGTAAGTAATAACCTTTAGATAGGGCCTATTTGTGGAGGTATTGTAGGTGCAGTGACCAATATGTTAAGTGGCTGCACATAAGAAATAACATGAGCATCACATGATATGAAGGTTGGCTGCTGATTACATGCTGCAGTCCAGGAATTTCTTCCCCCATCAAGACATCTACAAGGAGTTTGGCTCCACTCATATCGTATGTCATCCACCATCTTCATACCACTCTTAAATCTTCTGATACAATTATTTTGACCAAATCTGACCTTATAGATAGATTCATCATGGCCAATGTTAATAAGAAACGACCCTTGGATCGTATTTTTTGGCAAACAATATGATTTTTAAATCACAAAATTTTTCGTTTTGTTAACGGTTGACTTTTGAATTACCAAAAAATCCTGCAAACAAGTTGGTTTTCAGCGATTTCAATGTTGACCTTCACTGAATAAATGATGCAGATCATATCTATGGAGTCCGATTTGGTCAGAACAACTTGCATCAATGAAATCTCAAAGAGAGGTACAAAGATAGGGATGACATAGGGGATGAGTGGAACCCATTTGATCTACAATCAGAAACCATTTGGTTCTAAAAGTCATTTTAATTCCTAGTCTTACAGTGCTCATCTGCATCCATAATGGTATCAATGTACCACATTAGTTTGTAACTCAAGATCATTGGAAGTATGTATCCCTGCTTTGGTGATACGACCAAATTAATTTGGCACATCCTAAACAAATAGCATGTATCTGCAACCAGTAAATAAATGGCACCCACCTTTTCAGTTTTCGTTACTTTGTTAAAAGAATAAAATGTCGTATTGTCACACGTTACCACTTGCACTATGAGGTAAGCACAACATGCTTTAAATATAAGGTAAGGACAATACAATCCCTGCCCCACTAAAATGAAACATGGAAGAATGCATCTTAGTGCGTGAGTTCCAAATTTCCTCTACGTCATAGGGAGAATGGTGCAAATTCAACATACTGCGCTTTTTATAGCAAAAAAAAATTGGTTAAAATGTTAATAACTCTTTATATATATATATATATATATATATATATATATATATATATATATATATATATATATATATATATATATATATATAAAGGTACGTAACAATCTATTGAGTAGAAATCATCTCCATTTTAATTTTTTTTTAAATTTGAACCATATATAGTTTGTTTAGTAGCAAAAGTCTTTTGGTTCTCATGAGTCATGATTATGACATATAATTAGGTTTTTCAAGAGCAGCAGAAATCAACGGCCCACAATGTATAAAATCTTTGGGGCTTAAAAATAACCGTTTTTACGTCTGCAAAACACGATCTAAGTTATGATTCTTAATAAACAATATTGAACTCATCTACATGCTCAGATTAAGTTGATACAACTTGCATGTATGGTTTTGAGTCAGGATCGGGTGCAATATAATTGCACAAAAATTTGTGCATTAAGCACCCCCATCACCCTTCATCCGGTCTTGGCTCCCACACTTGACAGGCCCTGTCCCCAAGATGGAGGGTGATCTGGTGCTTAATGCACAAATATTTGTGCAATATGATTGCACCTGATCTTTTCACTATGGTTTTCATGTCAATGGTTCCACACCTTTATTAGTACCAAATATTTACTCTGTTTCATTATATATATAAAAGAGAGATGGTCCTACCTTTTTTTGTCAAGTCCCATTAGGACCTTCTAAAAATTGAAATTTAAAGTATTTTTCACTCAATCTATGCCATTATATGTATTTATCATTGTGTATGCAATAGAGACTATATATTTGATTAATGTTTTATGCTCAGATGTGTATTTTAAAGAGATAAAATAATCAATTGGTTGATATTATACTAAAATCTGCTGATAAAATATTTATATTTTTACATCAAATCAATTTGAAGAAAGCATGTTTCTTAATAAATAAACACATCTAACGGTTTAAATAGAGCAAAAAATGCTTATAAGTATGTTTTTTAAAGGGTTCCTAATGAGACCTAACGAAAAAAAGGGTAGGAACATTCATCTTCTCTTTATATATATATATATATATATATATATATATATATATATAGAGAGAGAGAGAGAGAGAGAGAGAGAGTAATGCTCCGTGCTCCAAGAGCACCTCCTCCCACATACTAAAAACCATAGTTGTAGGTTTCATATTCTCAAATAGACATTATAGATATACTTAACATAGTTTATTTGATAAGAATCATGTTTTAGATCATGTGTTTTGGACATAAAAATAGATTTTTTTTAGGTCATGATTTTTTGTTTGATAGAGAAAGCTGGGGTTAGGCAGACCCCTACCAGTTATACAACCGTAACTTTCAATGTCCCAACACAAGGTGTCAAGCACTAACTAGTCCTGACGGACAAGCAGATCCCCCCTTAGTTAAGTCATGAAATTTTGGTACATTGTGAACAGTTGATTTTTTAATATCTTAAAAAACTTACATGTATGCCATAATCTCATAATCCAAAACTTGTTTTCCACTAAATAATGATTAGCGATCATATCTATAGGGTCTGGTCAATGAAAAAAAAATGAAAATTTGAAACTTCTATTAGGTGGGAGTACGTGCTCCCGGAAGCACCCTATCACTACTAATATATATATATATATATATATATATATATATATATATATATATATATATATATATATATATATATATTTGCCAGTAGCTAACTACATTGATCTCTGCCTATGGGGCCTTTTGGAGGGTTCTTTTCCATGTTTTTCTCGAATCCGACCACACAAATGTGTTATACGTGTTTGATTTTATATGAATGGACTCTTGATTCATTCAATTCTGATCATGAGCAGGCAGACTTTTATATGTTTTGAAAATCAACAGTGTAAAATTTTTATAAATATTATAAATATTCAAGGCTTAGAAAATCATATTTTTTTTTATCAGAAAAAAGATGATCCGAGTATTGTTTCCTAACAAATCGATCATGCCAAACGCATCCGCGTAGTCAATTTTGGAAAAAACAACTTGGAAACCCTTCCTTCGCTCTTCAAAAGGTTGTCGTAGGCAGCGATTAAGTTCTCTCTCTCTCTCTCTATCTATCTATCTATCTATCTATATATATATATATATATGAAAAAATGTTTGCTAGGGATGAAAGGAACTAATGAGCTAGAAATAATATGTGCAAGTTGTATCAAATCAATCTAACCACAGAGATGTCTTCAACATGGTTTGTTTGCTAAGGATCAATCTTTGGATCATGTTTTTTTTATGTAAAAATGTGATCTTTTGAGTTATAAAATTTTTTCCATTGTCGGCCCACTACAAGAAAAATGCTAATTAGCGACGGAAATTTGCGATGGATTAGCGAGCAAATACTATTTGTCACTAACATTTGAAATATTTGCAAAATTAGCGACGAAAATATTTTCGTCGCTAAATCCGTCGCTAATTAGCGATGGATTAGCGACAATATTTTTTTCGTTGCCAAAACACTACAAAAATTGATAATTAGCGACGGAATTAGCGAGGGAATTTTTCCGTTCTTAATCTGTCGCTAATTAGCCCCGGTCCACTGCCAACCCTAGTTCTCATCCAAACAGGAACTTGTCCCTCTCGTTCTTCCTTCGCGTGCTTCCTCGACGGGAAATCGAGAACTCGTACGCCCTGCCCGCAGACTGGGAAACATAAAGATTCGTACGCCCTGCCCTCAGACTCGTACGCCCTGCCCTCAGCCCCAGTTCGATTTAAACCATCCTCACCTTCTCCCACCGTGAATGGCTCACTGCGGAAGAGCGTCCCGACGCCGGAATGCGCTGGTTCTGTGAAAAAAAATTGCTCCCTGCCGACGAACACGCCGACAACGAGCAATTTTTTTTTATTTTTTATTTTAAATTTAACGACGGATTAGCGACGGATATTATCCATCGCTAATTTAAAATAGTGAAGGACTCACGATGAATAATATCTGTCGCTAATCTGTCGCAAATTAGCGACGAAATTAACGACAGATAAGTTCTAGCACTACTTAGCGTCGAAAAATTTGCGATGAAAGTTATTCGTCGCTAATCTGAAGCTAATCCGTCGCTAAACAGTTTAGCAACGGATTAGCGTCGGATTAGCGACGGATTTAGGTCGTCGCTAATCCACAGGTTTCTTGTAGTGGCCATTGATTTTTGGATCCCTTTATAAATATAATTACTTATCATAATGACATGATTCAAAACAAGTTTTCTACTAAAAATACCATGTAGATTTAGGGATGGCAGTGGGGCGGGGTGGGGGACAAGGTCTCCACCCCTGTCCCGCCTCAAGATTAGAACCTCCATCCCCGCCTCGTCCATCCCGCCTCCATCTTCGGCGGGGATGGATTTTAACCTCCACCCCCGCCTTCATCCTCATTTCATGTCCTCCATCTCTGGTTCAAACGGGGATGAGGTGGGGCGGGGCGGGGCGGGGCGGGAAAAAGTGGTAGGGACGGGGCGGGGCGGGGTGGGGATGAGGCAGGGATCATGGCAGGGACGGGGTGAGAAAAAGGGTATGTCCTTCCTCGCCTCCATCCCCGAATGGGAATGGATTTTAACCTTCGTCCCTGCCTCCATCCCCGAATGGGAATGGATTTTAACCTTCGTCCCTGCCTCCATCCTCGTTTCATACCCTTCATCCCCGGTCCAAATGGGGCGAGGCGGGGCCCCGCTTTCCCCTGGTCTACTGCCATCCCTACGTAGATCACATGGGTAACATTTGATATTCAAAAAATTGATTTTTTTTTAAAGAAAGTGATTTCTACTCATTAGTTTCTTACCTTTATTAGTAGTCAATAGTTACACTATATACATATATAAAACGGTAAGAATATAATGGTGTACCCTTTGGTGGAGATCCAAATTTTACTCTCACTTGCATATTCAAGGCACGCAACAGTATTTACAAAATCCTAAAGAAAATATTTCTTATCACAAAATCTAGAATAATTGGCTTTGTCACTATGGCGAAGCAATTGCTTAAAGCGAAGGTTGACAGATTAGTTTCCTAAAAGCAACTCCTTCCTTTTTTTCGATAAGAAAAAAAATGGCTAGTGTTTATTCGTGCAAGATTAGCCAAACTTGGCTCGATGAGCTGTGAACTCGTTCGGAAGGATTAATTAATCCCACAAACATGTTCCCCTCTACGATGAACTTGTAATTGATACCAATATTTATGAGGAAAAGGGCAAGGGGTGCCTTATAAACCGCAGCTTGCTTATAAAAATAAACAAATGAAATGGAGTTGAACAGGGATGGCAGTGGACCGGGGGAAGACCCACCTCGCCCCGTTTGGACTGGGGATGGAGGTTAAAATCAAAACCTATGCGGGAATGAAGGTGGAGATAGACTTAGGCTTTCCCCCGCCTTGCCCCGGCCCATCCCCGATCCTTCTTTAGAGATGGCAGTGGACCGAGGGGAAATGGGGCCCTGCCCCGCCTCACCTCGTTTGGACCGGGGATGGAGGACATGAAATGGGGATGGAGGCAGGGATAGAGGTTAAAATCAAAACCCGCGCAGGGATAAAGGGTAGGATTTTGAGGCAGGGCAGGGGTGGAGACCTTGTCCCCCGCCCCGGTCCACTGCCATCCCTACAAGTGAATGATATAATTTTTTGAGAAGTTGCTCACACACATATTTCTTTGTGTGAACGCCCTAAAGAACAGGTCAAAAGAAGTATGGACTATGGATCTAAAGTTTCAGTTCTTTTGCTCGTTGTTCTAGGTACCTTCGGTTGCAATGGTTAGGCTAACTCACTTATTTTTTGACATATCCAAGAACATTGAAATGAAATCATGTTATCATGAATTGCCTACCAAGTAGGAGTGAGAATCGGGTCCTCAAATGTGTCAGCCCCAACCCAGTCTAATTAGTATATATATTTGATTTATTACTTGGGAAAACTTTGGTCCCGGTACGTAGCAGCTAGGTAGATCTTAGATCGACCCTCCATGGGGTAAAACTCTATGGCTAGGACCCTGGCTTTCATGAGGACCTATGCTGGGCTTTGGCTTATGGAGCCCATCTGACAGCCAAGGCCCACTCCAACTCGGGCAGAGAAATTGGTGTTTCAAACATTCGAGGATGAGTTACTTATCTTTGATCTTTCAAGATTACTCTTAGTTTTGGAAAGTTCTTCATTAGCAGAGTCTTGGCATAACATTCATCCCCCAAGTCTCTAGATTCTTCTTTAATGGCACGTACGTCTGCTGACCAGGTTGAATTGGATCCAAGTAGACCAATTGGATCTAGCTAGGTCACCAGTAATCTTCACAAAATTTCCAATGAAGCCTCCCTGACCTGGCCCGATTACGAGTCAGGTTTATAGGGCCCAACTTGACCCACATGGAATACAGCCTAAAAAGACCGAGGCCTGGTCTGAACACAACAAACGTCGGGTTGGGTTACCAGCAGGCCTGTCAGGGCCTGATGGGCCCGGTTCATGCCGGGTCAGGCTGTCCCAATGGCCAATCCTATTATTTAGTAAGGTCTTCCCAGCTTAGCCCAATCCATACATGGGTGTAAAGAGTAATGGTTTTATCTGTATATATGGATATAGCTTTCACCTGGAGTGGGGACTAAAGCATCCCCACGTTAACAGGCACATGCGGACAATTACGGTTAGCGGTGGACAATGAAAACCTGGGTAAGTCCAAGGGTCATACTAATAACACATAGACTTTATATATATATATATATATATATATATATATATATATATATATATATATATATATATAGAGAGAGAGAGAGAGAGAGAGAGAGAGAGAGAGAGCCGAATCAAAGATATCAACATTACGACCGGTTCAACAGCCGTTGAAACCGACAAACAAGACAAACAAGACAAAGAACACATAAGCCAAAAATAGATATAAAATACAGATAAAAACCGAGGCGATCAGTCTGGATCCGGGGGAGGCCTTAGCGGCAAGTGGCGTTGAAGATCCGGAAGGCATATGCGTAACGATGCGTATACATCCGCCAAAATATAATTTACTAACTTGTTGAAATTAACCGGGGTCTGCCTGAAAATAGCATTGTT
This sequence comes from Nuphar pumila, assembly GCF_984573655.1. Lineage (NCBI taxonomy): Eukaryota > Viridiplantae > Streptophyta > Magnoliopsida > Nymphaeales > Nymphaeaceae > Nuphar > Nuphar pumila. The sequence goes on along the minus strand of NC_143261.1, from coordinate 97,229,369 downwards.
GCGCGACATCCAAACGGCTCACCAGGAAGAGAGCAACCAAGTTCTCCAAATGATCCGCCAACTTTTACATCTACGAACTGGTTGGGGTCCCCACAAGAGGTCTACAGCGAAAGACTCCTGGCGCACGGACACGACTGGTTTATTCCAGGTAACCTTAAAGATATCTTGAAAGACCTGACATTCCCAGAATAGGTGCAACGCAGATTCCTCGGCCCTCTCGCAGAGAACACATTTACTCACAATACAGAAACCTATAGACTTGAGGAAGCTATCCGTCTGCACCCGATCATGCAAAATAAGCCAAGCAAGGAAGCGCGTTCTCGGAGGAGGACCTTTGCCCCAGATAATTCTCATATGAAACCGATTCACACCTGCCGGAAGGAGAGAAAGGTAGGTATCTTTAGTGCGGACGGAGCCATTCGGGGTGATCGCTCTACAAAGGAACTGGCTCTGAGCGACGTCATCGCCCTCACCACCCCACACAGCAGACCAAGCTTGAATCCACGATCTCCGCATATGCGAAATGGGCGACCTAATTGCGTGCTGACCCCCAAACAAAGACTCCACTGATCCATATTTAGCCTGAAGGAAATTCGCACAAGGGGACCCCGATTGATGTGCAAGCCAACTTTGCTTAACAACCAGAACAATACTTCTTAACCTAGGGTCTGAAATCCCCAAACCCCCTCTATTCTGTGGTAGCCTTATCGTTTCCCAACCCACAAGGTGACGTTTTTTATTGTTACCTTGCCCAGACCACAGAAACCTGGTCAATACTCTCGAGAGCTTCTTATTTATCCCCACAGGCATAAGGAACATAGACATAATAAATTCTGGCATCGCATTTAAAACATGCTTGATGAGAGTAAGTCTGCCGGCAATCGAGAGGTAGGAGGCTTGCCAAGTCGAAATTTTAGTCTGAACCTTTTGGAGAGTGGCGTTCCAAGCAACTGATGGAATCCGTGAGAGCTGAAGCGGCAGACCAAGGTAGGAGAAGAAATTATCCGAAGTGGCACACTGAAAGATCTTCTGCCCAATGGCCTGCATATGCGGAGGAACATTTATCATGGACATGCAACACTTATCATTGTTTAGCGAGAGGCCCGACATCGATAGGAAGAAGAGGATGATGAGCCTGACTCTTAACATCTGTTTGATGGATCCAACGCCGAACACAATCATATCATCTGCGTAAGTAAGAATATTGCTCTGAAACTCCTGAACTCCTAGTGGCTTAATAAAACCACACCCCACAGCCCTCTTGAGCAAGACTACAATGCCTTCAGAAACGACGTTAAAAAGCAGAGGGGACAAGGGGCATCCTTGCCGAATACCACGCCCAACCTTGAACTGCTTACCACAGGCCCCATTAATCTGAATTTGGAATTGTGCATTAGTGACCAACTCACGCACCCAGCTAGAGAAGCGCCGACCAAATCCAAAGTTCTCCAACATGTGAAAGAGAAAAGGCCAGTGCACCGAGTCATACGCTTTGTGGAAGTCAAGTTTAAGAGTAAAGAACGGCCTCCCACTGGACTTCATAGAGTGAACCACCTCTGTGGCCAAAATAAATGAATGTTGCAGCCGTCTATGGGGAATGAAGGCAAATTGAGCATCTGAAAAGATCTGATTAGCGACAGATCGCATCCTGGTAGCCAATACCTTGGCGATGATCCGATAGATTCCCCCTAAGACCGAGATAGGACGGTACCGCGCTATGTCCACCGACGTAGCATCTTTCGGAATAAGAGATACAATGGCCAGATGATAGATAGATGGTAACCGACAGTTGCGGTGGAACTCCTAGTGGCTTAATAAAACCACACCCCACAGCCCTCTTGAGCAAGACTACAATGCCTTCAGAAACGACGTTAAAATGCAGAGGGGACAAGGGGCATCCTTGCTGAATACCACGCCCAACCTTGAACTGCTTACCACAGGCCCCATTAATCTGAATTTGGGATTGTGCATTAGTGACCAACTCACGCACCCAGCTAGAGAAGCGCCGACCAAATCCAAAGTTCTCCAACATGTGAAAGAGAAAAGGCCAGTGCACCGAGTCATACGCTTTGTGGAAGTCAAGTTTAAGAGTAAAGAACGGCCTCCCACTGGACTTCATAGAGTGAACCACCTCTGTGGCCAAAATAAATGAATGTTGCAGCCGTCTATGGGGAATGAAGGCAAATTGAGCATCTGAAAAGATCTGATTAGCGACAGATCGCATCCTGGTAGCCAATACCTTGGCAATGATCCGATAGATTCCCCCTAAGACCGAGATAGGACGGTACCGCGCTATGTCCACCGACGTAGCATCTTTCGGAATAAGAGATACAATGGCCAGATGATAGATAGATGGTAACCGACAGTTGCGGTGGAACTCAGCGAACATACTCAGAATATCACCCTTAACGCACGTCCAAAAGGTGCGATAGAAGTCCACAGGATAACCATCAAAACCAGAGGCTTTCCACCCGGACAAAGCTGTAACTGCCGCAAATATTTCCTCTTCTGAAAAGGGCACTTGCAAAGACTTGGATAACGCATGGTCGAAGCAACGAATGAAGTCCGTACCCATCGACCCACCAGCCGAGGGGTTTCTGGCATAAAGCTTGATGAAGAAATCAGTCACCGCTGGTAGAACCTGATCCCCATAGTGGTAAACACCTTCAATGCATATGGAAGGGATGTCATGCCTACGATGCCTATGAGAGGCAACAGAGTGAAAAAAGCGAGTATTTTCGTCACCCGCTTTAATGGGTTTCATGCGCCTCAAGGCTTTCATGGGTTTTTGTTTTTTTCTCTTCAATTTGATATCCGTGATTGGTTTTATAGGGACCAGCTCATGGACCATCCTATTACGATGTATAAGCAGGATTTTTCAAAGTTTGAAAAACAATGGCCCAAAATTTAGCATCCAAAAATAGTGTTTTTTGTCGAAAGGTCATGATCCAACAGTCAATCTAAGGAAATTCACCATGTCGAACACTGCAGTATCAGATTTGCAAAAAAAAGTATTGAAAATATTAGTTCATACAATAATTCTCATATTTAGTACTTATATATATATATATACATGGCAGAGTCAAGAAGTTCCCGGTTCAAAAATTGTTGAATCTTGTTACAATAATCATTTGCCAGGGCTCTTCATGGTAAGCTCCTTTGCTTAGGCTGGACATTTAGTATGAAATTTCACAAATTATACCCTGCTCCATATATTAATTGGAATCTTTGAATCTAACTCGGATTTTAATCAGGCCTCCTTATTTATCACCAAACCCTGATCCTATTTTCAGTGTACGAGTCAGGTCCGGGTCACCCATTGACATTTAGTATGAAATTTCACAAATTATACCCTGCTCCATATATTAATTGGAATCTTTGAATCTAACTCGGATTTTAATCAAGCCTCCTTATTTATCACCAAACCCTGATCCTATTTTCAGTGTACGAGTCAGGTCCGGGTCACCCATTGACACCCTTACCTACAAGTCTACAACCCCATATTCCCTGCCAAGTGACATTTAGAGAAAAGAAAAAAAAAATCAAAGTTTCCAATTGCTTCCAAATCCTTATTTGGAATCCCTTCACAAGGAGAAGATAATTGCTTAATCCTTCTTTGCCAAAGATTCTAGTTCAAGGTACTGCCAAGCAAGAGGATTCCTCCCAATTCCTTGCTTCCTTCTCCATTTTCCTTGGGTTCCCACTGTCATTTCTCTCAGATACCACCTACTTGTGCTTTTCATTTAAGCAAAATTATGAACTTAATGCTAGTCAATCCCCGTGAGTTATGCAAACATATTAAATGGTTTTTTTGCAATTCTGACCCTTTAGATATATTTGGCATGGTCGATTTATTAGGAATTCACATCATGATCACGAGTTTTCAATGAGAAAAAAAAATGATATTTTAAGCCTGAAAATTTACAAAGATGAACGTTGATTTTTTTTTTGCCCTAATTTGGTGGGACAATGGTGGAAGCGTAGCTTAAGCAAAGCATTTTCTTTTGAGTTCTTTTATATTTTTTTGGTAGTCAGAGTTGTAAAAGTGGAAGCATTTAGTGTTAACTGCTGGAATGCCACTGTAACCTAAACTGCACATCTTATAAGAGGTCCAAAAATATTAGAAACCAGTCAATTGCCTACAACGACCACTCTCCTACTAGACAATACACAGGGGCCAACCAATCTCTTTAGTCTATACAGGGCACCCACCATATAGTTTATTGAAAAATGATGGCCACATGTGAAGTCACTGCAGTTTTCCTGTCAAAATCTTGTTTGCTTTGTTTGTTCATTTTCAAGTACGGTAGGCGGGGCCAGCGCGGCTAGGTCTCTGATCTCGGGGGTAGTTTCTTCGTGTAAAAAAAAAAAAAAAACTCATAGCATAACAAATGTGGCTTTTTTTTTATATATATTCTTTAATTGTCCTCACCCAATCACTTCATTCTTTTTAGCTGTCACAGGAACACTTATTTTGAAGGCGTGTCCTTGGTAATAAGAGGACATGCTCGGACCCGTGGACACGGACACCAACACTTATGGACCATATTTTAGTGTAATTTTTTTATTTTAATGTCTTAAAGTTAGTTTAATAAAAATTATATTTTTAATATTAAATGTCTTCTTATCTGTCACTTTGTTTCTTGCCTGAATAAGATTTGCTGCATATGGAGATGAAACACATTGGTGTGATTGATGGCAGCATTGAACATGCTTGGTTCTTTTTCATGTGCTTTGCTATGTTGTCTTTGGGGTTGGATGTCAGTACATGTAACAAAAAAGACAGAATGTATAAATTCTTCTTGATATCCGCCATTCTATTATCTCTGTTTCGTTTTGCAGTTAAACGTTTTCATCATTGTCATTAGCCAAGAATAGATTGGCACCACAAAGAGCAGGTAACAGAGTCTTGTTTGTGAGGTATAGTCTCTGATCCATGCTCGTTGGCCAAACTGAGCTCTAGTTTGAATTGTTAAGGATAGTTCAAAAATTGGGGCAACATGGTCAGGTAAAGCTCAACCTACATAGACAAGTTAAGCCCAATCAAGTCAACCCCAAGTCTCATTTATAAGGGCAAATTAAATTGAGCTCAAACCTATTGTAACTTCTCTTTAGGGCAAACCGATTCAACCACATTTGCATCATTTACAGGTTTCTTTGGAAGAAAGTATACAAGATCCACATCATCCAAACCAACTCTAAAATGGATTTGTTAAATCCTGGCCGAAAATGTGATGGCGGGTGGGAAGTATCAAATCTACTAAATTTGTGGATTTCATACTTTCTTCTCTAGCTACCTCCGACTATCAGCTCCCAAATAGGGCCTTAATGAAAAAACTAATGGCTGCTTCTATATCCCATCTCATGGTGCAATCATGTGACACAAAATTTGTGCATTAATGTCGTACCAGATTTTTTACCAAGTATTTTTTTTTTTAAACCTTAGAGAAATACTTTTAGCTTTATTGAAAAACATAAGTCATATCAAAGTTTTTTATAAACTAATGGAAATGGGTTTAAGCACTTAGTAAAAAATTGTCAAAATATACAAGTTTTTACATCACAAACCCAAAATCCTAAATGGTTCTTCAAAAAAAAAGTCTTAGAGTACATCCGTCAAGATCCACGCGCTTCCAATGTCCGTTGCATTCTATTTTGCCTTCACCTTCGTCACTAAATTTTTTAATGATGATGGTGAGAAATAACTTATCATCGTACAATCCCACTACACACATGATCACGAATGAGTATGAGCAAAACCAAAATTCATTTATCAAAGATCCTTAATTCTCATATACAAAAAGTCAACCCCTCCCATAGGAATTAACATTAAGGTTTACTCAACACAAAAAAATTAATGTAAAAGATTTGACTTACCCCAATTGGGGTCGACTCACAAACCAAAGAGCACACACTAAAAATAAGTCAACTTTACAATCCCAAGAGTTTAAAAGTTAATCCTGCAAACATAGAGGTTGACTCTCGTAACTATATTTAAAAAAAGTTGACTCACTAAACATAAGAGTCGACCCTCAACTACAACAAAACATCAATTCAAAACAAACAGAGGTCGACCCTCCCAACTCAGGAGTCGACCCTTAATGCCCAAGGCACCAACTCACAAAAATCTTTTATTTAATTTCTGTTGCTTTATAATTGATGCTTAACATATACTTTTTTATACAATTTTATTTTATATCTAAGGAGCACCACTCTCCCGGCCACTATGGGCATCTTGAGCCTTTTCAAGGGTGTTCATTCAATCATTTCTTATCTTTTTTAACACTTGAAAAATATCAAAATACTTGCACCAGAGTTTAGAACCCTTCGTCAAGACGTTCTTCTCCTTAAAACCAAGAATATGGAAACCTTATCCCTTTTTGAAGTCATCGTAATGCAATATAAGGCATACTACAACATCTCTACCTCCACTTCGAGTATTAAAGTCTAGTGTCCCCTAATTCTTGTAGTTAGGAATAGTCCATAATTGATCAATTAGCATTATATGGTTTGCCATAAGGTTGGTGCAAATGCTTGTTCTCATTTGTCAAGCTCACTCCAACTACATACATTGGAAAGTACAAATTAATCTTTTAGTATAGCTTATTCTTAATTAATTCTTTATGCATAATATTGTACCCTCTCAGTACCTTAGGTTAATGCCCACACAAGCTACACTCAACTGACATCGTTCATATGTCATGTATTAAATCATGTATTTCGCATTCTTGCAATACAAGAACTAAAATTTCATACTCACATAAGTATTATAACACGTATTGCAATACTTGAAAATATGAACACAAGTCGTGAGTGTCACACTTACACTACTGACAAAACAATACTCATTTTACTGAAAAAAAATATGCATAAACTTATGCATCATACCATACATGCAAGCTCATGTACCCATGCATTTCAACTCAAACTTGGTCTCTCATTAGACCACCTGTCATAATTTCATGCAATAACCCAAAAATATCATAAACATAAGCCTCCCAGTCCATTCTTGGGGTGATTCACTTAAACCACAAGCTTAACAGACCAAACCTGAGCTCAAAACACCAAGAAAACCCATTTAAGGAACTAAAGAGTTACTTTGAAAGTTCGGGAGCCAACTCTGTTAAATCAAGGGACGTCGACTCTTTTTCAGAAAGAGTAGACTCTAAACATGAGAATCAACCCTCAACTGGCTTTACACATGGAACAACAAAGGTGTCTACTCTCTTAACACGAGAGTCGACCCTTGACTAACTTTACACATTGAACGGTAGCAAAGGTGTCAACTATCTAAACACGAAAGTTGACTCATGTACTACAAACCAAACCAACCGAAGGTGAGAAATAACAAGGGTCGACTACTATGTTCGAACAGAGTTAAAAACAATTCAAAAACTCTAGAAAAATGATGGTTCAAGCATGGATTCATGCTTAGATTCTATTTCTATTCTTCACACAAGATGAACAAAACTACACAACAAAAAATTTCAAAAAAACATTCTAAACTAAAATTTCAAGATATATATTAAGCATAATATAAAGTTTCTCACAAATATCTTGGTTTCTAAAAAACACAAGCTTACAAAGCATTTACATGCTACATACTTCTTAAAAATCACGCGAGTAAGGCATTGTACCTTCCTAAAGTATGCAAGAACACTAAAACTATATAAGAATCAGCACAATTGCACAGAGAATCTCCATAACTACAATATGATCCTTCAAGTCATGGTTCTATCAGTGCAGGCCCTCCTCCTTGCTATAAGGCTCAACCAGAGCTTGGGAGGAGTAAGGGATGGAGGTGATTGAGACGAGAAGAGACAATTTGTGCTTATTGTTTGGTAGTGAATGGGAAAAGGTGGTAGAGGGAGTACACATAAACATAAATGGGTTACTTTAGGTTAACCCACTTTTTATACCCATTTTTAAGATGAAATATGTGGCAATTAAAAAGGAAAAGGGTGAGGCCACTTGGTTTCACTTGTACACTTGTTTTCCATAGATTTGCCCCTAACTAAATTTCTATCATAAATTTTTCCGGTTTAGGAAACTTAATTACAAGAATGTCAAAGCCCTTAAAAACCAATATCTTTTTTAGAAATTTTTTATTTATCCTTAAGACAAAATAACCTAATTCTTTATTAGGAATACCAGGTATGTCTCATGCTAAAAAATCCTATCATTTTTTTTTCAAAAATGATGATTATGTTCATGAATCCAAATGGAGCTGATCCAAACCCGAATTTGACCAGTTAGAGACCCAAATTCATGAAAAATGATTATTTATCGATAATAAAATATTTACAACTCAAATTTATCATTTTTAAAATCTGAAAAAGTCAAGATGTTACAATTAAGCACCTTATTGCCCTCCATCAAACCTTGGGCCCCACAATTGACATGCCTTGTTGCCAAGATGGAGAATGCACAAATATGTGTGCAATCATATTGCACCTAATCTTTTCACCATCTCATGTGGAAGGGTTTGATGTTAGGGATTCCTTTTTATTAACCTCTATTTGCCTGATTTACTTTCTCAATTGAATGAGAAAGTGTGTTTGATTTGTATAAGCAGCTGAACATAAAAATTTAAGCTGTGAGAAAGTGAATCTCATTTGCCTTTGCAAATGAGTCTCTTTCTAATTTGCTTGACCCCATGTGATTTTGAATCTCAAGCAAATAAGAAAGTGATCTGAACACCATTAATAAGATTTTTTTTTTAAAAGACACCTAAAGTTTGGGCATTAATAAAAAATGCAACTAAGTTTTGAATTTTTTTTAAAAAAACCTATTTTTTTAGCTGTTAAACAAAAACAAGCTTCTATCTAAACCTAGGTTATTACTAACCCAAGATGAGTTACCAGTTAACACTTCAAAGACTCCTTCCCTCTTTTTTTAGGTGTGTTTTGAAAATATGTTGTTGAGGGTAAAATGATACGTTCACATCACATTTAACAACAAACTTGATGGTAGTAAAACTCCTTGGTTTTTTTAATTAACCACTATATTTTTTAAGTGTGTGTGTGTGTTTTTTTTTTAAATTCAAAACTTGGGTACCTAAACCATAATCCCAGCTAATCATCACATTTCTCTAGTGAACCCAAGTTTGCTTCAAGAGAAAAATCAGTCTCATACTCTCCTTCCTAGTTCCTATACCAATAGTAGGAATTAGGTAAACGTTATGGGATTTTTAATTCTCTATGTAAAACATGACATGCTTGGGTGCTACCATAGTGAGCAATAAGTGTAACAAAAAACACATTAAATAATGAATATATGATTAAAAAGGCTTTGCGCAAAAAAAATGGTTGGAGAAAACAGCATAAAAACGTGTTGGGAAAATACCAAGAACAATGCTGATTTAGTTTCTTTGAAAAGTATTTTTTAAACATAATTTTTTTGCATTCTAAACCTTCCTCTCAGAATGAGTGCGGTCACCGCGATCCTGTGTCAAGCTGAAGGCCCAGGACACTGTTGTTTAAATCGGTTCAGTAGGTGAATAGGTTTCTAAAAAAAACCTGAATCGGATCGAATTGTTTGTGAATCGGTACTTTTTCATTATAGGATGATGTGTCATCAAAAAATAAAAAATATTTAAAATTGTTAAAAATTATAACCTTCTTAAAGATTATTAAAAAATATTTAAAAATGTTAAAAATTATAACCTTCTTAATTATCAAAAACCCGTGTGGAGATAGAGGCGAGGATGGAGTTACGCTTTCTCCTGCCCCACCCCGTCCCTGTCTCCGATCCCCGCCTTGCCCCGCCCCACCCGGTCCCCGATTAGGGATGGCATCGGACCGAGGAGAAAGGCATTGCTTGTATTTGAAAAGCCATTGACCCAGCAATTTGCATATAACATACATAAGAGCTGAGTTGAAGGCCAATGCCGACCCACCTGGTTCAAAAAATAATTAGCTTTTTTTACATGAATTTTATCTCCTTTTAACTATCCTATCATCTTTTTTTTCCCTATTTTTCATTCATAATTAGGAATTCTCTATCTCAAAAACCAAGTTGAATACAATAATCGATGTGATGATCTTATCCCTTTTTTACTTTTTTAGCTATTAATCAATGGATAGCTAACTCAATCCCGAACCAACATACAGGTTGGGTTTCAACTGACTATTACTTTTTTTGTTCGACAGAGAAAGCTGGGTTAAGCAGACCTCTACCAGTTATACAACTATACCGGATTCGAACTTCCAACGTCCCAACACAAGGTGACGTGCATTAACTATTCCTGCCACACAACCAGGGCATTTTTTTATGCAGCGGCGCCGTTGGCAGCCACTGACAGTCACCCATCTCAACATTTCTGGAGATGGAGACCACGCCCATCTCAAGAAATGCCAAGATGAGTGGCTGTGTGGGTGATGCATGATGCAGCGCCATTGCATTTTATGTGAACACAAAAAAGAAAACGTAGGCACTCATCCCACAAATCCAAAACTCTGAGATAACTTGGGAAATTGCACTATACATATAATCAGACATATAATCAGTGTTGTGAGAGGCGTACGCCTCAGTACTTGAAGCGTACGGCTCAGAGGCGAGGCACACACTCAAGGTACTGAGACGCACACTCAGTACCTGAAGCGCCTCCGATCTGTGGCTAAAACCGAAAACAATTACACAATGAGCAAAGGAGGATATTCCGGCAAGATTTACGGTGGAATTTCTTCTCTTCGTGGCCTGAAATTGGATTTACTCGCTGAAAAAAAAGCAAAAGCTTCCAGCGAGTTTAACGAACTGAGTTCTTCCGACTGTTGCCGTAACCTGCACAGAGTCACAGACCCGTCGGGAAGCAAAGCTGATACCCTCTAACGAGGTTTCCGGCGAGGGGCGGGGGGACTTCTTCTCTCCGCGACCAGAATTGAGACCTACTCTCTTGATCACGAAGCTTATGCTTCAATGCCTCGAGGCTTACGCCTCGCTTCATAACATGTTCAACGCCTCGCTTCGTCTCATCGCATTTAACAGCCTTGCATATAACCGACAATATCCCAGCTTATCCTGGTTTTGAACGTAATCTTGGATACCCCGGTAAAATTGAGTGTCTGGGATGGTTGCAAAATGTGGGTTTAAAACTTTTTGTAGATTTTCTTGACTTTGACCCATTTTCCATTGTTTCGTAGAGAACTAAATGTCGTGATAGGACTTCAGAAGAGATCCAGCGAAACAACCGTTCTCCAAAAATTCGCCAAAACTGAGGAAAACTAAATCCCGTCCTACGACATGAGAAAAGAGATCCTGCCAAACAACAGTTCATGAAATCAATTGCTCTTTGCCAAAACGTAAATGTCGACAAGCTATTGCAAAAACAAACGCAAAATGCTTTCATTGAGATTTGAACTCAAGACCTCCCGCTTACTAAACGGGTGCTCTAACCAACTGAGCTATGAAAGCTTGATAGACAGCAATTTTGCTTAATTTTATTTAAGTGATAACGTACAATCCAGCGGATGAGAAAACTGTGGTAAACTATACATTTTTTCAGGAAAATCCAAGGAAAACGCTGGTATATATAAATTTGATTTTTTTTTTAAAATATCTATAAACCATATGCAATTATGAAAATGAATTATAAAAGAGGGTTATTATTATTTTTAAAATAGGAAATATTTGAACATTATCGTGGGCCCCCATCTTTGTTTTATCATTTTGTGTATATACCAAGATAAAGTCACGATATCTTCTAAGTTTATATAAGATTTGCGGAAAACACATTTTGTCAAGAAAATCACATATAGAAATCATATAAAAATGCCACAAAAACAGTTTCACCGCGTTAATGTTGTGATAAAAATATCATATTTTCAGAATTGATATGTTGAACTTATCACTTTTTTTTTATCATTTCAGCCTTTAAAGATTATCATGGCTTTATCAGGATACTTTCAAAACATCAGTGATATTTGTAACAAGAATGTCCAATGAATGTGATTAACATCAAATAATAGTTAACTATTCTAGGAGAACCTTTTTAAGCCGTTATTAAGTGGCAGAAGTTACTTTACATCTATCATCAGTTCGAAAAGCAGTTTCTTTGGTGCACAAGCAATAAGGTTTCAGCAAAAAAAGGGAAAAAAAAAAACTTGTCACAAGAAAATTATTGAAGTTACATGTGCTTTGAGATGTTCCCGACAATTTTTTCAATTGATAGAAATGATTAATAGAAAAAGGAATTGTTATCATAACCACTAAAGTGTACTTGTAAGAAAGCAAGGATGGAACTGACTGGAAAGTAACAACCACAAAAATATCGAAGCAGGTTATATGTCCCCCCTCCGAACATGGCAGTTAGCTACATCTCATGTTCGGGGGTCCCAAAGAGCACCATGTATGTAAGCATGTGTGTCTCATATCCCCATGTTTGTCAGCATCACTCAGTGTTGAAGTCTGGTGCAGTTGTAAAGACTTAAGTATCCTTTCCTCCACTAGTGCCAAAAAAAAATAATGATTCTAGAAAAGGAGTGGTTGCAAAGACTTAAGTACCCTGAAGATGGTTATTTATGACCCTGCACTGTAGGATCATCCCAGAAAGGAGTCCCTGGTTTTAAGGCCATGAACATCAATCATCTCTCTCTCCCTTCTCTTTCTGCTTCTGTGCACATCCAACAGACGATCCTACATTGCTCCATCAAGCATCGACTGACCTGCACACTGATTGTAGCATCGTTCAACTTGATGAGTTGTGGAGCTTGATTCAGAGTTTTTCCCCTTACAAGAGGGGGGTTTGGGGGCTCCTCCCATCGTGGGTAGCATAGTTTTTGCCCTTACAGGAGGGGGGTTTGGAGGCTCTTCCCAGCGTGAGTAGCATCATTCAACTGGATGAGTTGTGAAACCTGATTCAGAGTTTTTGCCCTTACAGGAGGGGGATTTTGGGACTCTTCCCAGCGTGGGTAGCATCATTCAAATTGATGAGTTGTAAAGCCTGATTTAGAGTTTTTGCTCTTACAAGAGGGGGGTTTGGGGGCTCTTCTCAACGTGGGTAGCATAGTTTTTGCCCTTACAGGAGGGGGGTTTGGGGGCTCTTCTCAACGTGGGTAACATAGTTTTTGCTCTTACAGGAGGGGGGTTTGGGGACTCTTCCTAGCGTGGGTAGCATCATTCAATTTGATGAGTTGTGGAGCCTGATTCAGAGTTTTTGCCCTTACAGGAGGGGGGTCCGGAGGCTCCCCCCGCGCGGGTCTCGCTGCGCGGTCAACGGGCAGAGGTCCAGGAGAGGCCGCCCCTGGCGAAAGGCTCGGGGAGCAGCGCCCCCCAAACCAAATTTTTTTGGGGCCTTTATATGATCTCTTTTATAAATCGTTACTCTCTTAACTGATTTTCACTGTGAGGCTCGTTGGAGACCCAAAAACACTACAAATTATTGTAGGAAGGCTCGATAATACTATAAATCCCTATTAAAAGATCAGACAACACTATAAATCGTTGTGGAGCTCGTTGGAGACCCAAAAACACTACAAATCGCTATAGTGATTTGCGGATGACACTACAAATCGCTGTTGGAAGACCGGATAACACTATAAATCGTTGTGAGGCTCGTTGGAGACCCGAAAATACTACAAATCATTGTAGAAAGGCCCGATAGTACTACAAATCATTATTGGAAGGCCACATAACACTATAAATCGTTATGGGGCTCGTTAGAGACCCCAAAACACTACAAATGTCTGTAGGAAGGCCCGATAATACTACAAATCATTGTTGAAAGATCGAACAACATTATAAATCGCTGTGAGGCTCGTTAGAGACCTGACAACACTAAAAATCGTTGTAGGGAAGTCATTGAAAAAATTGTGAGAAAGAAACAGAAAAAGAAAAATAGAAAAATCATGGGAAGAGGTGTTACGAAAACCTTGAGCAAAAAATAACTGAAGGAAACATGATCCCTACGATTAAAAAAAATGCTTTATTGTTCTTTTTGGATAGTTAAAAGAGGGAAATAAAATAAAAAAATTTATACAAGGCCCCAAAATTATACAGGGACCCGCATCGGAAGAGAGCCCCCAGACCCCTCTCCTGTAAGGGCAAAAACTCTAAATCAGGATTTACAACTCATCAAGTTGAATGATGCTACCCACACTGGGAGGAGCCCCCAAACCCCCTCATGTAAGGGCAAAAACTATGAATCAGGCTCCACAACTCATCAAGTTGAACGATGCTACAGTCAGTGTGCAAGTCAGTCGGTGTTTGATGGAGCAATATAGGATCGTCTATTGGATGTGCACAGATGTAGAAAGAGAAGGGAGAGAGTGAGAGGGTTGATGTTCATGGCCTTCTCCAGGGGAAACTCTTTGCCTCCCTTGATTTCTTCTCTAGAGAGAAAGAGAGAGGGTTTTACAGTGTTTTACAGAGAATAAAGAAGAAGAAGATGACGATGAAAAGTTCAAACAGACATTTTTGATGGTTTAGGTTTGTTTCGTCGGATGACCATCAGATCACCGACTCACCATCGGATCGTCGACTCACCATCGGATCGTCGACTCACCATTGTTTTGCTGGATCACCATCGGATCGTCTGCTAAGGTTCGTTTCGCTGTGTAGACTTTAAAGAGTCAACATCATCCTCGACTTTCTGGATGAAGGACATGTTTGTCCTTTTTTTGAACCGTTTGTTTTCCTTTTTTGAATGAAAGACATTTTTGTCATTTTCTCAAACCGTCGTTTTATGGCAAAAATAGCAAGAAAGGGTACTTAAGTCTTTGCAACCGCACCAGACTCCAATGCTGAGTGATGTCAACATACACGGGAATACGGGCCCCATGTGCTTATATACGTGGTGCTTTTTGGGACACCCGAACACAGACGTGGGATTCAGTGAAATCATCGGGGGGCGAACATACACCACCCTCTCTCAACAGGTCTGTTTATCCCTTCACAATAATAAGATATAAAAAAAATCCATTATTCTTGTGCTATACAAGTTGAGGTCTTCCTCTTAAGAATTATTATATTATAGGAGATTCCTAGCAGTGTTCTGTTTTCTGAAAGTCCCAATAATTGGAGTGATTAGTAAAAGGCAAGGATTGCATGTTCTCATCAACTTCAACAGTAAGTAATACATTGAATTTTTCTCATTAATATTGCAAAGTGTAGGGTCACTACTCTTTTAATACGCTTTCTTCCAAAGCCAAGCTGGTACAGAAGATTATATTTGGATTAAGTTTAGCTTTCAGCAGAAGTTGACATTCCATGTGCTGATGTAAGTCATCTTTGAGGTCTAACACGATAGCAAAATCACAATTATTAATTTTTTCCTTTTTTTTATCCTTTTACTAATTTGTGCAGCACATGCTGGCTTAATTAGGTCAAGAACCAACTCAAGATGATCGTAATTGACTTCTATACCACTCATTTAAACCATGAAGCTTTGTTCCATGGCATCCATGGGGCACATTGTAATGCATGGGTGCGTGCACCTTGGCATATGCATGTGCATGAGCTCCCATGCACACACTAACACGTTATATCCTATAGCTCTGCCTCCCTACCAAACAAACCCCGGGTAGGCCTTAAGTGCACTGACCGGTGAAAGTGGTGGGTACATCCTGAAAGCAATAGGATTTGATCCGGTGTCCTTCATCTCGAGCGTCTTCACACACACCCTGAAGCCAGGTGTGCTCAACCCACAGGTGTAATAATTAGTGATCTTCTTGTAACCACCAGTTCCACAGCATACCATTGGGTTTTGAACTTGCAACATCCCAACACATGGTGCAATGCACTAACAGCTCCTACCAAACAAGCATAGCCCCCGTTGGTAGCCTGCATTAATTTCTGATGATGAAGAAGTTCATAGTTAGGAAAGTAAACCAGATTTGACATGCACCTCCTTTAGTTTCGAACCTGATAGCCCTCAATCATATTGACAAATATCGTGAGATTTATGAAAATCTCATGATAATATAGCGAGAAATTGCCTGAAAGTTTAAAACAGCAATTTTTCATGAGATTTATGAAAAAACATAAATATCGTGATTTAAACATGATATTTATGTTTTAAACTGCTATTTATCATGAAAAAATCATGTATTTTTACTTTTAAATAATTTGTATTAATATTTTCTTATAAAAATATCTTTTTTAAAATTCATGTTTTTATTGCCAAGATTTTTGCCAAAAAATGAGATTTATGAAAAAATTTCAAATTCTCGCGAGTTTTTGAAAAACAAGATTTTGCCGTTTTTAACGTTTTTCAATATGCCCTCAATTATGATCCAGCTACCCAATTTCACCCCATGTCCTCCAGAGTTGTAATATACCTTTTTTTTATGACAAGGAACCGTTACAAAGAATCGGGTCATTTAATGGGGCCCCGGCCCCTTGAGGTAAACCCCAGGTGAGCCGCTGACACTCAAGCCCTTACAGAGCCCACCAGTTAAAAAACTACCACTCATTGTCCAAATCTATCATTATTTTTTTTTAAAGGCAAGCTGGGGTTAGGCAGACCCCTACCAGTTATACCGCTATACCATTGGGTTTTGAACCTTCTACGTCCCAACACAAGGTGACTTGTACTAGCTGCTCCTACCAGACAAGCCGAGCCCAGTTGATAAATCTCTTCCAGCATTGCCATGCATGTTTCGTGCACTAACCACTAAAATAGTTTGGCTGGCCGATTCAAAACCCTCCGAAGCTCAAAGGGATTATGGGCGATTTCTTTTGTCATAATGAACATTGTTAACTACATCCCATATCCGAAAACTTAAAAAATTAATAACTATATATAAACATCTTTTCACAAGTCCTCAAATAAGGTGCATCGGTTGCTATAGCCTAAACATTGTATGATGTGTCAATTTTTTCAAGAGCATCATGATACCAATTTCTCAGTTAATTAGATACATGTTTACTGTACAACAGAGTGCAATGGTTAGGGTTAAAGCTTTTATTCTTTTTTCTGCAGAACTTTCATAGTTGATTTTATCAGCTACCACCTTCCTCTTCCTTGGGTTTTTCATAAACATGCTTACCACTCAACACAAATTTCTCGGTCGTGAACAAATCTGCAGAGATATCGGAATTTGTTGGAAACGCAAAAGTGCATGGCCTTCGCAGCGAAGCCTGGGTGTATTTTTTTTGGACAGAGAAAGCTGGGGTTAGTCCGACCCCCTACCAGTTGTACAACCATACCATTTGGGGT
Source organism: Nuphar pumila (assembly GCF_984573655.1). Lineage (NCBI taxonomy): Eukaryota > Viridiplantae > Streptophyta > Magnoliopsida > Nymphaeales > Nymphaeaceae > Nuphar > Nuphar pumila. The sequence goes on along the minus strand of NC_143261.1, from coordinate 97,212,214 downwards.
TCCAACTTGCAACCATAGTGACAAAAGTTAAAAACGACAAAATCTTGGCAGGAAAAAAACTAGAGAGATTTTCAATTTTTTCATAAATCTCATGTTTTTTTGGTAAATTCTCGGGAATAAAAAATAAATTTAAAATATAAAAACTATTTTTTATAAGAAAATATAAATAAAATATATTTAAAAATAAAAATCTTGGGGGGTTTCACCATAAATATCTTTTAAGAATATAAGTATCACGATATTTGTCACGGTTTGAAAATCATGCGAGAAATTATTGTTTTGAACTTTCAGGCAATTTCTCATGATATATTGGCAAGATTTTTATAAATCTCACAATATTTCCCAACACAAGGTGGCGTTCACTAAGGGTTTGTTTGATGGATTGTCCAGGGTTGAACGAAATGAACAAAAAGAACAGAATATAACATTAATTATGTTTGTTCTATAACAACTGTTCTAAGTCCAACGTTTGTTTGGATTGTACTCAAATGTTATGCTTCAAATGTCCGTTGTTTGACGATGATATGCCGACAACTTAGACCGTCATGGATAATGGGTCAAATTACTTTGTTTAGGATTGTATGACCTGATCCGTCCACCATTTTACATGTTTTAACAAGTTTATTATGATTTTTTGCCCATATATGTATCCAATTATGAAATTATATCTAAAAATCATGAATTTTAGCCCTAAATATGGATTTAAAATTGAATTTTTGCCCCCAAATATGGATCTTGAATGAGATTTTTTCTCCGAATATGAATCTTTGCTCCAAATAAGGATCTCAAATTGGATTTTTGCCCAGAATAGAATCTCGAATTAGAATTTTGCCCCAAATATGGATTTTTGCCTCGAATATGGTTCTTGAATTGGATATTTGCCCTGAATATATATATATATATATATATATATATATATATATATATATATATATATATATATATATATATTTGCCTCGAATATGGATCTCAAATTGGATTTTTGCCCCGAAGGCTAGAAATAATAAGTTTTATTAATCATCAAAGAAGCTGAAAATCAGTCAAATGAAAATTATCTCTATCAAAAGCTTGGTACATTTTAACAATTGATAATGAACAAGTAAAAATTTTATTTCGAGAACCTTCACTCTAACCTTAGAACTGTTCAATGAGCTCTCTAAGCAAAAGCTGCAGCAGATTAAGCTAAGTGAATATGAGATACTTTCAAAATTTGAGACAAATGAGCAAGCATTGAGCTCTCTTGGTATCGCGTTTTCCAAGTCACCTTGACTGGTAAGGAGTGAAGTAACCCGCAAATGCATTTGAAGCAGACATGATCATTGCAGGCACATTCATATTGTTGACACTGAGGCTCTCACCCTGCTCATTGAAAAAGTAAAAATTTGTTCACAAATTTGGCAAATGTTAATCTACGTAAGGTAGATATCTGGATCGTAGTGTTGTCACCAAGAACGATTGCAGAGCTTTATGAAAAACAGATGTACGCTTGGTGTTTATTCAGTGGCTGAATTGCAGTAAAGATGTTAGGCTTGAAGCTAAATGCACTAAAGAAGAAAATTAAGAGAAATAAAGTAACCCAAATATTGATCAAACTAACAGCTCAAAACTTGACTGTCATGACCAAAGGAACGTGCATTTTTTGCAATAGTGAAATCCACAGAAAGTTCGATTCCATTTCTGCAGCAATGAAATCCATGAAAGGGAGTACCATGGTACCCCATTCTGTGACATTCAAACACCCCCTAAGTGTTGACAACCAACATAATAGCAGAAGTAGTGTTTGCTTGCAAGAGCAGAAGCACTTGCTAAACACTATAGTGTTTAGCAGAAGCAGTGTTAACATCCAGCATCTATGCTAGGATCCATTGGCACACAACACTTTATAAAAAATGCTAGGTACTTTAAGAAGCAAAAACAGTGTTAACATCCAACATCTACGCTAAGAAGCAGAAGCACTTTCCCACAAACACCCATATGTATACTAGGTACTTTACAGTAGGTACCTGGCTGCCTGTGACAGATGTGATCCATTGGCACACAACACTTGATAAAAAATGCTTGTAACTATGGCACCGAGATTGACCAAATCACAGAAATCTTGCTTTGGATCTGAAAATTCAAATCTGCTGATCTATAATATAGTTTTCACCCTGATTGGACCCATAATGAAATTCATAATCCTTAACTGTTTTGTGTTCTCAAGTATTGTGTAAACCTTGTCTCAACGAGCAAAGGACAATGATAAGGTTTCTCATAGATGATTCTGATTTCCTTGACATCATTCCTCGCCTCTACTTTCTTTGTTCAGGTAGTGTTAGAGAACCTTTCTTATTTGCTGGGCTAATATTTTAACAATATTTTTGATGTGTCTGTCAGGAACAGCTATTGCAAAATCTAGCCATGAGGATCTATTCAGCAAAAGCCTAATTGATAACCTCATTGATGTACATCCAACTACGCCAACTGAAAACATTAGTACAAGTAGCAATGATATGCCTGAAGTTGATCTGTTTGCTGATGCAAGTTTTGTTTCTGCATCTCCTAGCGTAGATGCTGGATCAGCTTCTCATTCCCTGGTCAGATAATCATTGTTTGCAGAACACTTTAATAGGATGAGAACCATTAGACTGTAATCTTTTCAAAAAATAATGTGCGAGCAGTATATACACTGTGGGAAACCAAAATCAAAACAATAACTAAAAGAATACACTAAAAAATAATAGAACTTTATTATTCATAGCTACATTTTCTTTCTTTAACATACAAATACCAAATCTCCTATTTGATGTTGAATGTTGTACACTTTTTCAACATAAAGAGACCAAAAAAAGAAAGAAGTAAAATAGATCCAAGGGCCATGGTGGAAAAACAGGATGACTATATATACCAACAAGCAAAGATGAATCCCCAACCAACAGAACTTCACAGCTATCTAAAGATCATAATTTAGCAGAAACTGCTTATGGTACCATATGTAACAAACTCCTTGACCATCGCAACTTCAGTGTGGTGCTTCCCGTTTCCTCTACACACAGATGCGATGAGTTCTTTCTCCCTTCTCCTAGATGCTAACTGGCAAGCCAAATTTTATGGGACGCTGACAGGATGAGGAACAATTTAGATGCTAAGTTTGCAAGCCTGATTCTCTGTCGACACACCAACAAGCAAAACAACCTCTAGATGCTAACATGGCAAATCAATAATCCTGATTGTCTGAAATGCATGACCTTCCACCAAACATGGATCCAGGATCGAAAGTGCCCTCATCTGATGATGCATTCATCTCTGTGAGATCAATTCTACAAATTCAATACTAAGGATGCGGAGAGTTTAAAACTAGTATTTTCAGCATCAAAACACAACTTCTGAGAAAAACGGTAACTCAATCATTATGTACCATGTTGAGATACTAAAGAAGACTGGCTTGATGATTTTTCTCCACTCAATTCTCGTTTAACCAACTTCAGTATTTCCATAATCTGTCATAAGAATGCTACTTGAATGAATCAGGAATCCTAAATAACGAACTTGATTTTTTCTTTTTCACCTTAGACAAAAGAGGCATTCCAAAAATGATTGGAAGTCTTACAAAATATAACACATAGCGATGAGGGAAAATAATCAAACGTGATTTCGATTTTCCAACTTGCCGAATAATCCCAGAGAAAGAAATGAAAGATAATCACAATCTCTAACATGAAGTTTCAGATAAATATCCAAAAAATCAGGGGAAAAAGATGAGAACTCCCCAGAAATTCGCAATCATACCTTTGAAGAAGGAGGTCCCTCCTCCGCAGAGAAAGGATCAAATCGAGATTTTTCCAGCAAGAAGCAGGAGGGGTGTCTTGGCTCTCTCCGGAGGCCAAAGAACCAGAGAGAGGGGATTCTCTGACGCCATCCTCGCCAGTTTCCAGCCCAGTCGATCTCGCCTTTCTTCGAGAGGCGTCTTCTGCGCCGGATGGAGACTCCCCTTTTTTTCGGTGGGTCACCGAGCCTGCCGCATCCTCGGCGGCCCGCTCGTCGACGATGGAGGAGGAGGAGGCAGCGGAGATGATGGACTAGGGGGAGCCGAGCTCGAGGTTGAGGGCATCAAAATCTCGATCGACGTCGCTCGAGGAGCAGGCATGCCCGTCGAGACTTTCGTTCCCCTCGTCCCTGTTACTTTTGTAACAGGGGGAAGGGTGGAACGAAAAAAACATACGTATAATATAAGAACACGGCGGACGTGTGGAACGCCGTTCGCTGCGTCCAAAGTTTGTTGGAAATCGTCGTTCCCAGCGAGATTTTCGTTCGAATAACGCTAGGAACGACGCATCAAACACACCCTAACTGCTCCTGCCAGACAAGCGGGCCCCCATTGAGTGTACTTCCTAGTGGGCAAGGGGACCTCTGATTTTATGCCAATGAACTTAGTGAGCAAGATAGTTTTCTTCCATTATCCCTGAGAAAACAAAAAAGACATTGTACTTTAGGCCAATCCCTTGTCATTTTCTCCAATAGAGAAACAAGGACCGAAATTATCTGTTCTCCATCGTTTTTAAACCAACCTTTTAGATGCATCAGCCATCGAGCACCTGGGGGTCAAATGAGGTAGCTGGACAGCAGGTCTTTGGTTCAAATGCCCAAAGGGGAGGTGGCGTAGTGGGGTGGGGCACTGGCTGTTAGACCAGTAGTCAAGGTTCGATTCTCAAAGGGTGTCACCTCTCTGTGCAAGCCGATGCCCAACATAGGCCTTAGGGGCAGGGTTCTTAGCCTTGGAGTTTTATGATGCCCACATGAAAACCGTAGGTGTGACAGGCTAAGTCAGCATTGCCAGGTCTCCATGTGGAGTGCAGTTTATTTGGGTTGTAAATTGAAAAACAGAAAATGACCATACTGTGAGAAAAATGACGTTTTAAAAAATGCCCCACAATTTACCAAATCCACCAAAATGAACAATTATGCATGTTTTCACTTTTTTTAGACATTTTTACTCCTCACAACTGCAAATTTTTTATTTTAGCCGGTCACAATGCTAAAAGTGGATGGACCCACAAAACTCGTCAACAAAATCCTATATGAGGTTGCAATATTTAAAAAAAAATAGCAAAATTCTAAAACACTTACAAAAATTGTGATGAGTATCACAAGGCATATTGCGAAAATCCTTGAAGTATTGTAAAAGTTCGTACATTACAAATTTTCAAAAGAGTATTGCAGGGGTATTGTAAAATTCTTTTTTCTTGCAAAATTCTATTCTATATAAATGATATGATGCTTCATTTCTCAACCCCTTTTTCGCAACCCTAGGGTTCTTTGGGTCTCCAACCTGTGGTTCCCAATCATTTCGGCAATCTTCTAACAATATTTAAGCTTTGCAAAAATCTCTCATCAGCGGTGGTTCATTGATAGCTAAACCTTGAAAGCATAGGCAACACTTCATCGATGGTAAGTTTTTCCTGTAAAAGCATGGGTGACACTTCATCGACGATGAGTTTTTCTTGTAAAATCATGGGCAACACTTCATCGACAATGAGTTTTTCTTAGTAAAAGCATAAATGTTACTTTATCGACGATGAGTTTTTTCAATAAAAGCATCGACGGTGAGATCGGTGGCACTTTAATGATGATGAGTTTTTTGATAAAAGTATCGACGGTGAAAAGATCAGCGACACTTATTCGATGGTGAGTTTTTTCATAAAAGCATTGGCAGTGAGATCTTATGATATGGGTGGGATGACAAACTAAAAGTTTGAGAGTTGCTTATGAGTGTTGTATTCTCATCATAGAGAACATGAATGATTATGTGAACTATAATAGCCAAAAAAATGTGTTGGACAATAATGATGTAGAGTCAATGTATCTCACAGTCAATGTTCGTTCAATCATAAGGTATGCGTGAGATAGAAAAAATCAAGAGAACAACACAAAATGTAGAATCAATGATGATATATTGTGTTTTCTTCCTATCAAAGATACAATGCAATTTAGCATTCTTGAGATCAAAGAGATGAACATACCTCTTCATATACTCTGTTTTCTCCTATTAAAGAGGCACTGAGAAGCAACAAATAATGAAATGAATGCAATGTATGAACGACTTCATTTTATGAAAGAATATAATGAATACAAAATGTATGAGTGACTTCATTTTGTAAAAGAACAGATTGCACATATACATATAAATTTCTTATACAAATTAACACGCATGTGAATTTCTTTCAAAATATGTAAATTTTCTATTTATGCGATATTTTTGCTTTAAATTTCACTGTTACATAACAAATTCGTCTATTTAACAATTTTACAATATATACAAATAGAATTAAAATTTACAACTAAAATTCAGCTACAAACATAATAGATTCAACTACAAACATAATAGAACTACAAATTTTGTCAACCTTACATGAAAAATTACAATCGAGTTTTTAAATACAACCACTAGATCATCCTAGCATTTCTAAATTATCCAACGTATCTCATTTTATAAAAAATTGTAATGAAAAAATTCAATGTACTGATTGTATTCTTAAGAAAATGAAAATCATTTCTTATCAAGAGAGAACTTTTGTTGCCACCAAACCGCTTGAATTAATGCACTCAAATGTTTGGGGTCGTGTTCTTGTTGCCTCTAAAGGAGAATTTATTTATTATGTGATATTTGTGGACGACTACTCTCGTTTCACTTAGATTTTCTTTCTTAGGCACAAATATGAAGTTTTTGAAACTTTCAAAACGTTGCACACCTTATTAAGAATCTCTTTAAACCAATATGTCTATTTTTCGATCTGATTCAAGAGGAGAGTATATGTCAAAAGACTTTAAAAATTATTTGAAGAATCATGGCATTTTACATCAAAGATCTTGTGCACACACGCCTCAGCAAAATAGTTTGGCCGAAAAGAAACACAAGCATATAATGGAAACCGTTAGAACCGTTCTTATATCTAAAAATGTCCCAAATCACTTTTGGGCTGAAGTTGAGGTTGCCTCAATTTATCTCATAAACTGGCTTTCTTCAACCAAACTTTAAAATATTTTTCCCTATGAGAAACCATATAAAATTGCCCCTGACTATTTCAGACAAATGACTTTTAGATGTAAATGTTTTGTCCTTACAAATAAAAATGGCAAACTTTTGCCAAGAGTCATTCCTTTTGTGTTTCTTGGTCATGGAGAAACCCAAAAAGGATTTAAATGTTATGATTTTAAACATGATAAACTCTATATATCAAGAAATGTTACCTTTATAGAGCAAGAAAGTTTTTTTGATGTGACTATTAAAGAAAAAAATGATTAACATTTTCTTAAATTACTTCCTAAATATAATGATGATATATTAAATAACAATGATATTGTTAATGATAAACCTCGATCCAACATCCAGTATGGTGAGTCCAATGGAGAACCTCTAGTTATCCAATATGAAAGAAGAAGGGGTGATAGACTGTTAAAATCTATATATATATATATATATATATATATATATATATATATATATATATATATATATATATATACCTATATATATATACATCCGTATATATATACATATATGTATATATATATTATTTCTCATTTAGATAAATACCCGATAGGGGTATTCTTGTAAAACCACATATGTATCTTTTTTACTTTTTATTTTTTCTCTTTTTCCCTTTTTCCTTTTTCTTTATTTTTTCCTTTTTGTAATGACCACAAGGGGGCCCCACACTTGTAGTCGTTGGGGCTCCAACGGTCAGATTTCTGGCCGTTGGGGCTCCCAACGACTACAAGGGAGCCCCCCTTGTGGTTCCTTTTAGTGCTTCCCTCCTCTATAAATAGAGGAGGTCTTCCCCTCTTAAATGTATGGGTTTTTACACCCTTCTCTTCCTTTCTTCAATAAATCCAACTTATGACTTTAAGTCATTTCCTATATTTGTGAGTTTTTGTGTGTGCACATTTGGTGTTTGTGTTCTTGGCTCTTGTAGTCACTCTTAAGGAGTGACTTTTGCTCTATTGGTGCTTCCGCCTCTTTTCATTACATGGTATCAGAGCTCGGTTGGTGATTGGGCTTCTCTTTTGACATCTTGGAAAGTGTGCCTCTCAAAGTTTTGAAGAAAGGAAGTATATTTGGTGCCGATGGAACGTGACTCTAAAGTGGAGCTCTTTCAAGCTAAATGGGTCCAACTATCTCATGTGGGCCTCCGCTATGGAAAATCATCTAAGAGGTAAGAAACTTTGGGGCTTTGTTATGGAGACTACTCCCGAACCCTCTCTTGTTCTTACCAAAATTGAAAATGAAGTTGAAAAGGCTTTAGATGGCGATGAGCGCATCAAAGCCATTAATGAACATCAATCCAAAATCGAGGATTGGGAAAGCAACCATGCCAAAATCTTGGCATGGTTTATGAACAACGTAGATCTTAAAAATTGTGCTAATATTGCCAAGTTTAGAAGAGCCAATGAGGCTTGGTTTTTTCTTAAGGGTATGTATACCCAAAAGGATCTTGCTCGGCAATTCTTTTGCCAAGAAAAAATTCGTTCCACCAAACAAATGGATATGAGTGTCCGGGACTATTTTAGCTCTCTAACTCCTCTTTGGGATGAGCTTGCCCTTCTTGAGCCCAAATGGGTTGCTCCACAAGACATTGAACTAAGAAGGGAACAAATTGAAAAGGAGCACTTTTTTCAATTCCTTCATGGACTTCGCCCGGAATTTGAACAAGTGAGGGCATCTCTTCTACATAGAAGCAAAGCCCTACCTATTGAAGATGCTCTTGCCGAGGTATGTCAAGAAGAAACTCGACTTGGCTTGAGCATTAGGAATGATGAAGTTTTGGCCGTTAATAGGCCCGGATCAAATATTAAAGCATATAGACCTCCCCACTTTAACAAAAATATCAATGGGCCTAGAAGGGGAATAATATGCCATTATTGTAATGAACCGGGTCACATTAGACCGGCTTGTCCAAAACTCAAAGGAAAAGTTGCCGTGGTTGGGAAAACTTCTCCAAAGAAGGAAGAAAGTACCAAAGAAGGAGATATCAAAGAAACTCTAAATCACATCTCCGAAGTTCTTCAACATCTTCTCAAGACTTCTCCTTCAACATCCGGGGCCGCCATTGCCTACTCTTCATCTCCTCCAGGTATGTGGATACTAGACTCCGATGCTTCTTTTCATATGACATCTCATAAAAATTCTCTTTCAAATATTTTTTCCGAACCTATATCTTCTTGTGTTTCAACGGCCGATGGAACATCACTAAAAATTGAAAGTATTGGATCTCTTGATTTCAAAAACTTCTTTGTTCCTAAAGTAAGAATCGTTCCTAAAATAAATTTAAATCTTTTTTCCGTATCTCAAATCACCGATCATGGATGCCAAGTCTCTTTCTCACCTAAGGATTGCACCGTGCAGGATCTCCAGTCAGGGAAGCTGATTGGGCAAGGCCATAGAAGGGGTGACCTCTACTTTATGGATTTTTTGACTCTCCCATCTAAGGCATCATGCAATCTTGTAAAAGACAAAAGTATTGGAATATGGCATGAGAGACTTGGCCATCCAAATTTTGTAAAAATGTCTCTTTTTCCGTTTTTGAACAATACTTGTAAAGACAATCACATGACTTGTAAAGATTGCATTTTTGAGAAATCTAAAGCTATTCCATTTCCACAAAGAAGTTACTTTACCACTCGGCCATTTGAACTTATTCATTCCGATGTGTGGGGACCTTCCCCTATTTTGTCTAAAGGAGGTTTTTCTTATTATGTGATATTTATTGATGATTTTACTCGATTCACATGGATTTACTTCCTAAGTCACAAATCCGAAGTTTTCTCCTTCTTTAAAGAATTTCATGCAATGGTCAAAAACCAATTTTTGGGAAATTTATCTATTCTTAGATCCGATTCGGGAGGCGAATATATGTCCAATGATTTTCAAAACTATTTAAAAGAAAATGAAATTTTCCACCAACGTTCTTGTCCCAACACTCCACAACAAAATGGACTTGCGGAAAGAAAGCATAGGCACATAATAGAGACTACAAGAACGTTATTAATCTCAAGAAACATTCCAAAATCCTTTTGGGCCGAAGCGGTTCTAACCTCTACATATCTTATCAATAGAACCCCTTCGTCCTCTTTAAAAAATCTTTCTCCATTTGAAAAACTTTACAATGTCTCCCGATTACAAAAGACTAAGAATTTTTGGATGTAAATGTTTTGTTTTAACTCACAAGAATGATAAACTTTCCCCTAGGGCTATTGAATGTATTTTTTGGGGATATGGCGAAAAACAAAAAGGGTATAGATGTTTTGACATACTTAAAAATAAGCTTTATATCTCTAAAGATGTCACATTCCTTGAAGAGGAAAGTGGTTTTTCGCACCAACCGAATGAAAATATTGATTATTCATTCTTATTTGACTTATTGCCTAAAGAAAACATCATAGATGATCATGGTGATTCTAATGAATCTCTTAGTGAAGATCTTGTTGAACATCCAAACGATGATCAAAACCTTGAAGAAAATGTTTCAAGGCAAATTCAAGTCTACTCTAGAAGGAATGAAAGGAATCCTCCTTGTGCCCTTGAAATTTTTTCCCAAAATGAGTTCACCGAAGAGACTTCTCAAAGAAGATCAAATTGGATTTCCAAAATACCAAATAGATTTGTTTCTTATGATTCTTTTTCGCCTAACTTTCGAGCATGCCTTCTTGCTCTTCACTCTTTTCATGAACCATCTCATTACAATGAAGCTAAGCAATATGCTCATTGGAATGAAGCTATGCAACTTGAACTTAATGCTATTAAAAAGGCACAAACTTGGGAAATCATTGATCCTCCCAATGGCAAGAAACCCATCGGATGTAGATGGGTTTTTAAAGTAAAAACTAAGAGTGATGGTTCATTGGAAAGGTATAAGGCTAGGTTGGTAGCCAAAGGATATGCCCAAGAGTATGGGGTAGATTATGATGAAACCTTTGCCCCCGTTGCTCGAATGACTAGTGTTCGAGCTCTTATTGCTATAGCCGCAGTTAAAAAATGGCCAATTTTTCAACTTGATGTTAAAAATGCCTTTTTAAATGGTAAGTTAAATGAAGAAGTGTATATGGAACCACCTCCAGGTATGGATTTAAATGGAAAAATTTTGAAATTAAAAAAGGCTTTATATGGTCTTAAGCAAGCACCTAAAGCTTAGTACGATAGGTTTAGTAACATATTAATAAATTTAGGATTTTCTTCTTGTTATACTGACACTGCTCTTTTTGTAAAAAGAACAGGTGACTCCATTATTATGCTTCTGCTGTATGTTGATGATATGATCATCACTGGGAATGACAAAAAGGGAGTAAATGATGTTAAGTCTATGCTAAAAGATACCTTTGATATGTCTGACCTTGGTTATTTGCGATATTTTTTAGGTATTGAAGTGGCTTATTCCGAACGTGGATACATCTTATCTCAGATGAAGTTAGCTGCTGAAATTTGTACCAAATCAGGAATATCTGATGAAAAGAAAGTTGAGACTCCCGAAGTTATCAATGCAAAACTTAGACTTGAAGATGGTGTTCTTCTTGAAGATCCAACTCCCTACCGTCAATTAATTGAATCCCTCACTTATCTATCCATCACCCGTCCTGACATAGCTCATGCGGTTCATGCAACAAGCCAGTTCCAGCATGCACCTACCACGGTTCATATGGCGGCCGTAATGAGAATTGTGCGATATATCAAAAACACCATCTCAAAGGGACTCTTCTTATCCTCTTCCTCATCTCTTGAATTGACTGCTTTTACTGATGCTGACTGGGGAGGCAATCCCAATGATCGTATCTCAATTACGGGTCTTTGTATCTTTTTAGGTGAATCTCTCATCTCGTGGAGATGCAAGAAGCAGCAGAAAGTCTCCTTATCATCTACTGAAGCTGAGTATCGGGCTATGGCGATGACAACTATGGAAATCGTATGGCTCAGAAGTCTCCTTGCTGACATGGGCGTCCTCATTCCACTCCTACCAAGCTCTGCTGTGATAACAAAAGTGCGATATACATTGCCAGCAATCACACCTTTCATGAACGGACAAAGCATATCGAGATGGATTGCCATTATGTTCGAGATGAATATCTCAGAGGGACTATCTCATTACCATATGTTACTTCAGAATATCAGCTGGCTGACTTCTTCACCAAAGCGCTTCCAACTCCACGATTTATGTTCCTCCTTAGCAAACTTTCGGTCTTCTCCCCGTAAAGTTTGAGGGGGCGTGTTAATATATATATATATATATATATATATATATATATATATATATATATATATATACATCCGTATATATATATAAGTATATATATACATATATGTATATATATATATTATTTCTCATTTAGATAAATACCCGATAGGGGTATTCTTGTAAAACCACATATGTATCTTTTTTCCTTTTTATTTTTTCTCTTTTTCCCTTTTTCCTTTTTCTTTTTTCTTTATTTTTTCCTTTTTGTAATGACCACAAGGGGGCCCCACACTTGTAGTCGTTGGGGCTCCAACGGTCAGATTTCTGACCGTTGGGGCTCCCAACGACTACAAGGGAGCCCCCCTTGTGGTTCCTTTTAGTGCTTCCCTCCTCTATAAATAGAGGAGGTCTTCCCCTCTTAAATGTATGGGTTTTTACACCCTTCTCTTCCTTTCTTCAATAAATCCAACTTATGACTTTAAGTCATTTCCTATATTTGTGAGTTTTTGTGTGTGCACATTTGGTGTTTGTGTTCTTGGCTCTTGTAGTCACTCTTAAGGAGTGACTTTTGCTCTATTGGTGCTTCCGCCTCTTTTCATTACATAGACATCCAAATGCCTTAGAACAATATTCTAGCATAGAACCAAGCACTCTTAGTAAATCCACCAAAACACATAGACCTCCAGATAGATTTGTATCATATGAAACTTTGCTCCTCAATACAAAGTTTGTCTGGCAAAGATTTTTTCTTATTTTAAACCATCTTCATACAATCAGGCCAAAAATTGTCCTGCATGGATGAGTGATATGAATGATGAAATACAAGTCTTAGAAAAATAAAAAACCTGGGATATAAGAAGTCTTTCTCATAGAAAAAAGACAATAGGTTGTAGATAGGTCTTTAACATTAAAACCAAGAGTGATGAAACTCTAGAAAAACATAAGGCTAGATTAGTGGTCAAGGGTTAACTCTCAGGAATATGATATAGATTATGATGAAACTTTTGCCCTAGTTGCTAGTATGACTTCCATTAGAACTCTTATAATTGTCGTTGTCATTAAATATTGACCTAGTTATCAAATTACTGTCAAGAATGCCTTCCTCAATGGTGAATTGAAGGAAGAAGTTTATATGGAACCACCACCTAGATACGTGGTTGTTGTTGGAAATGTGCTTCACTTAAGGAAAGCCTTTTATGGTTTGAAATATGTGCCTAAAGCTTGATATGATCGCTTTAGTTTTGTTATAATGAAATTAGGCTTTACTTCCTGTTATACTAACATTGTTGTGTTTATTAAGAAATTTGATGCAAGTATTATTATCCTTCTTTTCTATGTTGACGACATGATGAGACAAACAGAGAGTTAATTTTATTAAGAATGTTTTAAAATAAAGTTTTGAAATGATTGATTTAAGCTTTCTTAGACATTTTTTAGGGATTGAGGTTGCATAGTCTACTCATGGCTATTTTCTAACTTAGTCCTGTGGTGATAAATGCAAAAATAAAAATAGAGGATTGCTTCTGACATCATAGACAGGTCTGGAATTACATATGAAAAAGGGTGGACACTCTTGAAGAGATAAATGCAAAAATGAAAATAGATAATGGCACACCTCTGGATGATCCTACTCCTTACCGCCAAACATACTTGAGCATTATTAGACCTGATATCTCATATACAGTTCATACCGACAGTCAATTCTAACATTCCCCTACCATTGTGCACATGGCATGTGTATCATTAGATATTTACAAAAGTTTGTTTCAAAGGGGATCGTTTTGTTTTCCTCCTCCCTACTCGAATTAATTGGTTATACTGACTCCGACTGGGGAGAAGATCCTAATGATAGACATTCAACTACAGGTTTTTGTGTGTTTGAAGGTGACTCATTGGTGTCTTGAAAATGTAAGAAGCAACAAAAGGTGTCTTGTCGTCTATTGAAGCTGAGTATCGTGACATGGCCACCACAACATCTGAAATTGTGTGGTTGAAAAGATTGTTGGAAGACATGGGGTGCATATGCAATCACCCTCAAAGTTATGTTGTGACAATAAAAGCGCTATATACATAGCCGGCAATCACACATTTCATGAGCGCACCAAACATATTGAAATTGATTGTCACTATGTTCGTGAATAGTATCTGAAGAACACCATCATCTTGCCCTATGTGGCATCGGAATTTTAGTTGGCCGACTTCTTTACGAAAACTCTTCCTTCTTCCCAGTTTCATTTCTTGCTTGATAAACTTTCGGTGATTACACCGTAAGTTTGAGGGGGAGTGTTAAAGTATATATATTATATATACTTATTGTTAGTGTGTATGTACATATATATATACATATATATATATACATATATATATACATATTTCTTGATGTAAAGGTAAAACCTATTAGGGATATTTTAGTCATTTCATCCTATGTAATAGATTGTGCCTATTAAGGGGCACAACAATTTTAGGTATTTCTAGGCTTTTGTATACAAATGTCCTTTAGCTAATAGCTAAAGGGCATTTAAGCCTTTGTAATAGAGTCATTGGGACCTCCCCCAACAGCTTTACTTCTAGCTGTTGGGGAGGGTCCCAAGGCCCCAACAGCTCTATTTCTAGCTGAAGGTCCCAAGGCTCTCTCTCATGCTCTCTCTCATGTCTTTGTGTATAGAAAAGGGGTAGAACCCCTCTTCTATTTTAAGCTTGATCTCAAGCATTCTTCCGATAAGATCCTTAGTTTTTATGTTGTTTCTCATGCCCATAAGTAGCATTGTGTTTATGATTGTATCTTGATCCATGAGTGGTTTCCATTTGTATATGTTATTCTTGCCCATAAGAGGCACTTGTCTGTGTTGATCCCATTTCATTACAGGTTTGAGCTTGGCTCATTTACAAAAACAACTAAGCTTGAACCAAGCTCAGGTCAGCTTGTTGTGCACCATTAATCATCACCAAAAGAGAGTTAGATGCACCATAACAGTTACTTTTGGGCTCGACATACAAATGAGATATTTCACATCGGCAGTAAATAAGCAAGCAATATCAAGATTTGATTGCATGTTAGAAATGAGCCTATAAAAAAGAATAATAGCAGCCTGATTTCAAGTGGCATTACAGTTTCAGAACCCAAATATGCTGGTATGAGCTAAAAACCTGCTGTACATGCTTGATTAATAAAAATGTGTTACATCATCATCACCACCAACAAAAACAAGAAACACACCCACATGTGCACACACATGATCTTGGTTTCAGCCTGGATGGTGCCACATGCTTATTGCATACCTACTATGTTGGCAACATATTAGTGGCAAAAGATCCAGTCTATGGTGGTCACACGTCCAACATGTATGGTGCCAATACCACAGAGCTCCAGCCCTCTTGTGTTAAAATGGTGCCACAATCTTAAACCACAACCACCACCACCATCACCTACCCTCCCTCCCTATCCCTAGTTTCAATTTTGAAGGCTTAAGTTCTTTGCTACTGTAACGACTTCTAATCATCAGGACTGTCATTGTACAAGCTAGACATTATAGCCCCTGGTGGTTTCCATCCCTGTCAATAACAGAGTGAACAATTAACTGACACAGGGCCTGCGAATGCTTAACATGGCAGACTTTCCTGGAATCAGCAAAAGCTGTATAGGGTTTTTCTTATGTTTTTTCTTTCTGTTTTTGGAAAACAACAAGAAGACACTTTGTTGTTGAACAATAAGAATGGATTGAAAGGGGAGAGATGGAACCTAATTCCTCATCCTTCTTGTAATCATGAAGGAAAATGTGCAAATAAATGACTCTAAATCTATGGTGTCACAATAATTTGCCAATAAGTAACTGGACCTTAAGTTATCTGCCATTGGAACTTGGAGCACAGCCTTTAGAAACCAACCAAACAATTGAAAACAAGGAGCAAGTCCTAGATCTAGTTGACATAATGGAAACAGAGGAGCCAATTAACCTACAAAGGAGTAGCTGAGAACACAGAATAATTGAATAACCTCCAGCTCTAACTATAACCTGCCCTTGACCACATGACTTTGACGTTGCTAGCCACTGGAGGAATTTGAAGATATCTCAATCCAAAATGGCAAAAGTTAATATCCTGTCTTCAAGCCCTAAACCAGTGAAAAAGAGCAACAGAAAATGGATACCTTCAACCAGCTCGAGGAAGTATGTATCATAGTAAGAAGAGATTGGAAGTCTTCAATTTAGGGAGATCATCACAATATCACACCAACAAAAATTGTCAACAGAAACCCAAATGTGATGAAGACCGAGGAAGGAAACATAAATATATGGGCACACTGCCACCAGCTCCATCATGCTGAACCTGTGGAGTCCTTACATAACTCAATCCGATGAGATCCATCTTGATTAGTCAAATGCAGGACATGGAAGTGAAAACTCAGTGTATCTCTTCACACTTCAGCCACTTTTTGAGTATGGTGAGTCTTAAAGGGATCGATATTGAGGTGACCAATCAATATGCTGAAGTCTAAAGGCCAAATTATATTAGGCAAAGTAACACATAAATGTTCTTTAGAATCAAAGGAAGAATCAACTGCTCAACAAATTTTTTTATCAACTAATCATGAGTACCCAAACCTAGATCTGCCTTCTCTCCCCTTAATGCATTCTATCCCAAACCCGAGTTTTGCTGAGGTCTTATTCACTTTCATTCTTCTTACTTCCCTACTTAACTAAGGTAAAGGGAGGGACATGGCCTATTTAACAGCTTTATTGCCATTGTTAGCCAACATCTTCTTCGTCCCTTGCCACATCGATAACTATAGTGAAAAAAAAAGAAAGGAAAGCCAAACGCATCTGGAAATGAAAGATTAATCTCTGTGTTTTCACGCGCAGACGATACATCCAGGGATTTTATTACTTCCTGAACAAAACATCCATCTTCCTCCAATTGGATAATGGATCGTCCAATTGAAAACGATAGCAGAACACATAGGCTATTAGAAGAAGTTCAACTAAGCAGATATAGATAGCAACCCATCGAACAACCTTGGTTCCTCCATGAGGGAGAATGGTAAATAAGCAGTCCCATTGATATGAGCAAAACAATAATATGCACTATCGTGTGCTCACACTGTTAAGGGAGTGACCAACATATTCTATAAATCTAAACCAAGACATACAGCTTCTTTTCTTTTTCTACAATCAATCAACGATTTCATGCAATTCCTATGATTACCAAGATCGCGAAATATCGCGCGCGAGAGTACCGAGGGCGAGGCGGAGGCGTTCGACGTCGCCGGACTCTGCAGCAGTGGCGATGGCGTGGAGGTCGGGAGGAAGCTCCTGCGGGCGGGACAACTCGACCCATTCCCTCCACAGGAGCCGCGATTCGGCTATTCCCCCTCGTTGAAATGGAAGAGGAGAAGAGAAAGAGGTGGAGTCCTTATTTGCTTCGAGAAAGATGCCGGGAAAAATGAAAAGAGGGTCGGCTGTTTACGGATAGTGCTCGTGAGGGTTGCCATCTAACCGTTAATCTTGATATCAGTTTTTTTTTTTTTTAAGACCAGCTGGGGTTAGGCCGACCCCCACCAGCATAGTGACAAAAGTTTAAAAGGGCAATTTCTGTAGTGAATTTCTCGGGAGATTTTCAACTTTCTGAATATTTCTAGAGACTTTTTTGGCAAAATTTCGAAAAAATAAAATAAAAAAATCAAACAAATTATCAAAAAGTTGAAAAAAAAACAAAAATAAATAAATAAAAATAAATTAATTGCACAATTAATTTTACATGCAAACAAAAATATATAAACTATTTTCAATCCCACTAACCATATCTAAGAAGTATCAAACATCAAATAGGTAAAAAGCATCAACTAAACCATGAACATAAAAGGCTTCTACGTATTAGAGAGCCCTACGTGTCCGTTGGTTTGCATTGACCAACTAATCTCCTATAATAAGGGCTTCTGTGTGTGCATCCTTGCAATGACTGCACAGATGCATAAACGAGTCTCACTGTGTATCCCAAGTATCCAGATGCGATAAGTTAGTATATGTCATCTCAAACACCTTCAAATTTGGAGGCCGTTCATAGTTACCAAGGACACGAAAAAGAAAGATAAACAATGGAAAGGAAGGACATTGTCTGCAAATTCATAAGCAAGGAACCCTGCATTTATGCAGTAAGGCTTGAGCACCACCAAAATTCAAAAAAACTTCAACTGTTTTTCATAAAAATGCTAAGAAAATAACAAGCATTACGAAAATAACAAGCAATGTGCAACTTATAACGTGAAAGGTGAGTTCTAAGCCAAATAACAGAGTTCCTTCAAAGATCATGAGAAGAAAGAGGAAGTTAAATAGTACCGAACATGATTTTCTATAAATATTCTTTAAAAAAAAAGGGAAAAACAAAAAGGAGTGACAATGCCTCACAGTTAAACAAAAAATTAAGAAATTCATCCTTCAAGCCTCAGAAAAGCCATATTCTCTCTGCTGTAGAAAATTTTGAGGACCTTTTGAACATAAGATATTCTTTCACCGCTTTTTAGCTTGAGGATAGCAAACGAAGTTCAGGTGAGTTTCTGAAGATTTATCTTCACAATGTATTCAATGCAGAAAGCAAAAGCTTTTATATATGCAATAGGTCATTGTAGTAAATGATTATGGAAGTTATAAAATGTGGTATAACTTGATGCAGATTGTCAAGCTTTTCATGGATTTGCATTGTGAAGTAAAGAAACAAAAGTTCCTTCTGATTTCTGTTATCATATCATCAATTGACATGTAAATCAATTTTGATCTATACTTCTGTTACATCTCCCTAGATTGGAACCAGTTTTCTTTGTGTGTATGAAAAATATAGATTTAAGTATTGCAATATAGTTGCTGCTGAAAGGGGCTCCATAAAATGCATGCATCATCCTTATCCGGGCAGGTTTACTTGACATGGTTAAGATTGGTTAATTTATCACCCAAAGCAAGAGTGTGTTTGTGAACTTGTTTTATTGTGGAAACCAAGTTTTTGCTTCTCAGGACCTATAGACAAAGAACCTGATGTTAGAAATTATTCATGCTAAAATAAGATCCATTTAAATATGTTGATAGATGAATTACAGTTCATGTTGGTGTCTCATAGATACTGTTGGTGCATGTGCTTGGATTTAATTACAAGTTCGTTAATTTTATGAAACATGAATGCATGTTCCTACTGATGGAAAAGTGAGACGTTTTGCTCTTTGTATATGGCAGTTTTGTAATACTATCATGTCTTTTATATAAAAAAATGTTTCTTTTTGAATGCGGAGCAGTTTTATTTCTTAAAGCACATATTAAACTTGACCTAGCTAGTTGTTCAGGAAAGAGTCGGCTTTCACAATTGTGGCTCATCATGGATTAGAGGTGTTATTCTGATGAGCATTGAAGATGGACATGATAGCATGCTAGGGATGGCCCAAATTGGTCCCTTGTACGTAGCAGTGTTGTGAGAGGCGTACTCCTCAGTACCTGAGGCGTACGCCTCAGAGGCGAAGTGCAGGCTCAACGCCTCGCTTCGCCTCATTGCATTTACAACCTTGCTTGAGAGTCTCACGTTGTGAGAGGGGTACGCCTCAGTACCTGAGGCGTATGCCTCAGAGGCGAAGCGCAGGCTCAACGCCTCGCTTCGCCTCATCGCATTTAACAACCTTGGTACTTAGTATATTTTTTGTTTATCCTTTGATCGAGGGTAATGGTGCACGTAGGAGCATTACTTTGTCCTACTCTTCAGTTGCATGTTATTAGGTTTTGATAATTATCACCATGGAACTTTCTGTAGGAATTGTGTTTGGTGGAATGTGATGGTGATAGAAGTTCCAGCTCAGATCCCATCATACGACATATGATCTGATTCATCCTATGCTGATCCTAGCCATCCAACAAATGGTTAGGATTAGTTTACATTCTCACCTGGATGTGGACTAATCTTGGTGCATCCAGATGTATCAGTTGAACGGTTAGGATCATCATAGAATTTCTTAGGACATATATAATATTTTTTTTTATACTTCACAGGGTTATTGATTCATTTCTATTAATAAGAACAACGTCTGGCATTCGTTGAAAACTGTTCTATTTGAATATGGCATATGATGGATGCCACATCCATCGTTAGTAAGTGGGCCGAGAGCATGAAGAAGAGAATCTCAGCGTCCTGAAAGTGGATGATCTGATGGTTTGTAAGAGTCACCACACTTCGGCTTGTGCAAAGGGTGATGTCCATGGGATTTGAACCTAGACATCCTGCCTAGCTGCCTAGGTCCCATCCCACTATACCAAATCCTTTTTGGGTCATAAAATGACAGTATTTTTTAAAATATTCGCAATATTTCCAACCTGCATGTGCGCGCGTGTACCTGATTATGCGTGTGTGGTTGGGATAGGGTGTGTACCGTACAACAATTACTCTGTCTCACGCACTCGGACGCCCTAGCCGAGGGAACCATTTCATTGTAACATATTAAAATATGATTGTATTGAAAGTGACTAGTACAATTTCATATTGTAGTACAAGGAGTACATATCTTAGAGAGGTAGGTGGCTCCAGCTGACAAGCCTGGGCAAGCTCCCAGCTCGGGTCGGGTCTGGAAAAGTTCAGGTAACTTGGCATAGTTCCGGTTAATGGGTTTGCGCCAATGTTGTCAGTATGGTGTAATGTGCCCGAGTTAGATATCAATAACAAACCAAGATGATTCGGCCTATTTTTAAATTTCATACAAAGTGTTTAATTTTTTTATAATAATTTTGTAACACGTGTCTTCATCTGATTAAAAATTGGCCGGCTGAGTTCAGAATCGAATCTGTTGATTCCCTGTATCGTTTTAAAAAACAATTTAGGGCTGATACCGATTATGACAACATTGGTTAGCAGGTTTTAAACATAGGTTAGAGATATGTGCTTGTTAAATTATTTCTCCAGCAACCAGCGGGAGCTCCACTTGTTTGGTAGGAGCAGCTAGTGCACGTCACCTTGCATTTGGGACGTTGCAGGTTCAAAACCTAATGGTGTAGTTGTATAACTGATAGGATCTGCCTAGTCCCAGCTTGCCTTTATATATAAATATATATATATATACCTGCAGCAGTCGCAGGGAACAGCTATGAGATGCAATGAAATTTCACTAAAAAAGAAGTGCCATTTCTTGCAGAAAACGTATTGCTGTTCCTCACACCTGCCCCAAGGCGATAATCTTTTTTTTTATAGGCAAGCTGAGGCTAGGCATAAGCCCCGAGGGCACCAGTTATACAACCATACTATTGGGATTCGAACTTGCAACAATTCATATTACAGGTCATGTTACACAAAACCCACGACCCACATGGGATCTTTGACAACATCCATGTTTTTTTTATATAGGCAAAGTCCTAGCAATTGTTGTTAGGAAGTGTTTCCATTTTTTTCTGAATAACCGGTGCAATCCACCTTAGTCACTCTAAAAAACTTACTATGTATCATTCCAAGAAATAAATAAATGAATATTTAGTTTTATTTATCGTCAAACTAGTTATATCACTACAAGAAAAATGTTAATTAGCGACGACAATTTATGACAAAAATAATTTATCGCAACTTTGCAACGGATTAGCGAGAGAAAATTAGTCGCCCCTAAAATTTGAATTAGTTGTAGAATTTGCGACGAAAAAATTCTGTCTCAAAATCCGTCGCTAATTAGCGACGGATTAGCGACGAAAATGTTTCATCCCAAACTCCGTCGCAACTTCACGACGGATGAGCGACAAATTTTTTTTTCACTAATCCATCGCTAAGTAGCGACGGATTTTGAGATAGAATATTTTCGTCGCTAATTTTTGAAGTAAAATGATGCAGCTAGGGCACGAAATTAACTCTTCTCTCTCTCTCCCCCCTCTTTCGTCGACCACCGCAACACTGCTCGCCATCTCTGCCCCCGCTCTCCAGCGACCCACCGATAGCTTCCTTCGGAGACCTCGCCGACCACCTCCCTCCGGCCTCCCTTTGTTGTTCCCCCTCTGTCGCCTCTTTTCCTTGATTGAGCCGTCTCTCCCGCTCACTATATTCTGGCCACCCAACGCCGGTGACCCCCACTCCGCGTCCGAACCACACTCTCTGCCTCATCGGCAACCCCACCTCCCTCTCCGGCAGCCTTGCTGTGCCTTTAAAAGGGCACAGAGGGTCGAACTCTCTCTGCCTTCCTCCTCTCTCTCCCCAACTGCGCATCCCCTCTCACTGCCACCCTCATCCCTCTTCGCCCTCTCTCCTCTACCGTCTGACCTCCAGCCTCAGGCCGACAGATCCCCCCCCCACCCCACCTGCAACCCTCGTTGACCTCCTCTTCTTCCTCCCCCTCTCGTCTTCCCCCCTCCATAACCTCCTCAATCGCTTTCTTCTCCCCTGACTTACGCCGATGACCTTGTCGTCGGTCATCCTCCTGTTTCGGTAGCCTCGCTTCGTAGCTGACCCACAGTCGTATCCCCTTCGCCGGTGAGTCTGCAAGTATATCGCCTTTCTCTCTGCCATGCGGTGGTGGAGCCCCTGTCGCCTCTTGATGGGTTGCTGCCCCTGCAGTATATAAATATGCATTGCAGGTGCGCAGCAGAGCAAAATGTGTGATCATTAATGCTAAGCATCGCATGCGGCTTAAAATGCCATGTGAAAAGAAACACGAAAAATGCAAATGCAAAAGCATGTAAATCGAGTAAATACTTGTGGTGAGTAAGTGATGCAAGCACATCACATGTTATTTACTTTCTTGGATGTAACACTTTACTGCTCACACACTCACTTAGTTGTGGGTATCTAGGACTGTTTTGTTGAAGTTTGGAGATCATGTTAAGCATGATTTGAATGTATGAGAATAGAAGTGCTCTTATTTTTGTAGTTCGGATTTCATGCTAGTCATGATAGTAGTTAGCGGGATATTGGAGTGTGTTTGTTGTAGGTACATGTTTGACATTGTTGTGATATGAATGATTGAATGTATTACAATGTTTGACATGACTATCCATGCTTGCATGAATTTATTTTCGATTTTATTATGCATTTTATATAAAATTGTATCATGAAAATATGCTTAAATTGAATGTATCGTGTTTGTGAATGTACAGAAAGAACATGAAAATGAGTTTGTGGCATGGTTGAAAGAGTTGGTAAGGACAATGACATACATTTTTTTTTGTGTAAACAGCAATAAGTTACTTAATTGGTCATGATCACAGTCATTATTTATGCTTGTAGGTCTGCTATGGTGATGTTAATGATCAAGGAATTTGTGATTTATAAAATGGTTCGACCAAAGTTGTGCAATGTTACAATGGGTACATCGTAAATGGTTATCGATTCCATTCAAAAGACTACGGTGTAAACAAGTCAACGATGAATAGTGACGTGTGTGTCAAGGGTAACAACTACTGTAAAAATGAACATGACTACTATGGTGTTGTAGAAGAAATAATGGAGTTGACTTACTTAGGCATAAATAATAAGGTAACTTTATTCAAGTGTCATTGGTTTGATCCCACAGCAACAAGAGTCAACAAAGCCTCAGACATTGTGGAGGTGAATTATAAATCAAGGTTTGGAACATATGAATCATTCATATTAGCCTCGCGAGCTCAACAAGTTTACTATACTTCATATCCAAATACAAGAAAGTCAGATAGAAATGAATGGTGGGCAGTTTGCAAGGTGAAGTCTAAACTATACCCCGAGTATGATCAGTTACAGAAAGACAAGATTGCTGAAGAGGGTGATTACTATTAATCAGATGATATGTATGACTTTTCTTATGGTCACGATGTCGCATATGGTATGCATGTCATATCTTCATTGTCCGATGACACACGTATGGAAGAATGTGATCCAAATGCTATACTAAGTAGATGAGCGCCCAATGAAAAAGAAGAAGAAGAGGACGAAGAAGAAGAATATGAAAGTCAAACAAGTGACGATAAAGCATACTCGAGTTAGTAAAATACATCTTGTAATATATACCTTATGTTTTAATATATTGCAATATTTGATGTTAATGATTTGAATTATTTGAATGATTTGAATGTATTGTATTAATGTTTGAATGTATTGCATGAAGTTATTTTCGATTTGATTATGTATCCATGAAGATATAGAGTTGTGTAACTGATCTAATTGTATTGCAAGTTAAGGATAAGTTATCCATGATTAGCAAGTGATGTCATCTCTTATGTTTTAATGTATTGCAATATTTGATGTGAATGATTTAAATGATTTGAATGTATTGCAATGTTTGAATGTATTGCATGAAATTATTTTTTATTTGATTATGTATCCATGAAGATATAAAGTTGTGTAACTGATCCAAATAAAATTTTTATTTGTTAGAATATGGTTTATGGAGGTCACAGTGGTCGAGCACCCAGTGGTAGCCAGTTTCAACCTTCATCTTCACGGGCTGCTTCAATAGGTATATCATTTAACTAATTGTATACTTGATTAGTTTAAATGCGCATTATGTGAATTTCTAACTCATTTTTCTATAGATAATGTTTCACATGTACATGACTCACCTACACCAACTATTC
Organism: Nuphar pumila; assembly: GCF_984573655.1. Classification (NCBI taxonomy): domain Eukaryota; kingdom Viridiplantae; phylum Streptophyta; class Magnoliopsida; order Nymphaeales; family Nymphaeaceae; genus Nuphar; species Nuphar pumila. The sequence goes on along the minus strand of NC_143261.1, from coordinate 97,187,472 downwards.
ATACAAGTCATGAGACAATGCTGGATGCATAGTCTTCTCAGTCTGACACACAATGACTCATTCAAATAGTGTATATCGATAATCGACCGTAAGTATTTCATTTTCACTTATCCAATACTTATCTTATAAATAGTGCATATTGATAGTTAATGTGTACCAATTCATGTGCAGCATGAGGTTCGAGCCATAAGAAGTAATAAAAGAGATTAGACAGTCACTAGTTCAACATCTACCAAGACTGGTCACTCAATGGAAAGAGTACCCGAAGGAAGTGTTGGACAGATTATAGTCCTCATTTATGGTATACAATCGTTTCTCATAGCTAATGTATTTCATATTTAATTTTTTGTTATAGTCATGTCCACTAAATTATTTATAGGCTTCGAATTGCTTCACGACTGTGATGGAGGAGCAGAACGCGATGCGGGTATGGTAGAAGGTGGCTGCCAGTCGATTTGTAGACATGCTGGATAATATGAAGACTGCAACAATAAAAGCATCTGGTGGGATAGATGATCCACTGCAGTGGAAGGGCCATGACCCTCCTACTATCAGGTCAGTTTTTTGGAATGCAATGTACGACAAGTAGGCGGGGCATGAATTTTGAAACCGCTTAGCGAAGGCTGCACAAAACCGAGCGAAGATGCCCGATGCCCATCTACACACAGGTGGATCTAGGACTTTTGGGAGCTACCTGAAGAAAATGATAACTCATCAATATATATATATTGTCAAATCTATAAGTATTGTTGCATACCTTTTAAATATTTTTTTTATCATTTAACCTCGCAGGAAGCAGAAAAAGGAGGCATTGTGTCTTACAAGGATGTGTTTGTTGAAACACATAAACGTATAAGAGCACGAGAGAGTTCGTATCAGAGAAGGCGAGAACGACAACAGTATGTATTTATTGTATTAATAAATATTGTAATATATAAGTTATCATAAACATTGTAATTCTTAATTATTAATCCATACTGTAATCATTACTTTATAGGAGTCATACGAGCAACATATGGTAGAGCAATATGGCGATGACTCCACTTAGCATCCGCCTTTTGATGCTACAGCATGGGTGACCACAATCGATGAACCCAAAAAAGTCGTGTGTTCGGGTTTGGGAGTAATATGAACACCTCACCAATCGTTGCCTCCTCCAACCATGACTCTCAGAGTTCTCCCACCATCATCAACTCCAAGCGTCTGATTGACCCTGCTAATTCTTGGGATGGTGTCTGCCAGCTTGTTAAGGACACAATGTGTGACTATTTAAATAATATAATTTTTGACGTTGTTCTTAATGAGTTATGCAACTTTTTTCGAGACAGAAGAACTTCGTCTGCAGGTGCCTGTCAGGTATGAAACTTTCATGTTGTTTGTTTCATGTCGTTAGATTTCAAGCTAGTATATGCATGATTTTATCACATATGAGCATGATTTCATTATTATGAAAGTTTTTGACTGCCTTATAACATATATATGCATAATTTCATCACTATTAAAGTTTTTTGACAACATTAGAACACATATAAGCATGATTCCATCACTATGAAAGTTTTTTACTACCTTAGAACACATATATGCATGATTGAATCACTATGAGAGTTTTTTGACAACCTTAGAACACATATCTGCATGATTGAATCACTATGAATTTTTTTCTGTCAGCCTTAGAACACATATCTGAATTCTGTTAATGTCATTCACTTTATTGCTAGCTAGTCTATGTGTAATTCACTCATGTTACTTTGATTACCTTAGATTAGGTGCATTGCATATAATTTATTTTATTATATTTTGTTTATCAATACTAACCTTTATTTTCACTTGTAGGATGCTGTAGATAATCAACGTAGAGGAGCTGATGGAGGCATGGATGAAGGGGCAGATCGAGACAATAAAGAAGATGATGCACAAAATCTTGGCAATGATTAGATTTATGTGTTGAATTTATTGTACCTTCTTATTGTTTCAAAAGAAACTCTTTATAAATGTTCACTTGTAAATAATTAGAACTTGGCAATGATTATAGTGGATCGATAAATTGTTTCAGCTGCTTTGTATATATATTTTTTATGTGTACTTTATTTTTTATACACAAGATATATAAATTGTATAACAAGAAATTTTTCTCGATATTTATATTTTAAACAAATTTTTAAATTTTTTATTATTATTTACGACAGATTAGCGACAAATAATATCCATCTTTAATTAGTATCAGCCTCCAATTTAGCGACAGATATTTATCCATCGTAAAAGTGAATTGGCTGATGTTTTGAGATGGATTTTAGTCTGTCGCAATTCTGACACTACAATAGCGACGAATTCGTATATATCGCAAAACCAAATCTCTGTAGATTAACGACGACCTTGCGATGAATCATGACATTCACTAATTCATCAGAAATTAGCAACGGAAGTAGCGACATATATTTTTCATCGCTAATTAGCGTCTAGGAAATTGCAATGAAAGTTATCCATCGCTAATTCGTCGCTAAACTGTTTAGCGATGGATTAGAGACGAATTACGACCATCGCTAATCCACAGATTTCTTGTTGTGGAACACATATAAGCATGATTTCATCACTATGAAAGTTTTTTGACTGCCTTATAACACATATATGCATGATTGAATCACTATGAAAGTTTTTTGATAACCTTAGAACACATATAAGCATGATTTCATCACTATGAAAGTTTTTTGACTGCCTTATAACACATATATGCATGATTGAATCACTATAAAAGTTTTTTGACAACCTTAGAACACATATATAAGCATGATTTCATCACTATGAAAGTTTTTTGACTGTCTTATAACACATATATGCATGATTGAATCACTATGAAAGTTTTTTAACAACCTTAGAACACATATAAGCATGATTTCATTACTATGAAAGTTTTTTGACTGCCTTATAACACATATATGTATGATTGAATCACTATAAAAGCTTTTTAACAACCTTAGAACACATATAAGCATGATTTCATCACTATGAATTTTTTTGACTGCCTTATAACACATATATGCATGATTGTGATACATAACACATTTATTTGACATCCTTATAAACCATATATGCATGCTTGAATGACTATGACATTTTTTTGACAACCTTAGAACACATATCTGCATGATTGAATCACTATGATTTTTTTTGCCAGCCTTAGAACACATATCTAAATTCTGTTAATGTCATTCACTTTATTGCTAGTCTATGTGTCATTCTGCCATGTTACTTTGATTGCCTTAGATTAGGTGCATTGCATATAATTTATTTCATTATATTTTGTTTATCAATACTAACATTTCGATTCTCTTGTAGGATGCTGGAGATGATCAACATAGAGGAGCTGATGGAGGCATGGATGGAGGGGCAGATCCAGACAATGAAGAGGATGATGCTCCGAATCTTGGCGATGATTAGCTTCATGTGTTGAATTTGTTTCGTATACTTGTTGTTTCAAATGAAACTCTTTGTATATGTACACTTGTAACTAATTAGAACTTGTCGAGGATTATACTGGGTTGTTAAATTTGTTTCACTTATATCTTGTGTTAAATTTGTTATACCTGCTTTGTATATGTATTTTTTGTGTATTTTGTTTTTTGTACACAGGTTATATAAATTGTATTACGAGAATTATTTTCTTGATATTTATTATATTTCAAACAAAATTTTTAATTGTTTTTTAAAATTTTGCGACGGATATTATCCATCACAAATTTAGCGACAGATATTTATCTCTCTCAAAAATTGAATCATTCGATGTTTTGCGATGGAATGTAATCCACCGCAAATCCGTCGATAAATGGGCGACAAAATTTAGAGATGAAAAAGTATCCATCGTTAAATTTTATCGATGGATTATCGATGGATATGTGTCTCTCGCAAAACCAAATCAGTCCTTATTTAGAGATGGATCATGACATTTGTTAATTCATCGCGAATTAGCGATGGAAGTAACGACAGATCAGTTTTGTCGCTAATTAGTGATCAGGAAATTGCGACGGACGCTGTCCATCGCCAAGCCATCACCAATCCGTCGCTAAACAGATTAGCGACAGATTAGTGTCGGATATTGTCCGTCGCTAATCCTCAGAATTCTTATAGTGTATTAATGTTAGTTTTTCAGTTGATTGAAATGACCAAAGCATTCTTGAAAATATGTGATTACCTTTAGGGTATAAACAACTTCGTTTCGTTTCGTTTTGGAGGGAAAAAAGCTTAAGGAAAAAATCCACTTAAATGACAACCTCTTGCCACTAATTTCAAAAACCTCTACATCGAATTGAATTAATTTAATGAGAAATTGGGTTTTTTATTTTCACTAAGTTTTTTGTTCAATATTTTCTGTTGATTTTGGTTGCTTTAAAAACACATCAAATTGCCATTTTTTTGAAGGAATAATAATTCATTAAAATGCAAGAGTAAAACAAGCAATACATAACGCAACGAAATATCACCTCCACCAGGACCCATAACAGTGTCTCAACAAAAATCAGAACAATGCCCATTTTATTGCTTTTTGATAAACTTATGTGTGTGTATATATATAGGGTAATTGAAATATGTAAACCAACAAAATATATGTAAAACTATATGCATCATTTTTTTTTTAAATTTTATGCAATCTAGATGCTTGGTTTTATAGAAACAGGCTCTTAGATCATATAATCACGATGTATAAGAAGGATCTTTTAAGGCTTGAAAATCAACGGCTCATATTTTCATTAATATTGAAGCATGCAAAATCACATTTCTTGACCCTATAGTCAATTCCAAGCAAATGAACCACATTGAATGCATCTGTAGGGTTAGATTTGTATATATCCAGTAACTTTGTATGATATGTACCAAGATTTTCACATAATTTTTTTTTTAAAATTTCACTGTACACATGAGATCTAGAGGCTTGGTTTTATAGAAACAGACTCTTAAATCATCTTATTAAGTTGTATAAGAAGGATCTTTTAAGGCTTAAAAATCAACTGCTCATATTTTCGTAAATATTTAAGTATACAAATCCTGTTACCATGATCCAATAGTTAAAAATCCAATAGTTGATTCCCTGTTACCATGATCCAATAGTTGCATCTCCCGAAAGTTGTGAAGGTTTAAGAAACGCGCCGGATTTTGCCTTCCATTGGCTGCATCTCCTGTCTGTAATAAGTTGCTCAGGTTTAAGGTCAACTGCTCTTCGCAGCCACAAACCTTCACGTCCTGCTTAAAGACAACATCTAAAAGCCATCCTCTATCACATGATTATGGTCAATATACATTCCCCGCACCTGTCATGTCTAAGGACTGAATAATTTAAAGAGAGACCCCGTCTCCGAGTCCGGATCAGGTATAATATGATTGCACAAAAATTTTGCATTGAGCAATTGACTGCCTTCCATCAGGTCTTGGGCCCCACACCTGACTGGCCTGTCTTCAAGATGGAGGGTGATCTGGTGCTTGAAGCACAAACATCTGTGCAGTCATATTGCACTTAGTCTTTTCACCCCGTCTCTTCGTTCCCTTCGTACTTAGGACAGGTTGGTATCCAAAGTAAACCCTTGAGGAGGAATATATCTCTGGAGAGAGATCGGGAGAGCCTAAATCGCATTGGAAAACTTCAACTCCATGGACCACTTCATGAATCTTGTGATAGATTCAGAGGAGCAGCCACCTGCAGGCGTCACCAACAACCTCCCCCTCCTTCCTCCTCTTGACGTCTTCGACATCACCTCATGCCTTCCTCAGACTCCCTTCTACGAGCCACCCTTTGTCGACGACGTGGGTATCAGCTGTGATCAGGAGATTGGTGGCTGCTCCTCTTCTGAGGAAGCCAACCACCACCATGCCCAGCTGGTTTCATCCCCCACCAAATCGGCAGCCCAAACATCAAGGTCTATACTCTCAGAGAGAAACCGGAGAGGGAAGATGAAGGAGAGACTCCTCGCTCTCAGGTCTTTGGTACCCAAAATAACCAAGGTCGTGTTAATTTCTTTGGAAGAAGAACCAACGTCTTTTTTGAGAGATTTTTTAAAAATCTTTTTGAGAGAGAAGAAGAACCAACGTCGTGTTAATATTATTGTTCATCTTTCCTTAACATGTCGGTCTATTACTGCAACCAAACAGCAGGACTCATCCCAAAAAAGAACTGCATTAAGAAATGTGCTAAATTCTCTCTTGATCAGTGCAGATGGATAAGGCTTCACTAGTAGGAGATGCCGTGATTTACGTGCAAGAGTTGAAAAAAGAAGCAACGAAACTATCGGAAGAAATTGCTCAGCTAGAGTGTCGTCTACAAGGAGCAGGAGCAGGAGGAGGAAGTGGCTTTAAATCTGATCTAGATATTCCAAAGCAGGATGGTATTAGAGAGAATGAATTTGCACATAAGAAGATACTGCAGGTACGTGCAACAATATTTTGATTCTCTCATGAAATGTCAAAAGATAAATATATCATCTTTTAATTTGTTACCTAAACCATGGAATAGTGAAATTAAGTAACCAAAAATTCATGGATGCAAAAGAGAACATAGAGAATATCATTGATCATAATGTTGCAATGTTTTTGTCTAATGTTAACAATATTGTGTCTCCATTCATGTTAAACAGAAGGCTGAGATTCTCTTCTGCGTACCGTCTTCTCAGAAGTCAGAAATGAACATAAGGCCAAAACTTCATTGCTGATCTTATCTCAGAAGTTATTTCATTGTGCCATCCCAAATTTTGCCATTCACCATCAATCTTACCAGTCCACTATTCCCGAATACTCACCTAGATCTCAACTTCTTTTCAAAGTACACTGACCCCATCATCACTCGTTCCATCTACTTAGGCTCAGCTCCGGTTTCTCATTTCTTATCAAAGCTGCCAATAAGGAAAAATAGCAACTACCATCAACAGTTAGTTTTCCTCTTATTATTTTGTTGCCTCTTGTTTTGAGCTGCCAATAAGGAAAAAGAATAACTAATATCTGCAGTTACTCTTCATCTTATTATTTTGTTGCCTCTTGTTTTACCTTCCTTCTTTTAGCGTTATTACACCTAAATCTCATTGCATATAGCACATCTAATATTGGCTAACTCCTTATCTAAGTTACAAACATGAAGGCAAAGATTACACATGGCCCTTTGCGTTATCAACGACACCACCACCACCATCATCTTCCTTTCTTTCTGAAAGTTAGGCATGACCATCATCATCATCTTCTTCCTTTCCTTTTCTCTCTGTCTACTTACAGTAACACTTATAACTGATGCTTTCACTGTAAGGCTACCCATATCAAATGTGCATGTCAAACATCTTTAGCATCATTTTCCACTGCAATATTCTCTGTTACATATGATTTCTTCGAAACCCACAAGTTTTGTTCTATTGATTTGGCAAACAAAGTACCTGAGTCACCTATTTTTGTGGTCACGCTAAACTTTAGTTTGCAATAAATAGTCTCAACAAGTCCTTCACCAGTACTCATTTGTTTCTTGTACTTCTATCAGTACTAGTACTACTTGTAGTACTACTATTGTTGTGAGGGTGCTGTATTGAACTAGTACTGCATTGATATTAAATTTGTGATTTAATTTTGCACGATAAACATGAATGATTATTTTGCCTTTCTTGCGTTTTTCTCATTGATTATATCACTGCACTTTGACGTGGAACCGACCCGTAGACCACTTTTTTTTGCTTTTCGTTGAATGCAACACTCCGTGGAATGAATCTTTCACAAACTTGAAATCATTAATTCAATATCATTTTTTAAACTTAAAAAAAAGACATGATCTCAAGGATAATGCTCGTATGCTCTTCTACCGATTTGTGTTCTTACATGACTTATCACATGGCAACAAAAAATTGTCCACTGCAAATTTTAAGTTGAATAGATTGTTCCAGGCAAGGTTATGTTTTCTGCATTTGTAAATGTTTTCAATGGATATTTATTTGTACTGTCAAATCATGTCGGAATTCAGAAAATTCAGAAAATATCATGCGTGCTTATGGTGCATATATATTCTAATATAATTAAAAGGGAATATAAATGCTAATACATTTTACATCTGATTAAGCTAAGAAATCTGAATCTCCTTAAGGTATTATTGATCTTCTAATTCTTGTAGATGACATGTTTCTTTATTAATTTCATCATTAGCATATACACAATCCTATCACATTGAATCCCCTACAACATTGACACTCTTAGTCATCATTCAGGACTTTTTTTGCCATATTTTGTTACATTTAGGCTAAATAAGAAGCATCATAGAAGATTGTACGTAAGGGCCTCATAACAAAAGACCCTAGTTGTCTCAGTAACATTTTGTAGAGTCTAACAATGTCTATAGGCACCAAATGCCTTGTGATGACATTTTCATGAATACCTTAAGGACATTCATGTCAATTACTGCAAAATGGGCGCATCAAATGCACTTGTTGTAAAACATATACACATTTGTATCAAAATGGTCAATGTTGTCTACAAATAAGTTTTGATGGAAACATGTCTTGTGTATGTGACTGTACCTCATCTTTATTTTCATTACAAAAAGAAAGTCTAGAAAATTTATGAGAATGTTGCCATCACATGAAAAGGTTCTTGAAATCCAAAAGTAAAATCTGACCATAGTTACCAGTCCCGTTCCACTAATCCCCTATGCCATCCCCCATCTTCACACCCCTCTTAAATATTATGATGCAAGTTGTTTTGCTCAAATCTGACCTTATAGATGGATTCTTATGGAAAATTCATGGGAAGCACGCTTTTCATCGTATAAGAAGCCCCATTTCTGACTTGAGAAACCTACTTTGTATGGAAACACATTTTCTATGTGTTTCTCATGCATTTCACTTAAATAAGGGATCTTTTTTTTTTGTAAAAAACTAAAACACATGCATCGTTTAAAATTTTTAATTACTTGTTTTTAAAAATATATTTTTACATAATTTTAATGTCAAGAAAGATCTAATGTAACCGCACTATTTTTTCCTTATTTCATGAACCTATTCTATCTAATCTTTTTAAATAGTTTATTTATAGCATTTTTTATCTGATTAAGAGCAACTAAATTGTACACTTGATTACATAAAGTATAAATACCTTTTCTGATTGTTATGTGTTTCTTAAGTTTATTCCCAAATTCTTATTATCATGATGTTGCTGGGCAAGTTTGTGTAAACTTATAATTAATATTTTTCATAGTATTACCGTATTTGCACTTTTGATACACATATACACATACACACATACATATGAGCCTAAAAAAAATCACTTTCAATTTCCATTTTCCAAGACGTTTCTTGTTTCGGTTTTCTTTCTAAGAAACCTTCAGAAGAAGAAGTGAGCATAATTGTCTCACACATGCAGAATTTGTCCATAGACCATATTTAAGTGACTAGAATAAAGCTACCAGGCATAGATTTACCTTGAAAGATCATCTCATTCCTTATTTTTGGAATGCTAGCACCTACAGATTCTCAGTTCTTCTCGTTGGGAAATTTTCCTCATCTTTCTAGTTCCACGGCAATGTTACTAGTTGGAGCCCTCGTCTACCAAACAGGTGTGTGATTCTTTTCCATATGGCATGACTTGTTTTCTTGATGAGGAGAAACCGTCACCGAGAACCAGGCTGATTAATGGGCCCACCCCTGCGAGGTAAACCATGGCATGGGTTGTTGTGTTAGTAAAATCAACTAATTACTATAGTTGATGTCATGTAAAAAGTAAAACAGATGCGCTTGCTGCTACGGTAGCTTTGAAACTAAAAAAGATAACAACTTTTCAAAATTTTTCACACTGTAAAACAAAATACATTGCACTATTTATAAGGAGAAAAAATAAATAACTGAACCACAACTCACGTCTAGGGGTGGCAATTTCTGACCCGACCCGCCAACCCGACCCGCCAACCCGCCTCTTAGGCGGGTTCGGGTTGGGCTTAAGCCAACCCGTTTAATAAACGGGTCGACCCGCGTAACCCGTTTATTAAACAGGTCGGGTTCGGGTTGGGGGTATGCCAACCCGCCAACCCGGCTGACCCGTTTAATAAACGGGTTAGGCGGGTGGGTCAACCCGCCAACCCGTCTGCCCGACCCGCCAACCGACCCGTCAACCCGACCCGCCAACCTGCCTACCTGCCAACCCGATCCGTCAACCCGCCAACCCGACCCGCGAACCTGAAAACCCGTTTACCCGACCCAACCCATTTATTAAATGGGTTGGCGGGTCGTGTCGGGTTACCCATTTATTAAACGGGTCGGGTTCGTGTTTGCCACAGCCGACCCGTTTAATAAACGGTTCGGGTTCGGGTTGAGGTATGCTGACACGCCAACCCGCCAACCCGACCCGATTGCCACCCCTACTCACGTCTAATAACTTCTAGCACAACCTCATTTCCTTAAAACAAGAAAACCACTTTTTCTAACTACTACCATACTTCCACTTCCTAAATTTTAGTCACTACTTTTGAAACTTCTATTCAGGTAGATACACATTTTTACATCACCCTTACAATTCTCCCCCTTGATGTAAAAACCCAAACACGCCTAATGAGGACTTAAACTTGACAAACTTTTGAACAGGAAGAGTTTTTGTGAATCCACCTGCAACTTGATCATTTGTTGGACAATGCTTAAGCACAACTTCTTTGTTTGCCACAACCTCTCTAATGAAATGATGATTGAGTTCAATGTGTTTTGTTTTGCCATGGTATACTGGATTTTTTGTCATTGAAATAGTGGCTTTATTATCACAAATTTTTTTTTGCTTGATCTTGGGCATGACACAAATCTTCAAGGATGCACCTCATCCAAATAGCTGCAATGTATTCAGCTTCGACTGAAGATAAGGCCATGGAGTTTTTTTTTTTTTTTTAACTCCATGATACGACTCTCGACCCAAGTCCAAACACGAATCCGCTTGTGCTCTATTGATCATCCACCAAATCTGCCTAGTCACTATCAATAAAACCAAGCAATTTACAATTAGTAATTAGTTTGAACCACATTTCCTTCTTTTTTTGCTTTTCATAATTCTTGTTCTCTCTCATCAACTGAAAACAATATTTCTTAATGTGCCCCTTTTTTTTTTGTAATGATGACACTCCATATTCTTGTATCTTGATCTTGATTTGCTTCAACTTTTATCTCTACCCTTCTCACCCTTAAATTTACTTCTCCTCCCAGTCTCAATGACAAATGCCTCTGACTGTGGAGAATAGCCTTGAGATTTCCTTCTCAACTCTTCATTGAGGACACCAGCTTTAACAAGCTCCATAGAAACAACACCATTAGGAGCAGAGTTGGTGAGTGAGGCCCTAAATATCTCCCATGAATCCGGTAGAGTAGCAAACATCCAAAACCCTACAACTTCATCTTCAAATTTAATACCCATGCCAGACAACTGATTAATAAGCCCTTGAAACTCATTCAAGTGTTCGGCTATAGAGCTTCCTTCTTTATGCATGAGTTGCATCATCCGTCTAAGCAAATATAATTTGTTGTTGCCGGTCTTTGAAACATATAAATTTTTAAGCTTAGTCCACAACGTCCTTGCATGATTCTCATGTTGAATATGATTGTAGACATTCTCATCAACAAATTGCCAAATAAAAACAAACTTGCACATGCTCAAATTCTCATTCTTCATCACTTTTAGATTCAGGTTTTTGAGTAGCAAACACAGGAAGATGCATAGCCTTAACAAACAAAAGATCTTTCATCTTGTTCTTTCATAAATTATAATTTGTGTCATTCAAACTAATCATCCGACTTGTGCTTATATTCATTCTTGAATCTGAGGCTCTGATACCACTGTTGTTGAAAAAAAAAGCACAAACCGAATGCAACTACTTCTCAAATGAAGGCGATGACAACAAAGTACCTAGAAGAAGAACACTTCTATGCCTTGCACATCACACATAATATAACTTCTTCTACCCGAGCTCCAAAATAAAACCCTTATCATCCAAGGGATACCATAAAATATACATACTTCGATTCATAAGAGCAAAGGATAATAAAAACATAAAGAACACAATAAGAGAGAGACACACACTAATTTTAACGTGAAAAACCCTCGCAAAATGAGAGGTAAAAACTACAGGGTTGAGAGCAACCCAACAACAACTCCACTATGTGATTTAAAGAATGACTACAAAAAGACATACACAATGCCTACCCAAAATAAGCCTACAAATCACCACAATAGAGAAACATCAAAGCAAATAAAGAGGTGAAAGTGGAAAAATTTCACCTAATCAATAGTGATGACCTTTTCACAATAAAAGCCCTCTTTCTCTTGACCTAATCTTTACAAAATAAGAAGGGGATAAAGAAAAGAAGATGAAGAACACCAACAATCAAAGTTTTTCTTCTTTCTTCCTCCTCTTCCACTCTCTTTCTCATAATCTTGTGGAAGCTTCACACAAAATAAGAGGAAGAAACTCTCTTCCCTCTCTTTCTTTCTCTCTTTTCTTCAAAGAGAAAAACCCAAAAAGACTCCTCCAAGCGTACCATTATGCCCTCTTTTCTCCTTTTTCTTTCTTTTTTATTTTTTCAATTTTAGTCTCTCACTTCTTGCTATTTTCCTCCTTTTTCAAGCAAAAAAAAAAAATGCAAGGTGAAGTGTCTCTTCACCTTCCTTGAATCGGGTCTTCCACACGGAGGGGACTCAAATCCAACACGAAAAGTACTCATGCATTGTAGCTTACTACTATGAAATTTCTTGATCAATGTCTCAAAATGTGATGCTTTCACTGCTTGCACAAAAGGTAGGCAACCTGAGGAATTTGATTTGCAAGACTACATGCTTCTAATCAGTCGTACTATAGTAATAAATGCAACTTTGTGGGGATGGAAGTTAATGTTAGGAAAATCGCTAGCAAGAAACAACCAAAGGAAGCAATGAACAAGAACGATCAAACAAAATACAGGAAGAACACAGATTTACGTGGAAAAAACTTTCCTCAAATCCGAGAGAGAGTAAAAAACCACGGCCGCCCAGAGAAAAATATTATTGCTCTTCTCCGATTGTTACAAGAGGAAGAAAGAAAAAAGAGAATATATACAAGGCAAGGGCGACAACCCTAACCAAATCGGGTCTGTTCCATAAGAAATCGGGTCTCAAACATAAGCCCCCCCCAAAAAAATTTCTTCTTGGGGGGGGGGGGTAACCCCCCTTTCTGCAAGGGCAAAAACTATGAATCAGGCTCCATAACTCATCAATTAAAAGATCAAATGACTTTCTTTTACTCACTTGCAGTCTAATTTTTAAGTCTTGTATGGTGTTTAAGAAGTTTTCCAACAAATTCTTATTTTTAAGAAAGAAAAGGGCATCATATGTGAAGAAGTTATGGTTCCATCTAAATGACTTGATTGCACTAAGTGTAATATTACTTTGCACTCCTTTTAGAACAAAAAAAAATCAGTCTCTTAGTAACAATTAAAAACAAATATGGAACAACAAGTCCACTTAAAAAATACCTCTACTACCTCCCAAAATCGGGATTGGGTGACCATTTATGAGATTTGCAAAGCACGTAGTATTTACACACTAACAATTTTTAGATAAAAAACTCATGAAATCTAATAAATATTAGAGATTCTTATATTAAATCGCAATCCACTTTGGTTGTATGCCTTTGCTAGGTCACTTTTGAATATCACATTTTTCTTTTATCTCAGAAAGAGGAAGCAACTGATCAATTTGTGAGCCACAAAGATTCTTTCTTTAATGAAATATATGAGCACATTTTGTATGTGTTCATGTATGATGGATTAAGATCGTTGAACACATATGTCTCCCTAGTTTATGAATAAGTTCGTAGGCAGATGCTTTTGCAATATAGGCATTCACTTAGGAGAATATATATTTTCTCTAAATGTCTCTCTTTTAACACAGGAAGTTAATCAATATAGCCTGTCAGCAGGTTTGCCCAGCCAGTGTAGACTGGGTCTGGGTTCGGCCAGTCAGATTGGCCTGGGCTGAACTAAGCCACTCAGTTTGGTTGATCTGACCTAGTTAGGTGCAGACTGTTCCTGAACTAAGTGCCTCAGTTCATGTCCATCTGGCTGACCTGCCCTATTCAGGTTTGAGCCATGACCTGGTTCAGACCTGATAGGTCTGAGTATGGTCCAAACCTGGTCTAAATCGTGGGCACAGTTCATGCCGGGTCTGCCCAAAAAGGGTGAGCACCCTGGTGAATATATAAAGCCTATTTTTTTCTTTATTCTTAAAAAAAATGTTTTACATATGATTGTTATGTATATATATATATTGATTTGTTACATACTGAATATCATATGTAATTTAAAAGAGTTAGGTGTTATAACCAATTTTGAAAGAGTATCACATGGTGAGAAGGTTCGAATAAACCATATTATGTCTATGGTTGTGTTTCGAGAATGAGACATTCTTTTAACCTTCTAACCATGAGTGTGTTTTGAATCTTCGTCTCATGGGTGAGTCAAGTTTATACTCATGTTTCAAAAATCACTTATATTTTCAAAAATTCAATCTTAGATATAAATCACTTTCTTGATCATGGATGAGTTACAAAATAACTAACATGTGAGGTATTAACATTTTTTAATCTATGAATGAATTTCAAAATTGCATAACATATGTGGTACTAACATATCTATCCATGAAAGAGTTATAAATTCATATTTCTTTTTATGAAAAATACAAACCCTAAGTATGAACCGTATTCTAACCACAATGAGTTACTAGAATGCTTAACATATGAGGAAAATTGCATGTTTATTCATGAAAGAGTTATGAAAATGTCATCAATAGTGGGAATCACATCTCTAACAATGATTGTGTTAGAAGTAGTATGATCCATGAAATACAAATACAAATCTTTCAAGAATGATAAAGTAACCAAAACAACATGCAAATCACTGTCATAGCATGAAACCTGGTTCAAAATGATGAAACACCATTAGTATTGGTGAACATCCTTTTCAACCATGGGTTTATGTCAAAAATGCATAACATGTAGATGAAGAATCATGATTTTATCCATGAAGAGTTCTTGTCCATACCCACATGCACTACAAAAATGCATGTTTGTATGGTTGGGAGAAAGAAGAAAAGTTTAGATAAAAATCAAAATGCAAAGATAAAGATTAACTTACCTTTTTTCCTTGAAATGATGCTTTGAATCAAACCTCAAGCTTTGTTCCTCAACCACAAATCATGTAGAATAGAGTTCCTTAAGGCACCCTATACTATACTTGTGTGGGAAAAGAGAGAAACTCCAAAAATATTGGGAGAAAGGGAGATATAGAAGAGGAGAGAGAAAATGTTTTAGAATGCCTCTCTTCTACTTTTTGAGAGGTATTTACAGGCAAAAATTCATGAGTAGGTAAGATGTGTGGTTTAGATTATATGTAAGAAGATAGATGATTGAGATTGGTCTAACCCTCTTCTCAAAAAAAAGTTCTCAAGATTGACCCTTGACTTCCTCTAGTCTTGTGAAGACTTTTACAAATTTGGTAAGTTATAAAAATGCTATTATTTCTAGCCTTTTTTATTTTTGATTTTCCAAGGATCTGTAGAAATTCTACCTTGGGATCCATATGAAATCCCATTGGCTACATTTACCAAGATATGTGTCTCTTGGGCTGAAGAGATTTCTCCCAAAAATGTGTCCCAAAATCAACCCCTTGCAAGTTTATAAAAAGGGCTCTCTAAAGTTAGGATTGTTTGAGAAAATCATATATAAAACAAAATAGTGCAAAGACATTGAGTTCTTTGAGTTTATAGAGAATTACTGCACGACTGTAAAAGGGTTGTGAAAGGTTGACCATCACTAATGATTCTCAGCGTTTTCAGCCCACCGAATCTGCACTTATAAATAAGCAAGTCCCTATATGGAGCACACAATAGCTCCCTGGTCACACTTTATGGGGATTTTGTTTGCCTCTAAGAGCTTCAGCTCTGGGTTGGCTAATTCTATTGGAAAAAGGTTCAGACACAAGAAAATCTTAAGTGGGGCTTTTCCTTAGCCACACAATGTCAATTATGTCAGCTACTGTTGAGTCAACACTTAATCTCTTTCGGAGCTGCATCTTTATACACAGGCTCTATCTTTTGGCTTGGGATGACACATCCCTCTCTTGGCCACCTGATACAACATTAAGGGACCTACTGATCGCTGATCAAGCGATAGTTAAGCTCAGAAAGAAGTGGGAACTTTGTTTGGCGCTGTTGGTCATTGATTGCTTGGATGACCTTCTAGCTCAAAAGAAATGATAGAATATTTAAAGGAACAGGTTCCACTATTGAATCAGCTCTATCATTGGATCTTGGCATTCTAGTCCGAAACAAGTGGCCTCAAAGAAACACAGATTGGATTGGCGCTAAAAGAATTGGTGTTTAGGAGAACTTTGCATTCAGATATTGTAACAAACTTTACCAGGACTTAGCTATAAGGGGAGTGTGATCGTTCTACACTCTCCCATCCTCTGCTGAACTATTACTTACCGCAACTACCTCTTGGATGATCTCTCATCACCCATCTGGTGTTGCCTGCTTGTAAAATTTCTTCCCATTTTGATTGAATTTACTTTATTTCAAAAAAATATCATTCATTAGAGATGCTAAAATAATATATGCATTAAGAATTATTAAGGGCGAGAAACTTAATAGACCATGTCACGGAATACGATACCATGATAATGTGTTTGGAAATTAAAAAAAAAAATGTGAAAAAGTAATTAGGATAAAAGGTTCAAACTGGCCCCCCAAGGAATAAAAATAAAGAAAAGGAGGGACATGCAATGCAGCTTACTATTTTCAAGTTTTTTTCTTTCTGTTGCATTACATTTCAAATATTTTGCTCTATCAAAATAGTGTTCTTTTTTTTTTACATATTTTAACTTTTGACTTGGGGAATCCAATTAAAAAGGGAAAAAAGGAGGTGAATGAAATAATATTGCAATATTACCCAATATTTCAAATTACTGTAACATTAAGATGTATCTTTAATTCAATTGAATTCCCTTCATTCTGTAGGTGGTTGTGATTAGTATAGACAGCTGTGAGTTTTACATTAAGATCTTATGCAAGGCAGCAAAGGGAGTGGCGGTGGGATTATTACAAGTACTGGAGTCTCTCGAGCATATAATCATTCAGACTTCCAACGTAACTATCCATGGAGAACATATCAACTTGACTTTTACAGTTCATGTGAGTACATCTCCCATATTTCTTATTGGAAAAAACATTTAGTATACAATGAAAGTACAGAACTATTTAGGTGGAAATCATAGGTTCAAGATATATCAACTCAATCTAGCATGATTTTTTGAGTTATAAGTTTTGAAATATTACGAGTCATTGGTTTTTGAACCCTTTCAACAGCCTGTTTAGATGTCACATCACGGGATCCAAAAGTCACTATCTACTAAACAAACCATGTAGATCACATCTGTAACATCTGAACTAAAAAAAATGTTTTTTTTTTAAATGATGATTTTTACTCAATAGTTTTGGACCGTCATTAGTACAAGATTTTTACTCTTTATTTTTTTATTTAAAGAAAGATATTTACCCTTTATATTGCTGGAGAAAGGAAAATAAAATCTTACACATAAGCGAACTGGGTTTTACCCAAATGTAAGAATTGTATTTTAGGTTGGTTTCTCTCTTTTTGTTACGATCATAAGATGGAAGAAATCTAATTAACTTCATGGTCTTTTTTCATCCATGGGGATCATAATCAATCACATTGAGCAGACTAGCTGCTAATTTATTTATTTATTTCACTTGATCAACTCTGGTCAGGCGCTGGTAATTTTAGTTTTGAGAGAAAAATATTTCACTTGATCAAGGCTCTGGTGATCAGGTACTAGTAATTAAGAGGCTTCTGTATACTAATGTAGATTTTGACATCAGGTCAAGGAATATAGTGTGGAGATCAATGAGGCTGCCATGAAGTTATCATTGTTGACCAACTTGGTAAAGCAAGGGTTCGACATACCTCCCGAGTCATCTAGTGGGACACCTTAAACAGAGAGAGAGAGAGAGAGAGAGAGAGAGAGAGAGAGAGAGAGAGAGAGAGAGAGAGAGAGAGAGAGAGAGAGAGAGAGAGAGAGAGAGGTTTAAACTTCTGCATGATATGGATTTCATTAAAAAAAAAAAGAAAAACTTCTGCATGAGATAGCGTTTATCATGTAAAGACATGCAATGCAGAAATGAAATTTTACACATGCTCAAATCTCTATGGTGTAATGTGCGATCTTAGAATCTCAGGATCGTCGTAGTTTCTCTGTTCTGTTTTTCCTCATGTTAATGGGGGTGATGGCCTTGCTCCTTGGATAGTATGTTGATCAATATCTTGTTCTTGCTTTCTTTGAAAAAAAATATCTTGTTCTCACTGATACATTTTTGCCTTCTTCTGAGAAAAAAAGAAAAGTTTATAATTCACATTAAAGCCTCTCAGCCAACAAATTGGTAACATATCAGGACCAAAGAAAATCCAACAAGGCACTTAGATGCCCTCATCATGGAGATGAGTGGCACCAAAACTCATCCAAAAAGCTGGTTTTTACCTAAATAGGCCCCACAAAAAATTCTGATGTCATTCACTTTCTATATTAACGGCATCAATGGCAGATAAATAGACGGCTGAGCATAATTTAAAACCCGGTGCTTCTAGTAGGTGTTGGGCATCAATGACACCCCCTCATGTGTGTGTGAACTTTTGAGAAATTTTGATTAACCCAAATAAAAACTTTGGCTGAAATTTGCAAACTCTTAAACTTTTGATGTAATTACAGGCCAGCTCGATCATTGTAGTAAAGGACGTTTCCTTTCACCCAAACAACCCCCGAAAACAAGTCACTCAACCATACTAATGACCATTAATGATGGTCATGACTGTCGCTAAACAAGGGTTTTTATCAGCGGTTACCTATTTACGCATTTTGACTCATGCATGCTGAATTGGTAGAGCCACGTCATTTCGACCAAGGAAAGTGGATCGGGTCATTGAACCCCTAACCATAATACCGTCAGAGGTCCCTTGGATGCTATTAGTCTAAGCGATGAACGGCATCCAACTACCATGGATCTGTTGCTTTACTTTCAGCTGTCCATCCTATATGTTCTAGTAGATGCCATTCATCAAGAACATGAAACGGGTACAGAAATTTTTGCAGGGTCCATTTAGGATATAGATTCGTGCAAGATGGTTAGATGCTGTTCATCACCAACCCTTGACCTGATCCTCTCCCTTAACCAAGGGGGCTCGGGTTTGCAATCCCATGGGAGGCTATTTCCTGCAAGTTATAGCCAGCCACAATCCTGTTTTCACGAACGTAAACAGTTCCGTTTCAGGTCAAATATCCAACCAAATCTGAATCTATTTAGTCAGATTTGGTAGTAAAAGTCGGATCTGATTAATAATCGAATCGAGGGAGTATTACACGAATTCAAACCGAATAAGAATCTGACATACATCCAAATCAGAATACAAATATTGGATCCGATTAACTATTTAAGCTAGTCAGATCTGGATTCGGGTTTAGCTTTTTTCATCGGCACATATCCATCTAAGACCTGTCTCAGACTGTGTCCCGATTCCGAAAACCATTTTGAAAGACCTGAACTCCTTCGCTGGACTTGGCCACCAGGTAATGGCACAACCCAAGTGGCCTCTTTGTCTGTTCAGAGGCCACATCGGTGATACAGCACCGGAGGACCAAGTGGTGGTGACACAGGGGTCGCTTAAGTGCCTGTGACACAGGACAATCACATGATAGCATTTTGAGTGGGCCTGCATTCTGTTGCTGTGGAGCCTATGAAAAGCCTGTATTACATAGGCAGGCGCTTAAGGGTGTGTTTGATGGTGCATCTCATGGGACACAACGGATGCGCGAGATGCAGTGCCCATCAAACATAGGATGCAGTCCGTGGAATGGTAAAATACACCGCCTCTGTTACGATGGGAACTGGACGCCATGAACCCTATTAAAAAAAAAACCCGGGCAGTGCGGGGTCTAACTCCGACCCTCCCTCATTCTGCCCCTCTCTCTTCCCTTTTCTTCTTTTTTTCCCTTCTTCTTTGTTCCCGTCTTTCTTTCTTCTTAATCTCTTATTAGAGTTTTTTTCTTTGATTTTTATTAGTTTTTTATTTTTATTGATTAGGGTTTTTTTCTTTGATTTTCATCCATTAGAGTTCTTCTTTGTTTTTCATCGATTAGGGTTATTTTTTTCTTTTTGATTTTCATTGATTAGGGCTTTGAATTGAATATCTTTAATTAGGACTTTTGTTATTTAATTATATTTGATTAAGGATTTTTTCTTTGTTTAGGGTTCTGAATCAAATATCTTTAATTATGGTTTTTGATACTTAATCTGATTAGAGTTTTTTTCTTTAATCTTTTTTCATTAGGGTTTTGAATCAATTTTTTTAATTTAGACTTCTTATACTTAATTTGATTAGGGATTTTCTTGTATTTGATTAAGGTTTTTGTCTTTGATATTCTTTCATTAGGGTTTGAATTATGGCTTTTTATATTTAATTTTATATTTTGTTTATGGTTTATTTTTCTTGTATATTAGGTTTTTTTTATATTTGTTTATTTTTTTATTATTTTCCTGCATTTTAAGGTTTTATGATTTATTTATGGTTTTGTATTTGTATATATATAAAAAATATGAATTCTTATTTTTTTCTCAATTTGCCAATAAGGCCCCACTTCCAAATCAAGGGCACCCTCTTTATCTTTTTTGACTGTCAATGTGAAAGATGTAGTTCATTATTGCCATAAGTGCTATTTTATTTTTTTAACTTGGGGTAGGATAGAGTTGTATCCAAGCTACTAGAGTCATTGGTTTCTTAGTAGTACAATCTACTTCTAATTCTAATTTGTAGGTTATTGGCCGTAAAGCATAGCTCTTACTGAGCTAGAGTGACATGCAAATCTTTCAATCTATTATCACTAATTCACTACTTATAATTACCTTATATTAGTTGATCTATGGGGTTGTAACCAAGGTTGTTGATCAGCTAGCTAGAGTCTACATCAGCTACATCGGCTACTTCATTGAAGTCTTTAAGCACCGATATCCACCATTTCCAAATACCAGATCCTTGTAGTCATTTATGATTTTCTGACCAGCCCCAAGCCCACCCTTTTAGGGTGTATTTCTCCACAAAAATAAGGTTAAGGATGCCTTCTATTTTGCAAATTAATACGCCGTAGCGATTTTTCAAAGAGAGCTTTAATGAACCTTTCCAAGTTGCGAAGTCCCAAGCCCCCCAAAAACTAGGGGCTGGGATAAAGAGTATCAATTTACCATCGCCGTAGCTTTTCCTTCCAAAGACCCATGCCAAATAAACATTTGAAACAAAGAGTTTAGCCTTTTTTTTCACTTTTTTTGGAATCTTGAAGATTTGTAGAAAATGAATTGTTGAGCAAGAGGTGTTAAACCACACTAGGCCAATTCTACATGTTCTTGATAGGAACCGATAGGCATAAGATTGATTTTTTTAGCTAATTCGATCTTCTACCACACTCCAATGGTGCTCTGTAGAGACCCTCAAATGTAGTGAAAGGCTCAAGTATTTCATTGGTAGACCACCTACATCATAATTGAATATGGAGGAGGCCAAGATTTGGAGATTTTTGCTAAGGACGTTAAGCACCATAGCTTGCGATTTGCCTTCATTTATACTTAGACCCGACATTTCTAAAAAACATTTAAGGATGATCCATTAGTTTCATATGTTTGTCTCTAAAGCCTCTTCAAAAATTAATAAGTCATCCGCAAAGAGGAGATGTGAGATAGATACTGAATCCGACACCATACACCCTTTGAATATTCTAGCCCTAACTGCATTGTAAATTATAACTGACAACGCCTCTATGGCAATGATGAATAGAAGGAGGGAAATTGGGTCCCCTTGTCGCAAACCCCTTTTAGGTTTAAAGAACTCACATTTTTCACCATTAATAGACATAGCAATCGAAGTGACAAATAACAAGCCTTCAACCCAACATATCTATTTCTCACCAAACCCCACGTTTCACATGCAACAACAACAAATTAAAATCTCCAATGTAAGGAGTCAAATGCTTTTTCAAGATCTATTTTGAGGATGAGAGATTGTGTACCTTGAAGGTTGATGGAATGAATAGTCTTGTAAGCTATGACATATGCATCGTGAAGCTTTCTCCTCAAAATAAATGAGCTTTGTGACTCCAAAATAAGTCATCCAATGATACTCTTCATCCTTAAGGCCAACACTTTTGAAATAAGCTTAAAAAGATATCCCACCAAAGAAATTGTAACAAATCGACTTAGATCTTGGGGGTGTGGCTCTTTGGGTAAAAGAATCACCAAAGATTTACCCAAGGCCAAAGGAATTTTTGCATTGACAAAAAATTTCGTCATCATTTGTAACAACTCTCCTTGTAGTGTATCCCATATGTGTTTGTAAAATTCAATTGGAAAGCCATCTATACCCGGAGTCTTTCCATTCGGAAGAGACCAAATGGTTTTTTTGACTTCTTCTAGAGAGAAAACATTAGAGATTCTAATCTCATTCAAGGAATTGAAAGTTAATAGAGATATATCATAGTCCGCAACCATAACCTCTGAAAAGCGATCCTTGAAGTAGTTGGTAACATGTGGTAGGATTTGTTGACCTTCAAGCCCGACCCTATTAATGACAGGAAGAAACCTCATTCACCCTCCTTCCTAAAAGAGGCACTTTGATGAAAATAGTGAGAGTTTATTTCTTCCAACTTTAGCCAATGAGCCTTAGCCCATTGTTTTCATCTCAGACAATCATGGGTTTGCCACTTGCCAATAAGATTTATAGGGTTTTACCTTTTCATTTTCAAGTTGGTTTCCTCCTCAATGTCAAGGGGTAGTCTCTTTAAGTGATTGTAAATGATGCAACTTAGCTTCCCAATCATCTAGGTCCTTGAATTTTGTGAGACATCTAGTTTTATTCCATTCAATGAGATTATTTCTCATAAATATTAGTTTTTGCAAGAATTCTTTGGGCGCTCCAACCACTTGATAAGGCATCTTAATTCCACCATTCACATAAGTGATCCTTAAATTCGGGTTCCCGAAACCACCACATTTCGAGCTTAAAGCCAAAGCTTTTGCCGAAGAGACCATTTTGTGTTTTATTCACTTTATTTTTGTGGTTCTTACCTAATTCTCTTTCGTATGCTGACCTTGCTAGTTGAACTTTAGTTATTCTTGCAGTTGTTTTAGTAATACATAGTTGTTATGGCAGTTAAGCGGGATATTTCTTTGGTGGTTTAAAGTCATAGACCGACTACTATGCGTGTGTAGGGCCACAACGAGCAGCTCCCCAAAATATTTTCTCTATAATTTATAGTCTCCAATTTTATTCATGCAGGTGGCCTCAACCATATTGTATGTCCTTGGGACAGTAGTACAGTAGAACTCATGGCTGTTTGATTTTTCTCTAAGCTAGCTGATCTCTCTCTCCCTCCCCTTTTGTTGCTTAAAAAGAAAAAAATGTGAAGTAGTGAGGAATGCTTTTTGAAACCCCTTGATGATGCCTTGAGAAGACATAGGAGGAGAAGCCCTTTTCCCCTCTCACTCGATTACCTCTTTGGATGCTGCCATCGATGTGTGTGAAGCCTCCATCGAGAGGACGACTGGTGAACTGACCTGCTGGTCTTTCCCATGTGTTGTTTGAGTGATATTGCCATGAAGATCCTTCAACCAGCATACCTACACCGAAGGTGACGACGTCTTCCACCCTTTGCTCGAATCTTCCTTTCACCGGTTATGGGTTTGAAGGCATTTCCAACTCAAACCATGTGTTGTTCACCATCCGTGGATAGAGTTTATTTTTCCTATTATTTTTGTGCATTTTGCTGTATTTTTCAATTTTTTGTTCTGAAATCGCAGATTTAACTATCCTCTTGAATAGTCGATCGTCATTGAAATTTCATTTTTTGGTTGGACTGTTTAAGCATGGCTAGTGCAGAAATTAATGTTCATGTGTTACATGATTATTAGTTTTGTGTTTATTGAATCTGAAATACATTTTGATTGCTGTTAGTTTTCAGTTTAGGTGTGTTGTGTTGTCTCATGTTACATGTTTATGCGTTTTCCTTTCCCTAAGGAACCAAGTTCCTTGTGTAATGTGCTTGCTTGTTTAAATTTATTAGTTGAAACTGATTTATTTTGTTAGTTTAATTGTTAGGACATAATCTATATCGCCATTTCATGATTTTTTTGTGTTGAAATAATTGAAAAAATTCGTGTCAAAATTTAGTTTTTGAGGCGCTCACCAAGTGTTCGGTGAACGCCTTAACGAAATCAAGTGTCTTAATTAGGTCTGTTTCTTTTTGTGGCATTCATAGATTAATTTTAAAATATGTTTGCATGTATTTAGTTATTAGTTTTGAATAATTTAGGTGTTCAAATTTATGTTTAAAAATTCAGCCATAATCTTTTATTTCATTTTTGCCTAGGTTGTGAGTGTGTGCGCATTTGTGCATTTTAGCATTGTTAGCATATTCCGATTAGTTTTAGATCGTATTTGCATTTGTTACGTATTTAACGTTAAATTCAATAATGTTTTTAGTTTAGACCATGTTAGTATATGTTCGTATAGGCATAGTTCAGGGCACATGCGCTAGTTTTATATGTTGCTGTCAGGTTTTTTCCTTGGTCATTTCATTCACAAACTTTGTCCTGGTGGGCTAATATATGCTCGTGCTTGCGCTAAGGCGGGCCCTAGTGCTTAGTCAGTTTTGGAATGTCGCCATTGATAAGGCCTTTGTTAGCGTTTACTATATTTGTTAGGACATGTATGCTTGTTTGTATATTAGTGTTTGAGAACACATATGTGACTTGTGTCCCTTATAGGCATCATGATGCAGACTCAACAAAGAAGTTGATTCACAATCCGAGATCTAACTGGATCTCCACGCGTGGAAGCTAAAGTTATAACAGTTAATTCCATATAAGACCCAAACACTCTGTGATTCGAAGCCTGAACACTCTGTTTTGATAGAAGAGGTAAACACGAGAAAGTTACACAATGGGAACACCTTTCTAACGAATCCAAAAACACAGAATTTAGATATGTGATGGTTGAGTTATGACAGGATCTCTGAGACAGATGAACAAGACACCTGAAATAGACCAATGACCAGTTTGACAGCTTTGAGAGGATTTTCGGCCCCTCTGACGACTGAGTTTGGAAAAACTCAGAACAAAAATATTGTGCATAGTCTGCAATTTCTGGATCTATATTCAGGCAGATATAAGCAAAATACATTGAGAGGCCTTCACAACTAACTGTTCAAATTTCAATGTAAAAAATTTTAGCATGTAGAAACAAACTGGAATTTGAAGCATTCAAACGATTGATTAAGCTAATCCTTAAAACATGAAAGATATGCATCAAGATGTTACTAATCCAGAACTTTAATTAGATGAATAAACAAATCAGAAATAAACAAGATATGACTAAAATATGAAACTCTATCAGAACTACAAATAATAGAATCTAACTCAGATTACATGCAATAGAGTAATTTTTCCAAGGATTTTCGATGTCAAATGAAATCGATTTATGTAAAACATTAAACAAGAAAATTTTAGAGCCAGATGTTAGCTTTCCAACAAGTTATGGCTTGCAATTTTTTGTTTAGCCAATAAGGAGATATGACCAAAATACGAAACACTATCAGAGTGCTTTTCTACACGGCATTGGCTAAATGGATCAAATTGAATTCAAAAATGAAATCTAAGATAAACAAGAATGAAATTTCACACGATCTTTAATAAGTTAAGAACTTTGATTTCAGAACAAATACTAACAATAATAGTGGTTCACACAAAAATATAATCGAGCACTACAAGTTTCAACAAAAGTTAGGCTAATATTCATAAGCTTGCAACAAATATCGAAAGAGCAAGTGAAGGAAATGCGTATCTCTTGCAACCCCAAGCAACTAGGCTTCAGCAGCAGCAATGGATGATTTACGAACTGATTGAGCAAGAGCAATGATGTCTCCAATCCCAGGAAGGAATCACGACAGCAGCTAGGCCACAGGCCTTAGATTGAGTACAACCACCACCAAGTGCACAAAAACAAAAAGTAGGCTAACACTTTCTTCCCAATTTTTGCAGATTTTTTTTCTTCTTCAAAGAAATAGCAACCTCCCCCTGGTCGACCCCCCCCCCCCCCCCTAGGCTCTTAAACACCCAAAATAGAACTTCATAAAGAGGGTCAGGCCTTCCCAAGGCAACCACTTTCCAAGGATAGTGAAATGATCATTTTTGAATATGCACATTAAATTCTCTTCAACAACCATTTTGACTTTAAAAGTCAAGGACTGGATTCAAAAGAAGGCTAGAAATGTCCACCAAAGGTGGCGTCACTTTGGATCTAGCGGGTTTGGATCTTAAACAAGATCCAAACTAGCTATAAATCAAATCCAGCACCAAATATTACTTAGAACAAAATATAATAAAAAAAAACTACCCTTTATCCCCGTACACCCTCTAGTGCTACAAAAAGATCTTACAAAATACCAGAACTATCCGGATCCGTAGAATCCGACACCTAATATATATATATATATATATATATATATATATATATATATATATAATATGATTCCTTAATTTGACAAAATAGAATAAAAAATAAAAATACAATTTCAGTAATTGAAATGAAGATCCAATTGGACTTGGATAGTTCTGCGTGTCATTGGGTCTACATGGTAACACATCTCGGATCAAGTCTGGTGAGTTTGATTTGGATTTGGATCCAACTCATCTACAATAAATTGATGATCCGGATGCTCTGCATCACATCACCATTAGTTTGGTATTAGAGCACAACCTACCAAATTTTCTAATCCGGTCAGTTATGAACAATGCATTGAAAAAGGTATGTCATAGGCATGAGTTTGAAGTTTTCTAAGACTGTTCAAAAACTTTGTCAATAACGTCATGTCTATCAACGTCAAATCAATAATATGAAGTGAATAAGAACTAGAGTCTCGTTCTTTGCATAGGCAGAGCCACAAGCTTCAATGCCAGTTGGACATAATGACACAACAATTAGCCATTATAAACGTCAAGCAAACATAAAGGGCTAGTAAAGTTGTTTCTACCTCTATTAAGTTCCACAAAAAAAGTTTACGGGGAACCCTTACATAAAATTGAGGATGAGTCGATTTTTGATGAAGAACCCTCACATGAAATTGTGAGTAAACTCGTAGTTAATGAAGATTAACCTTTCTGTGAAATCCATGGAGATTCAATTTTTGATAAGATCGAAGATGATGAGTTAGAAATAAAAGACTCATTTGTCATTGAGTCTTCCGTGGGTGATGTCCTAGTTGGTGATATATGCTCATATTTGCGCTAAGGCAGCCCTAGTCCTTAGTCAGTTTTGGAGTGTCACCATTGATAATGCCTTTGTTACCATTTATTATGTTTGTTAGGGCACATATGTTAGTTGTGTACGTCATGTATGTGACCTATGTCCCTTGTAGGCATCACCATTAGTTTGGTATCAGAGCACAACCTGCCGAATTTTCTAATTCGGTGATGCATTAAAGAAGGTATGTCATAGGCATGGGTTTGGAGTTTTCTAAGACTATGCAGAAACTTCGTCAATAACGTCATGTTTATCAACATCAAATCAATAACATGAAGTGAATATTGAATGAGCTAGAGTCTCGTTCTTTGCATAGCAGAGTCATAAGCTTCAATGCTAGTTAGACATAATGACACAACAATTAGCCGTTATAAATAAAGGGCCAGTAAAGTTGTTTCTATCTCTACAAGTTCCACAAAAAAAGTTCACGAGGAACCCTTACATAAAATTGAGGATGAGCCAATTTGTGGTGAAGAGCCCTCACATGAAATTATGAGTGAACCCATAGTTGATGAAGAACCTTTATGTGGAATCCATGGATATATGATTTTCGAAGAGATCGAAGGTGAAGAGTTAGAAAGAAAATACTCATTTGTCATTGAGTCTTCCGTGTGTGATGTCCTAGTTGATGGTGAGTGTCGAAAGTCCATTGCGAAGATTAACACAGAATCTTGGTATCATAATAGCTACCCTGAGTCATCTCATTTCAGGTTGGCCACAATAATATGATAAATCTGATATTCATAGTTGTTTGGGGCGACACATGCTTATTCAAGCATGAAGGTAGGAAAATCATGGTAGGACCCTCTATAATTCTACTCCCTCCATCGTCCACACCTAACCATCGCCCAACAAACCCACCTCTTGCGATCTTAGCTAGGCCCATATCTGTTGAGTTTTTCATAGTTGTTTGTAGTTGTCAGGGTTTAGCTTCAATTCCTCATAAATTTTTTTCGTCATTTGATTATTGATCCCACAGATTGCATCAACTAAATATATTTTCATAGGACACCCAGAAACAAGTGGATCATTTGAACTACCAAATTTTGAATGGTGTGCTACCTCTATTTTAGCACCCATTAATTATGATTATACATTTGAACTTTAATTTGATGTTTTTATTACCATTAACTGATGTAGATTTTTCTAAAATTTTGTCAGCATTATCTCAAGGGCAAATTGTTAAATACTCCCTTATGATAAAATTTTAAGTATTATTATTTTTTGTATATTTCAAATTGCCCTTTGTATTTTAATCTTTTTGCAGAATTAAAAAATAAAGATCATTTTAGTTAGAACAAAGACAAAGTTCACAAGTATTTTGATAAGAGGCAACAAAAAGTAATCTCTGACCCTAGTGATCTTTATATTTTAGTAAGAAAAATGGTACCTCCGGATCAATATAGAGATTTGGTTCGTTGTTGTATTGTTTTGATCAAAATTACCAAAAATATTTATAGGTTGAACTTTTCATCTAAAATATTTATTATTGAATATCTTTTTAGGAATTATGGTGATTCAACCAATGTGGAACATTGGCTTTGAGGATAAAGCCTTTTGATTCGAGGGAGAACTGATGCAACACTTCCTGATAACATCAAAGATGACACATTAAAGACATGTTCGGGAAAGATGTACCATCACGCTCATGCCCGGTGTGATGAGTTCAGAACTCGAATTTTGGAGTAATTAGATTTATTTTATTTTATTTTAAGTAGCCATAATTTTTATTATTTTTTAAATTAGGTTTAGCTCCAATGACCGGCTAGGATCTCTTTAGGCCATCGGTGGGTGTATATGGGTTTGTTGGGTAGTTTTGTAATTTTTAATATTAATATTAATTTATTATTATTTTTTGTTAGTTTAAGCCTAGCCAAGCTAGATCCATTTTAGGAGGGTCTGGACCCATTTGTCGCAAAATGGATCCAGCTAGGCACTTAAAGTACCTTCCCACCCGTTGGACCCAAGGACCCACTATTCGGTGGCTTGGGAGGTGCATGAAAAAAATAAAAAGAGAGTGAAACGTCTCTCTTTCTCCCCCTTTTGATGGGTGTTGTTCGAGTGCTATTGGCGTAAAGATCCTTCGGCCAAGGTACCTACGCTAGAGCTGATGATGTCTTCCACCCTTTGGCTGAATCTTCTTTTCACCGCTTCTAGGTTTGAAGGCATTTCCAATCCAAACAGTGTGTTGTTCACCATCCTTGGATAGAGTTGATTTTTTCCATTAGTTTTGTGCATTTGGCTGTATTTGTTTCTATTTTTTGTTCTGAAATTGCAGATTTAAATATCCTCTTGAAAAGTCGATGGTCATTGAAATTTCATTTTTTCGTTGGACTGTTTAGGCATGGCTAGTGCAAAAAATAATTTTCATGTGTTATGCGATTATTAGTTTTGCGTTTATTGAATCTGAATTACATTTTGATTGCTGTTAGTTTTTCAATTTAGGTGTGTTTCGTGTGTTGTCCCATGTTACATGTTTATGCATTTTCCTTTCCCTAAGGAACCAAGTTCATTATGTTATGTAATTGCTCATTTAAATTTATTAGTTAAAAATGATTTATTTTGTTAGTTTAATTGCTAGGACAGAATCTATATTGATGTTTTGCGACTTTTTTGCGTTGAAATAATTGAGAAAAGTCATGTCAAAATTCAAATTTTGAGGCACTCACCAAGTGTACGGTGAAACGCCTCAACAAAATCAAGTGTCTTAATTAAGTTTGATTTTTCTGTGGCTTTTATAGATTAATTTAAGACCATGTTTGTATGCATTTAGTTATTAGTTTTGAATCATTTAGGTGTTCAAATTTAAGTTTTAAAATTCAGCCATAGTTTTTTATTTCGTTTTACCTTGTGTGCATTTGTGCATTGTTAGCATATTCTTATTAGTTTTAAATAGTATTTGCATTTGTTACATATTTAGCGTTATATTCGATCATGTTTTTCAGTTTAGACCATGTTAGTGTATATTTGTATAGTTAGGCATAGTTCATGACATGTGCTCTAGTTGCGAAAGTTGGTGTCGAGTTCTTGTCCTTAGTCATTTCATTTACAAATTTGATTCTAGTGGGCTAATATATGTTCTTAGGTGCTTCCTTAGTCCCGCTTAAAGCATCGCCATTGGGTTTGGTAGACTGCTTACACTAAGAACATCATATAAGCTTTTTATATTAAAAATTAACAACATTCATCTGATTAAAAAATGACTAAAGCACTCAAGAGACTGTATTTTTGAAAAATGTATATAACCATGGCTTTTAAATTTTTAGTTGTAAAAGCGAACGCTACTTTTTAACAAGAAAAAGCAATCGTATATTTTCAAAAGAAGCTTCTGCTTCTCAAGGTGTTTTAGTTATTTAATCCTGCCAATGATAATAGAAAGGGTTTATAACTAGATTAACCCTCCCTCCCCGCCCCCTCTCTCTCTCTCTCTCTCTCTATATATATATATATATATATATATATATATATATATATATATGAAACATGCTAAATAAGCTTTTTGGAAGTTTTTTGCAATGTCGATTCCACAAATTTGTTTGGCATAGCCATCAACATCTGGATCATGTTTTTTCCACGAAAAAAAAAAGATATTTAGAGCATAAAAATTTATAAAAAAGTTGTGCGGTCGATTTAAACCTGCCATGTGTGTCAGAATTGAGCGCTCTAAGAACTGATCCTTATCGAATTACGCTTATATCACATCTATACGGTCAAAGTTTAAAAATAAATAAAATAAAAAGTTCCAGAAACTCATTTAGTATGAAGAAAGCACCTACGAGATCACATAATAGCCAACAAAAAAATACCAAACCCAACAATACCAAAACCACATCATAGCATTTCACAAGTAAAAAAGAGTGGGGCCGGATGGATCATCACCGAATGCACGATACATGAGAAAAAGGAGAAAGCAGAAGGGCGGGGCAGTCAGGAGAAGGACGACGAACGGGTCTGTCTAGTAATCGACAGGTGGGAGCTGCTCGTGGGTGCGGGTGATGAAGATGTGCTCGAAGATGAGCCCGGCGATGGCGGCACCAATGAGGGGTCCAGCCCAGTAGACCCAGTGGTGAGTCCAGGTCCAGCTCACGAGTGCCGGGCCGAAGGCGACGGCCGGATTCATGGCAGCTCCGGTGAACGGTCCGCCGGCGAAGACGTTGGCTCCGACGATGAGGCCGATGGCGATAGGCGCGATGGTGCCGAGGGTTCCCTTCTTCGGGTCGATGGCCGTTGCGTACACCGTGTAGACCAGCCCGAATGTCATCACGATCTCGAACACGAACGCGTCCCAGACCGAGACGCTGGAGACAGAGAATGGTGGCGTCGACTGCATTGCACAACCAGCGTTAATTAGCCAACACACACACAAAAAAAAAGAGGAAGAGAGACGATAATGTGTTGGATTCAGCGCCGTGATGAATCCATGCATACGTGAAATGCGGCTGTGCCGAGGAACGCTTACCAGGCCGTCGGTGGTGAAGCGGAGGAGGAGGCAGGCGACGGTGGAGCCGAGCAGCTGGGCGATCCAGTACATGATGCCGCGGAGCAGGGTGATGTTGCCCCCGATGAAGGCGCCGAAGGTCACGGCGGGGTTGACGTGACCTCCCGAGATGTTGCTGCTCACCGCCACGCCTATGAACAGCCCGAACCCGTGCGCCAGCGACGCCACGACGAGCCCCGCCGGCGTAGTCGACCCGTTGTCCGTCAACTTGTCTGCAACACACATCCACAAGAAAAAAACACGTATCCCTTACACAGTGCCATTGACAATGCACTTAAAAATATTTATATATCTCCCTCGAGATCAGGATGGCGATGATTATAAGTACGGTAAGCTCTGATTTTGAGAGCAGTTTGATCTTATAATAAAAAGTTAAGGAGAAGTGTGATGGACTCACTCAGGGCCATGCCGGAGCCCTCTCCGGCGAAGACAAAGATGAGGGTGGAGATGAATTCAGCCAAAGCCGACTTGAGCGCATCTGGGTGCCGTGCCTCCTCCGGCCTCCCCCAAGCAATTCTGCTGAATGGCAGCGACATTCTTTTTTCTCTCTCTGGTTCTGTCTCACAAGCACAGATGGACTCTTGTAACTACTACTGGGGTAACTATATACACTTTTGGACTGAGTAGTGATAGGTGGACTACCTGCTGTTGCCGGTTGCGAGACCGGCTACAAACCGGTGGGTGGAATTATTGTGGAAATTTCTCTACTGTCCTTTTTTCTGAGGTATATTTCTTACAAAACCCCCCATCGGCCCACGTCTCCGTGGCGCTGGGTCATCGTTGTCTTTTACAGCTCATCGCGTGCCACGATCCACGGGCTGATGTCGCCACGTGTAAGATCTGACGAAAGCCACGTTGTTGTACATGTGCGTTCTGTCCAGTCTAATCTTTGTCTTAGAGTACCAGACTGATCACTGTGCGGACCTGTCGATGGCGAAAGTGGCCTGGATGCTTTTTTTTTTTTCCGTAGGTGGGTTTGGCTCGGTCCAAGTAGGGCTGGGTTGCTACCGAGTTCATTGACTCCACTAGCTCGAATAGGCTAGACTTGGTCACGTTTAAGAGGGACTCAACATGAGCGTGATTTAGGGCTAGATTTTTTCTGATATGGTTTTGATGTATGATTTGCTTTATCTTAATTTCCACATTTATTTTCGAGCATGGATATGTGCAAATTATATATGTTAAAGATACGATTGAGAAATACATTTTAATAAAAGAGAACAAGAGAAGCCCAAGGCAAACCATGAAGTTTTTTTATATTTTTTTGTGGTTTTACTTAATTTATTTTGAAATGTCTCAATTTTGTTTGTATGGTTGAGAGAGTGCTGAGACGAAGACACCAGATCAAACCCCACTGGTGCGTCCGTAGCTTTGAGAGGTGACTCACTTGAGGCAGGGTGATCGTGGGACCCCACCCGGTGTTTTTCTCACTTAGGCGAAGGTTCTTCATCATAAAAAAAAAATACCCACTTGGAAAAGGCAAAAGCAAAATAGAAAGAGGGAATTGATCTTGTTTGGCATTGCATTGTGGTGTAGATAGAGAGGAAATTCCCACTGATTCTTCAATAAAAATACGAGGGTTTAGATGAGGTTTTCTGCTTCAGAAAAAATTAATTGTATTAGTTTAGAAAATGATGGAGGGTGCGTTGTCTAATACTAAGACACAAGCGAATCTCACATGGTCTGCTTGCTCGTACCTGTATTTTCTACTCTTCTAGCTTGAAATTTTATTAAAACAGATGGAAACGTGCAGTGGGACCTATCATTTTTGGTAATCCTATTGGTGCATAAAGTAGGGGACCCTCTTAGCCATGGTTCATTTCCACTTCCTTTTCCTCAAAATGGTTGGCAGCAATGACATGTTAAGGGACCTTGTTTGGTAAGACAAAACAGTGGATGAGAAAAACCAGAGTGAGTATAGTAAGCCCCACCAAAGAGGAAGTAGCCTTCAGCTTTAAAGTGTTCCCTCTAGTGAAATAATAAAGTTCATGTGATAGCATTCTATGCCCACACCCATAACTGCTTTATTTTTATCTTCTACTCTCTTAGGAAAGAACTCTTCTCTTTTATTGTGAAATCTTTTCAAATTCTCCTGTCCTATCATTTGGATCTTCGGATTCTCTCCACTAGTACATTTTAGTTGTTAGTTGGGGTATATCAGTGGCAGTATCATTGGAGCTGAATTCTCCACACTAGTACCCTTCATTCTTAGTTAGGATATATCGGTGTATACTTAAAAGGGAGCCTTAAAACCTAGAACCCATAGAGACCTCGTTGCTCAGTGGATAAACCTTTCTAGGGTACCCAATTATTTTAAAAATCTCTTGATTATTTGTTTGAGCCTGTTTGAACCAATTACTTGGGGTATAATGTATACCTGATCTAAAGCCTGTAAATCCAAAATCTAATCCATCGCAGAGGAACCACATCTGGAAAATCTCACATCATGCTACCCCATATAATGCAAAACATCATATTCTATGAGGATCCCGAAGAGAGGATCCATACAGACAACCAGAAAAGAGGAAAGGCCCCGAAACTTTCCGAGTTCAGCTTATGTCAGTACCTTTATTGGTCTCATAAAGTCTCCTACACATGTTACGAGATAGGTAGTTCTGGCATAGACGAGTCTACCAAAAGATGAGTTCCTAAGACCTCGCATTTTAAAGCTTGGTCTAAAGAATGACACCCCCATCACTCTCGTAAAATTCTTTCTACGGGTTATGAGATGGATATTTCTAGCACATGTGAGTCCACAAAGAGACAAACCCCTAAGACCTCACATTTCAAAGACCAGTCTGAAAAAGAAAATATGCTAGCACAGGCTAGACAGAATATAGAAAGGATGGAGGATAAGATGAGAGAGATCCAAGAACAGTTGGAACGCGAACAAGCACGAGTTGAGAGGAAAACCCAAAAAGCCATGAAGTCAGAATATGAAAGGGCATGGTTTGACAGAGAGACCATAAGAAGAACCAGACGGATTCCAGAGCGACGAGAAGACAAGGAGTACAATCAGCGAGGAGAGTCCTAAGTATCTGATCTATAGAGGAAAGTCCACAGATTCATGCCAACCCATCTAGTCCAAACCATGTCGTCCGAGTTAGATAAATTACTGGAAGACATTGTCCATAGCTTAATGTCAAGAATGAGATATATAAACATAGACCAAAGAGAATACTCTATACATGATTTTTTTTAAGGGATGTGACGATGACTCACTTATCCCTGTTCACGAGAAACAGTTAAATATCAAAATACTGATAGTAGGTTGATCAACTAGATCCCTAAAAGTCTGAAAGGAGAAGCACTGAAATGGTTTTCCACCTTGAACATCCAAAATGTTGGAGAATTTAAGTAGGTCATCAACTTGTTCATGGAGAGATTCAGATTTCACATTGAGGCCCTTCATACCATCAACCAACTATACGATCAGAAGTATAAGAAAGAGGAAGGTGCCCATGAATTCATCAACTAGTGACAGTTTATGACCAGCAGGATGAAAGAGCCAATCTCAGATTCTTATACACTGCTCATCCTGATGAACAACTTTTGAGCCTGATCAACATGGCTCATGTTGAAACATATGTTGAACTCAATAAGAAGACTACAACCTTCAATGTAAGCATCAAGAGAGGAGTGTACAATGAGTTCCTAAAGAACAACAAAGAACACATTTATAAGAAGTCAAACTCGTCTAAAGGCTAGGTCAACATTGTAAGAACCTCATAACATAACTCAAGAAAGAACAACGATAAGGGACAAAAGGTAGACAATCAGAGTGACTCCTCAATGAGAAAAATGAGAACAAATATGGGGGCAATCCTAAGTGGACCAAAGATTCAACATTTGCCAAGTTTGAGCAACCTTTGTCACTGGTCCTAGATTTGCTTTTATAGGATGGCCTACTCAGGCTACCCGAGGTGTCTAACCTACCGCAAATGAAGAAAAATAATTCTGCTAAGTACTGTCAATATCACAAAGTTGCGGGGCATGACACTGAAGAATGCTTTATCTTGAGGCACATTATCCAAGACCACATACATAGTGGAGAACTGCTTCTGAATGAAGAACAACTAGAGTCAAGCAACAACAATCACACCACTGAAAAGGCGGTTTCAGAAGCGAGTGTAAATTGGTTCTCGGGGAACAATATGGAACAAGGGTCCTCTGTCAACACCATGGTCTGCATTCCACGAGCCCTCATTTATAACAATTGTTCATGCTCGATGCCTCTAGTACCCTAAATCTAACACCAATTTGGGCCAAGTGTTAGTTAAAAACATTTTCAAAAGGCCCAAGGTTATAAGGAAACCTCTTTCAGCTGCACCAAGAAGGAGTACTCAATGTCTCAAGTACAAAGGGCTCAAATAAAAAAGGGTCAAAATAAAAAAGCTCATGTGGATCTCAAAGGAGTATTGCAAAAAGGAGTCAACCATCATAAGCTTAGTAAAAGGACTATGCATAAGAGATGACACATAACTTACTCTCCCTCTACAATGACTCATCTTTAGATAGAAAGAGCTACAAGGTAGCCCAGACTTCTTCATTTCTCTTTCAACAAAAGGAAGACACAACAAGGTTCCCACACAACTGGGCAGAACCATCATGGTATGAAAAAAGAAAGATCTTCAGCATGAGTCACCATCCCATGGCCCCAGGTGACCCTTTAAGACCTAGACCTCTTAAATAGTTTTTCAAAAAAAAAATCAAAAAAGATTTTACTCTCAAGGTCCAAGTTATCCTCTTCATTGCAAGAGCATATTATTCTTGTTGGCGAGACTAAGGAAGCTTTTGTCAAGCCCTTCTTTGTTTTTAGACCATTTTCAATTATGCCTTTTGATCAAAATTATGTGGGGGCATGTCCAAGCATTCTGAACCTATCTATAACCTAGAGATAAGTACTTTAAAGTCGTCCAAAGTTCAAATTTCTTAAGTAAAAAAAAAACTTATCAATCAAGAATACATATACCAAACTAGCTCAACCTCGTTCGACAATATCAAGATGTTCTTGAAAGCCTGGTTTACTTTTGGACACTGGCCTGACCTCGTTCGGTGAGACCACAAACGATCTTGGCAATCCAATTATGCTTGAACTGATCCGACCTCGTTCGGCAAGACCTAAAATAGTCTTGACAGTCTACTTTACCATGACCCCTATAATCATAAGGAGATAGAGCTTCATCATGATGCTAGATATATCATTAAAAGATCATTAAAGGTTAGGGATCTTCTCTCAAAACAGATTCAACTCTCTTCAAGATGGCCCTTCCTACAAGTGTATCCCTACATGAGAGTCTACCACATAAGTCATCTAATTCTTAAGAGAAATACAAGAAAGTGACATAATGAGATTAAAGGATTTTAATCCAATGATTCTAGCCCATGAACATATAAGGATGAATTATAGAAACAAAAGATTATTATCAATGCATGAACATAAATTCGATGAAAATTCATCTAAGCAACTGACTCTACAGGAAAAGGGTTGGGCGTTGAATACCTTCAACACTAATCAACTTCATAGGTTGGTCTCTTGAGGAGCTTTTTCTTTTATCTCAAAGAAAAATATTGAAAAAAAGAGAGAGCAAAAAAAGAGATAAAAAAAAAACCAATACTCACCTCTTGATCTATGACATGGTGGCAGGCTCCAGTCATATGATTGTTTTAGGGGTAGTGGTTGAAATAGAAAAATGTATGTTAAGAGAAAGCCAATACTTACCTCTACACCTATGATAAGGTGGCAGAGTCTGGTCATATGGCCTACAAAAGCAAAGGTTGGATAGATAGTGGCATCTCTTCTAAACCGAAAAGCTATGAGACCCATGGCTGTCAGGCCTACGTCAAAGTTTGGCAAAAGTGAGTAATAAAGCCTTATAAGTTAAAAATAAAGACTCCAAAAAACTTATATAAGGCCAAAAGGTGTACTTGAGTGCATTTTCATCAAACCCTAGTCATTTAGAGTTCAAGCCTTAATAGAGACCATCAGATTTAACAAGAATGCCTTGAGACTTAATCTCATATCCTTATAACGAGTCGTTTAAAACTAATGTAGAATTAGAGAAAAAAAATATCAATGAACCTGAATGTCGCTATCCTAGACCAACGTGAGAGGAGAAAAGTCTAAAGTGTATAAATCTCAAGTGCAGTAATCAACTTATTAGAAGAATTCTAATTTTTGAAGAAAGATCAAAATTGCCTAACTTTATACGAACAATCATTCATAATTGTCATAGGCTACCCACTGTATTACAAATGCATAAGTCACACTGTATATCATAAAAGATCATTGCACGTATCAAAGAGTCTAGCCATAAAAGATTTGCCCTTTATTCGGTGCTACCTGACCAGAGTATGCCTGACTCCCCACTAGGGTAGGAAGCTTTATATCCAAATTGATTATCCTAGGAAGGACACCTCTACCGTAAGGTCATCAACTCTACACTATTCATGAACACACGAGATGTAGGACTCCTAATATTTGCCTTCAAAAATTTAAAAAAACAAAAATCATTTAAAAGACATCTAAAATCAAAACAAGACTAAAAAGCATGAAAGAGAGTAATATTTCTCTTGTGCTATCCCTGCCTGATGCCCAATATTTTTTTCTCTCTAAATAAAGTGCTTCTCAAACCAGCCTGGCCTTGCTCGATGAGACCACAAACGGTCTAAAAAATCTAGTTTACTTCCTGACACTGGCACTGACCTCGCTCGGTAAGATCACCAAATGGTCTTAGCAATTCAGTTGTCCTTGAACTAATCCGTCCTTGTTCGGTGAGATCCATAATGGTCTTGATAGTCCAACCCTTCCTTTTGGATGCTGGCACCGACCTCGTTTGGTGAGACCAATCACGGTCTCCACAATTTAGTTATCCTTCGAACACTAACACCAACCTCATTTAACAAGATTGAATTCAGTCATGACGATCTAGTGTTCTAAACCTTGAGTGTCTACTTTTTTGTCATAAACCGAATCACATCGATTAAAGACAAAGAAGAACATTTATAGACACCAAAAAATTTATGATTACTAATATCTTTCTTAAGACAAGTATTTGTAGGTACCAAAATTGGATACCCCTACTACGGATGGCAGAACAGGCACCATTTTCCGTTACTGAACAACAGAACCAGGAACGCCATCCACTACTAGACGAAAAAACAAGGAGTGTCATCCACTAGGGTATGACACGACCCTTCTGCCGTCTATTGTACCAAACATGCAGATAAGCCCCAAGGCTTATCCCTATCCAGTTCCAACAATTCTGTATATCTTTCAGGATAGGACTCTTCTTGGGTTGAGTTTTCATAAGAGAAAAGTCTCATGGATGTGTGTTGAACTCTATGAATAGAGGCTCACCCCTATACCTTAAGTATCTGGAAAGTATCTAGAAATTATCAAAAAAATTGAAAATCTCATACCTACATGCTAACCCTGTAGAAGAATCATACCTAAGCCTTGCCAACACACTATCCAGAAGCCATTGAAGAACACCCACATCTATGTGCTAACAGACAAAAGAACGAGCTTGAAAGATAAAACATACCCTCGAGTCTGAAAAAAATATTTTTTCAGATCCCTAATCCGTTTATTTCTATTTCATGTATTCTTTGGATTAAGTGCTTATACACGTTTTATTTTTTATTTGTATATTGAAATCTGCAGCAGCGTGATTCGAGCTATGAAAATTGAGAAAACCTGCCCCGTCTTTACCTTTCTGTTAGGTGAAAGACGGTCAGAGCTTGTAACGACATCCCTACAATTTTAAAAGATGATTTCAACGAATCCAGGTAAGTTTCATCTTCCGAACCTCAAAATAATCATCTAACACCCATCCTAACCCAAACCCCCTTATTGGGGATTTTCACCCTAGCCAGTATTTAGCTCCACCGTGGGCACATGCAACATTCAAGTCAGGGTGGCACTTGCCCACCCTGGCCTGCACGTAGCTCCACCAGTTTCAGATCTACCATTCTAATGCTAACGAAGTATAGAAACCTACCATTCCATGCCGTTAATTGTTGAAGCAATTGATAGCAAGGATACATTTAGGGGTTAAAAAAAAGACACTTAGGGGTTGTTTGTTTATGCTCCATGAGAACCATTCTCACATAAATGAGAGTGATTTATCATTTGGCTCCATTCTCTTGCCTCAAAACAAATGTGAGAGGAATGGGCTTGAGGAAACGACCCTCATTTCCTTCTAGTCATTTTCTCATTTGTGCCAAAAGCAGCGATGGTGATTCATGTGACTCCCAATCACATTTGATTTGGAGTTGTACCATTAGACATCACAGAAATGGTGGTCAAATATGCGGTCATGGCATATGCAATATGTGAAATGACATCAAGTTCACAAACTCCAAGAAAATAACATTTCACAAACTCGGTCACGTTTTATAAGATGCCACCTGTTTGGATGACACTAAGAAGGGGCAAAACCAGCTTCTTAACAAACCTGGTTTTGCCTCAAAACCAGGTTTTTGACAAACTGAGTTTGTAAGTGTTTGGTTGATCAAAAACATGATTTTTCATATTGTAGTTTGCAAAAAATCAAAAAAAGAAAAAGAAAAAGAAAAAACCAACTATTTTCCTGGCATCCATTGGCCAAAACCCAATTGGAAAAACTAGGTAGATGTGATATTGCAAAACTAGGTTGAAAACCTAGTAATGCCATAACCAGGTTTTACTCAAAACCTAGTTTGGTTGCATTCAAACAACCATCAAGCCATGGGATTTTTAGCACACCGGGTTTGAAACCCAAAATCAGGTTTTCAACCTGGTATTGGGTGTCATTCAAACAATTTTTGATCCACCCTCCCCCACCTGATTTTGGATGGCGCAGATGGTGGGGACGCTTGTTGAAACAAGCATTGGACGTGGTGGACAAGCCAAATGTGCATGAGCCTAGGAGTGGCAAAATCTGACCCGACCCGCCAACCCGCTTCTTAGCAGAGTTAGGGTTTGGCTTAAACGGATTCGTGTCATAAACGGGTCGACCCACCTAACCCGTTTATTAAACGGGTCGTGTTCGTGTTAGAGGTATGCCAACCCGCCAACCTGTTTGACCCGTTTAATAAACGGGTTAGGCGGGAGGGTCAACCCGTTTACACGAACCCGTCAACCCGCAACCCGTTTATATATATATATATATATATATATATATATATATATATATATATATATATATTAACTCATCGTGTTACTCGGGTCAGTTATCGTGTCTATGTTATCGGGTTGCGGGTTACTCGGGTCGGTTATCATGTCTATGTTATTGGGTCGACCCGTTTATTAAACGGGTTAACCGTGTCGTGTTGGGTTACCCATTTAATAAATGGGTTGTGTTCGTGTTTGCCACATCTGACCCGTTTAATAAACGGGTCGTGTTCATGTTGAGGTATTTTGACCCGCCAACCCGACCTGATTGCCACCCATACATGAGCTGCATCTTTGGAACACCCTTTTATCGTTTCACCCCTCCTCTTACGAAAAGAACATGACAGGGGAAACAATGAAATTAAAAAAAAAACCATGGGGGGGAGGGTCTCTCTCTCTCTCTCTCTCTCTCTCTCTCTCTCTCTCTTGTGAAGTGGCCGGGCGAGGCTACCGGCGAAGAGAATACCGGTGGCCAGCGATGGGCGAGGTCTTCTTTCTTACCTTTCTTCGTTCTTCTCTCTCTCTCTTCTTCATTCTTCATTTTTTTTCTTCTTCTTATGGCTTTGATTAGGTTTTCTTCATTAATTATAGTTTTTTATTTTGATTTTCATTGATTAGGGTTTTTTATTTGATTTTCTTTGATTAGGACTTTGAAATAAATTTCTTAAATTAGAGCTTTTTATAGTTAATTTTATTAAGGTTTTTATTTGATTTTTTATGATTAGGGTTTTGAATCAAATTTCTTAAATTAGGGATTTTTTTAGTTATTTTGATTAGTTTTCTTATTTAATTTATTTATGATTTGAGCTTTAAATCAAATTTTTTTAGATTTTTTGTAGTTAATTTGATTAGGGCTTTTTATTTGATTTTTTATTATTAGAGTTTTGAATCAATTTTTTAATTAAGGCTTTTTATAGTTAATTTGATTAGGGTTTTTATTATATTTGAATATAGCCATTTTTTTCTTTGATTAGGGTTTGAATTTGGGATTTTTTATTTAATTTTATAGTTTATTTTTCTTATAGTTTATGTATTTTTTGGGTTTATTTATGATTTATTTTCTTGCATTTTAAATTTTTATGATTTAATAGGGTTTGATAATTTGATTTTTATATTTAATTTAATTTTAGGGTTTGATATTTTTGTGATAAATTTTTATAATTAAGTGTAATATGACATTTATTAAATCATTTATATATAAAAAAATATCAATTCTTATTTTTGTTCAAATTACTCAAATTTTAAATATTTTTTTTTTGTTTTAGTTCCAATCTGAGATCAATATCTGGGGTTAAAACACATAGCGAACATGTTAAAACACTCATATGGTTGAATGGATTGAGTCGTACGATCAACAAAGTTATCCGGCCCATTATATGTGTGTGTTCATGTTGTCCGCACACAATGAAAAACAAATGTTGGACACAAGGTGCACAACTTCTTGTACAGTCGAAACAAACGTTGGCTTTAGTACAATTGTTAAAGAACATGAGTTATGTTCTTTGGTTCGATTTGTTGAATCTTGAACGTGGCATGGAACAAGCCCTAAGTGTTTCCTCAACAAAGTAAAAAAAGGGCAAGTAGATATATTTGGTTGTTCAATAGTTGAAGTGTAGGTATCAAGGCCCAACTTAGCATTAGGGGTGTCAATGGGTCAGATTTGGTTCAGACCCAGGCTTAATTTGAGATGATGATATTGGGTCTGGACTTGGGTCCAATTAAACCCACTATAAGAGAAACCATACCCTGATCCTATAAGGATTACATGAACGAGACCCGATAAAATAGTAGTTTTGTATATTTTTTACATTGAAAATTTGTGGATCTTACTCAGAACTCAGATCAGGCCCGAGTCTGGTATAAAATTTCACAAGCCATACTCGGCTCCATATATTAATCACACCCTTTGGGTTTGACCCGGATTCTAATCGCACCTTCTCATTTACCTTGATCCTATAGGGTTTGGTACTTGTGGGGTCCGGGTCAAACCCGACCCATTGACACCCCTACGTAGCATATTAGAGTTGAGAACTATCAAGAATTTTAATACTTTTGTCCTTGAGAAATTATGGCACGTACAACCATTTTCTAGCAAAATGAATGCTCATCCTTGTTGTACAGAAAAATGAAACACTGAATACAAATTAATTTCTCAGAGTAGAGAACTTCCAATATTCAAAAACAATAAATTGAACCAACAGGGGCTCCGCTTGTTGGTAGGAGAAGTTAGTGCACGTTACCTTGTTTTGGGACGTTGCAAGTTCGAACCCCAAATGGTGTGGTTGTATAACTGTTAAAGGGTCTGCCTAACCCCAGCAAAGAAAA
This sequence comes from Nuphar pumila, assembly GCF_984573655.1. Taxonomy (NCBI): domain Eukaryota; kingdom Viridiplantae; phylum Streptophyta; class Magnoliopsida; order Nymphaeales; family Nymphaeaceae; genus Nuphar; species Nuphar pumila. The sequence goes on along the minus strand of NC_143261.1, from coordinate 97,144,077 downwards.
AACAAAGTAATAAATTGAAGAGTAACACAAGCAAGCAAACATCCCCCACTCCACGTAGGGCCCTCCCTTGCATCTTGAAGAATGACTGTGCTAGCCCTGCTGGGTGGCTTTAGCGTTACGATCTTACGCTTAATTTATGTCACACGGACACGCCATTTTGGCCACGTATCCCCAGGTGACACGACCGACACACGTGGAACAATGCTCTTATTAGGGCGTCCAAACTATATATTCTGCAGTCATAATAACGGCAAATAGATTAAATGGAAATTCACAGGCTGTTAATTTCTCATTAGAAACTAAAAAAACTTCTTATTTCTCATATTTTCTCAGCAAATTATTGACAAAATAAATATATTTAAAATTTTTAAATATATGCAAAAAATATAAAGATATAAATTCCGTTTTTATCTTCAGATATGGCTGATGAAAATGTAAACATCATGACAAATTTGCAAAAATTTTCAGAAAAAGAAAATATCACAATATTTTGCCCGTTTAACAAAATATTGCAGCATTTTCGTGATCTTTTTTTTATGCTTAAATGGTCTTACATTTTGAACTAGTATCCTTTGTTTCTAATACACCATCACTGGTCCACTGCTATTTTAGCCCAGTATTATCTGAATTTAAGGCCAATTGCTTTTTTTCCCCTCATCCCCACTTCACAAAGTTTCCACACCATGTGGCCTACAGTGTCCCCTATTGTATGGGTTTGACTAATAAAGCTTACAAATCCAAGGCAAAGAGAAAAAGATATTTTTCATATAATCATGAATGTGTTTAAGAATTGAAACCAAAGGGGGCCTCTGCTTGTCTGGTTGGAGCAGCTAGTTCAAGTGACCTTGTATTGGGACGTTACAAGTTCAAATCCCAATGGTATCGTTGTGTAAGTGCTACGCGTCTGCCTAACCACAGCTTGCCTGTCAAAAAAAAAAAAAAAACTATGGGTTGAAACTAGCAATTTGTTGTGATCGTCCTTTCATAATTCAATTTAGTATGAATGTCCAAAAATAATTTGTACATCTCGAGTTTGTTGTAGGCCCTACCATTTCACATGCCTGGGACTGTGGATCCCTAAAACAAAATGTGATAAAACAGCCTGCTCATCAAATTAGAAAATTGATAGGGCCTACGTTTTGCCAAGAATGGGGCTAGGCTTGTCTTGTAGGAGCAGCTAGTGCACGTCACCTTGTGTTGGGACATTGCAAGTTCAAATCCCAATGGTATCGTTGGGGGTGGTCTAACCCCAGATTGCCCTTAAAAAAAAAGACTGCACAATTTGTAAGGGACTCATGTCTTATCAGCCCCCCCCCTGCAAGCCATGCACTTTCCCTGCCTCTTAGATCCATTTTCTGAGTCTTTAGACACCTATTGCACTTCTAGATTATGCTTGGGAGTTGAAATTCATAAGCTGCAACTAGGGCTGGTAAAGGAATCGTGCTCTCTGCTTGTGTAACGACCTCAAATTCACCCCTAAAAATAAAAATTTTTTTAAAGAAAGTGAATGACGACGAGATTGGTCTATGATCTTGCTTCAAGCAAACTAAGCTTTAGAGAAACATCATGTGTTCAAGCACTAGCGTTTAATAGCTCACTAGAATTGAGTTCATGAAAGAGACACCAAAGACAAGATCCTTTTTGTTAAAACAAAAATAAAATAATTTTTTTAATATGCAAAATATCCCACAAATTTAAGACACATCACATATTCACATCCACCACACCAACCATTTATTTAAAATCATAATTTATAATAAAATAATTTAAATCATAATTAAACGTAATAAACTTTAACTTTGAGTTCACAAAATTTAAATAAATTAAAAATGTTTAGAATCCAATAACTAATCATAAATCATTCTATCTTCAGCAAATCAGTTTTGCCATCACACTGCTCAGTTAAGCCTGAGCTTCATAATCTAAAAAATGTTAAATGATGGGTAAAAACTCATATTTCTCGTACAAAATCTCATATTATCTAACAATAAATTCACCAAACATAAATTCACCAAACATCAAGTTTAGAATTTATGCATAAATAACAATTCAGATATGCTTACCATATTAACAAATTCAATCATACTTGCAATATCACATGATATATAAAATCCATGCATATATCATGCATGTACCAATGTATATACGATGCATGAACCAATGCAAAATACATGAATAACTTTTATCGCTTTTATTGACAATTGCTTTTGAATACATGTACATGTTTAATGCAAATCCATTTAAGTTCTCATCTTTGCTACTTTTCGTGGATGGCACGAGTCATAAATTCTGAGCTCCAAGGTAAATCCCAACTATATCTTAATCATACACAATTATATTTTATTATGCACTAGGATCATACACATATTCTTCAACTGAATTTGGGCATCTTCACCCTCCATCAGAACATTAGACATCATCACCCAATGTCAGGACGATAAGATCTACACATCCTCCGATGCTACTTGGTATACTAATACGCTACAACTGACCCAATCTCATCATCCCCAAAAAAATTAAGTAAAGTTTTCTACAAGTGTGATTAGAAACGCAAACCTCTATATCAAGTTCTTAGGGTAAACAATGTACACGATATTCAGTATTCTCATGATCTTTCATGATCGCCATCCAAGGATCTCACCATCAAGGAATTAAATTATTAATATATTATTTAGGTCTCTTAAATCTCTTTTAAATTATCATACACTCTTTCCACAAGAACACAATGGATTCACACATCTACAACATGCAACTTACCATGTATCATCCGATTGGGTTGCCACATTGTTCGGTCATAACAGTGTATATGATTGTGTGCCAACAAGTACAATTAATCATATCTATTATAACAATATACTGTTGCTAGTTCAAGGGTATATAACAAAATATGTTTGATCTTAGGCTTTACAACTTTGAAAAGTAGTTTATTAGAAAATTTGAATATCCATATCACTTAAAAAAATATGGCACATACAACAACAAAAAATTTCCCCACCTCTTTAGGTAGAAAAACTTTTCATATGTACAACTAGTCAAATAATAGAAAAATATGAGTCCTTCGGCCCAAGGGGTAAGCCCACAGAGTTTTACTTAAGTATGGCAGGCAGAGCTCTGATCATGGGGGTGGTTTCTTCGTGTAAATATAAAAAAAAAATATTTTTTCAAATATTAGAGGAAAATTCTCTGTTTCACATTTCATGGTAAATTTTCCCATTCTTTTATCACACACAGGCGTGTTAGTGCAACCATAAGTAGTCTCTCACTGGGCCTCAAATTGGTTTATGGAGAACTGCATGGAACTCTGTAACCTTGTTTAAATTATGGAAGTCAAATGGTTCAATGACAAAAGAAGATATTTCGAAAGCTGTTGGCCTCTTAATTTAACTTATCACATCAACCACTTGTTTAAAAATGATGATCAAATGGATCTTGTGGGCTTTCAGTTTCGCATATTGCAGATCAAGGTAGGTGTGTTTTGAGTCAGACAATATCATCCAACCGCTGAGAATGCACATCAATGGCTCACTGGATCAAGGGAACATGGAACCCACATGATGCTTTCCCATTGTTTTGTTTTGCAAAAGGCATTAAATTTTATCAGGATTGTTCTCATCACCACAATAGGGATAGTGATGAACCCTGGACGAGGAACAAAGCCAGGCCAAGAGCAAATAAAATTAGCTGGAGTGGGCTGCATGTAGAAACTAGCATATGTGCTCGCCTTTAAATTTTAAATGTGGTTGAGCCAAGCTCTCTCGTTCACACATGTCTAGCACGTGACTTGAGGATCACGTGGGCCCCTTGGTGATCTGGCCGGGGGCTGCCATTCTCATTGGTCGAGCCTTATCCATTAATAACAGCTCACTGGTGGGCCCCAGAAATGATTAGCCCAGGGAGAGATGTGAACCAATGATTTAAGATTAGGCTTTTAAACATAATCGACTTTCCCAAGAAAAGCTTGAATTGATCTGAATCTAATTGAATCAAATCGGCTTCAACTGAAAACAAGCTCAAAAAGTTGAAAAGGCTAACAAAAACTCAAAAACTAATATATATATATATATATATATATATATATAGAGAGAGAGAGAGAGAGATTTCAGCTCGATTCATGCAGAACACATCCAATTAGGCTCAATTGACTGCTTCATTGAATCGAAAAGGTGCCGATTCAACTTTTTCTTTTCATGAGGAACGGGAAAACCACCCCCAAGATAAAAAAAAACTAGTCGTGTTGGCTAAGCCTGCAGTAGTTATAGTAGCTTTGTAAACCCTAGGTGCACCCCTTACCCCAAGGGTGTCGCCTTGCTTTAGCATGAGCAAGGGACATATAATGCCTTCACCCCTTTTTATAGACAAGGGGTTGATGCCCATGGGAATGGAACCCTGACCACCCGCTTAGCAGCCAAGGCGTCATCCCACTACACCAAACCCCTTGGGGCTAGTGTCAATTTAACTTGATTCTGACAACACTAATGGGAGACTAGAAAATGAAATATACAAAAAAAAATATGCAAAATGAGTCTTGTTTTTTTCATCTTACATGTTGATTTCATAGGAATCATCTCTTGAATCATCCGATTCCAATACATAGCTAGGATTTTATAAGGTTTGAAAATTAACAGCCCAAAATTTTTATAAATTTTTATTGCTTGATTTAAGCGTGTCTAGTTTAGGCTCTCGTTATTTCCTTGAGAGATCCTAGAAATGATGATTAAAATAAATTCCTGTTCTTGTCATCAAGAAATCAGAAAATCTCCACCTCAAAGCAAATTCGAATAGTATACACCTTGCAATTGTCTATGATTACAAAAAAAAAAGTGCTTGTAAAAGAAATAAGCTTAGAAATACTTTTATTATAATTGGGCAGCACACAGATCAAATCTTCCCTCCTACCAGACAATGCATGTGTGTGCAGTTGCAAGTGCTTTTTACTTAATCTAAACCTGTAGATGCACTTATCATTTTTTATTTACTAAAATCGTGCTTTAGATCAAATAAATCCTCTGAGATCTTCTTGGCTTATGATTGAAGGCCTTAAACAGTGTACCTACAATTGTTAAGCTCATTAAAGATTGCAACATTTATGTCTATTTTTTGTTGATGGTCACTATAGCTATTGATGACCTTGTACATCCTGCATATCGGTGCCAAGTTTTAGTGATAACAGTTCTCATACGAGCCCGTGATCAACTTCCACAATCAAAACAGACCTCTGATGGGGATAAGAATGTGGCAGCATAAATTGGCACAAGAAATAACGGGTCATGCCATGATATAGACTTCCTAATCCAGAGTATGTCATGAAGGTCTGTGGTCCAAAACTCCGTGACCTAACGTGGGGCTTGTCTCTTAGATTCAATGGTGTCTTCAATGTGAGAAACTTACCATTACCTACCCACAGACTCGAACTGCAGCAGCAAGATCAATGAATTTCCCTGAGAACTCTCAACAGACAAAAGTTTCAATGTTTCAATCTTTATCAAATATCACAATTCAGCCTTGTAGCTCAAATTTGAAATTGAACATCCAATTTAGGTTTCTGCAATTCCTTTTAAAATATCCATGATTGATGATATGAATGGTCAGAGATAAGATGCTGGCATTGTAACTAAAGAATCTACACTTCCATTGTTGCTTTTCCTTTTTGCTTCAGTTGCCAAGCAGGTAGAGGTAGATTTTCTCGTGACCTCAAATTCCGAGTTGCAAAAAGTTGGCAAATTGTGCAGCCTTGATGGTACTAGTTGGAAGTTAGGCCTTGGCCTGTCCATGCTTGTATTTATGAGCAACGATCAGGTCCAACAACTTTCGGCCGAAAACTAAGGCACCTTGGCCAGTCCATGCTTGTATTTACACTGAGAAACCATCACAGAATCAGAGACCTAGCTTTTCTGGCTCTGCCTGCAGTGCTTACAGTCCTGTCCAGTCAGTATTTGAAAGCCTTGATTTTATGAACCGCGGGTCTCATCAAGCATGGGCCCGTGATAGATCAGAGGCCCTTGCAAACGTGGGATCTTGAACCACGGTTTTGAGATCCAAGGCAATCAAACGCACCCGAAGTAGTCCATTTTCCAGTCTTTGATACCATTTATCTACAAATTGAACAGCATCACAAATTCTTGTGGGGGCGCATCTAGGTGGTGACCAGTCCTTTTGATGGGTTTCACTTGTCATTCATCTTTACGACGAACGGCATCTTAAGTGCCTTTGAAAAGTTTTCTGTGCAAGGTTCCTTGGACTTTATCTGCTCCCTATATCTTATGTGGTCGTGTACGCTATGGCCATTTTTTCAATTTTATTTTTTCATTAAAATTTATTCACTGAAAAAGAGAACATAGCAGATCAGGGTGACAACTCCCCACAAAGAGAGCAGCATATAGAATACAAAAGACAGTAAGCAGCAAACAGAAGACAAAGGTACAGGAAACAGAAAAAGAGCAGACAAATTCTACCAATTCCATTATCATTCAGGATGGAATACGTGTTGTTTTGCTGCATTGCTGCAGGTGAAAAGCGGACTAATTTTTCATGTTCTTGGAGGCACATGCTTGGAAGCCTCTACTTGGTGACTTACTTTTGTACATGTTCTACATTGTGAAATTTGACCTACAATTTCAATTGGAACAGCAATAATAGTTGACCAACTTATCGCAGAGAATGTTCAAGATGTACAGAACTAGAAATAGGCGGATGGTGGTGCCACAAAATCGAGCTTTGAGAGGCTTATTTTCCTTCCTTTAGTCTCCCTTTGATTGCATTGCAGGAGAAAGAGAAAAAAAGGAAAAACTTTAAAAAATGCACTTAAAGTTTGGGCATTAATAAAAAACACATCTAAGTTTTTGAAAATTTTAAAAAGGTACTTAAATTTTTGAACCCAACGATGAAAAAACAATCTTTCAACCATTTAACCTATGCTATCACAAACCCAAGATGAGTTAAGGGAGTTAATTTACTAGCTAACCCTTCACAGGCTCCTCCCCTTTTTTTAGGTGCATTTTTTAAAATATGATGTTGAGGCTAAAATAGTGATTTCATATCAAATTTAACAGCACAAAACTTTTAGGTGAGTTTATTTTAATTTTTCCAAAACTTAGGTGCCTTTTGTTTAATGCCAAAACTTTAAGAGCCTTTTTGAAAATTTCCCCAAAATTCCAAAATGTGTGGGTCCCATGAATTTTTCCTGGTGTATTACATGCGGAAAGTTTGCCTAAAAGTTTTGTCATTTTTAAATAAGTTTTTGAAAAGAAAAATATCTGAAGTGGGAACATCTCTCTCTGACATTCAAATAGCGAATATCTTATAAATGATCGTCCAAATTTTGATGAAACACCCACTTTATGACACATTGATATGGCTTGAAAGTTGAAAATAAGGTTGTAAACGGCTCACATTCGGGTTGAATGCGACCAATACTATATCCAATCAATCTGACTTTGGCTAAACGGATTTATACTTGAATGATAGAAAAAGCTCAAAAGAAATCCGACTTTCAACATGTAATCGCACACGGATATCTGTTGGATTTGATAGCAAAAAATCAAATCATATCTGCATCCCATTATAATCGCATATAGTTTTGGCTTACCAAATCTGACTAATCAGTTGGATATAGGAGAAAATCCGATCTTTTGGCATCCCTACTTGAAAGGTTCCAAGACTACGTGGATTAAATTGCCACGAGAAATTTTTTTTTCTATTTTCTCATAACCTCTTACTAGACAATGTAGGCAAAAATTTAGGAAGGCTGATAGAGACACCGATACTGCATTCTGTGATGGTTCCAGGTACGAAGAAAACGAAATTGCAGAGAGAGCAATTGGGTAGGTTCTTTAGGGCCTCATAGGACCTTGAATCTGCAAGTTTTTTTTTTCTTCCTATCTCTTATAAGTAGATTGTCTTTCTGTTAAAAAAAGACTTAGGCAACCAATATTCTTAATAGATTATCTTTCTGTCAAAAAAAGACTTAGGCAACCAATATTCTGATTGATTGGGATGGATCTCAATGTTGTACCAACTGCTTTATATAGATCAGCTCTGATGAAACGTAAATAAGTTAACCCACTCAGCTGCCTATCTTTGCATGAAATGCATGGGATTCCAAAAGTATGGTAAAACATGCAAGTTTATTTCCAAAATTTCAAAACGGTAAGTTTTGTAAAATGTTGGATGATGCGTATGCACCGGACCGTCTTGACCATATTACATGTGTCATGGTTCACACATATGCCAGCATCCACTTGGCCATGAGGGCCTAATGTGTACAGAATAATTTGTGAAGCTCCCCACTATATGTAATTATCATGGTGACTGTTATGACAATATTCACACCTAAGTGGCTTTTTAATCATAACCGCATTTACGTTTCTGTCCTATCATGAGGTTAATCATTCCATCATGATGAATATCATATTTGCCTAAGTCCCATTAGGCTGATATGTTTGGTAGAAGTGCTTATAGTAATACCTTTTGTTAAAAAATCAATCAGAATTGTCTTCAGATGGAAGGTAGTTTACAAGAAACTCATATTCTCATACCCTATCTTGGATATAATGATATTTTATTTAATATGTTTGCCCTTGAAACTACTTGTTTCACTATCAATCAAAGCAATTGCAGCTTTATTGTCATAATAAATGTAAGGCTGTTTGTCAGCTCCTTCTATCTACAAGTCTTTTATGAAGCGGCTTATCTAGATGGCATTCATTGTTGCTATATCACAATTAACATATTTGGCTCCTTGTGTATATTGGGCGATATAACTTTATTCTTAAATCATCCAAGAAATGGCACCTCCTCCAAAGAGAAAAATATTTCCAGAAATTGACTTATTGTCATATCTACACCAACAAAGTTGGCATCAAAGTACCCTATAATTTTAAGCTTATCTACTTGATAACATAATTTCAAAACCTTGGTCCCCTTAACATACTGTAATATTCTTTTAACGCCTTGCCAATGGGACCAACCAGGGTTACTCTAAAAACTACTGACTAAACACACTGAAAAACAAAAACAAATATTTGCTATAGTAACCATTATTGCATATATCAAGCACATGCGTCACTCTCAATCATATTTGCTTTGGTCATAAGTGAGATCAGCAATCACAAAGGACATGTTTGCAACGCCATGTAAAAGTTGGATTTTCTCAAGTTCTTGTGACTACAAATTTACACCCTATCTATGTTTGATTCACCTGTGATTCTATACACCTTTTTTTTAATGACCAAGGAAAACCCTTGTCGAGAACCGGGTCACTTAATTAATGGACTCACCTTCTTGTGAGGTAAAACTTCAAGTTGAGGACACGATCATCCAGCCTCATGTGCACCAACCATAATAAAAAAACAGCAGCTCCCATGCAGCAGGGGGATTCGATCTTGGGCCTTTAACTTGACACAAAACCCCATTGACCACACAGGTAACTACCACGGTGAAGTGATTCTATACACCATTTAACCTATAGAAATTGATCATGATTGTGAACCTATGACTGGCTTTTATAGGTTGAGGAATCACAATTGAGAACAGTGAATGTGAGGAAGACATAGTGGCGTGAGAATCCAAGAGTTGTGATTTATTGGTCACAACTACCAGCTCAGTCATGTGATCGACCAACTTTTACAGGACTCAAAGGAGAAGCATTCTCAAGTGCTAATCACATGCCATCTGATCTCTTTAAAAAACATGCTTGCATGAGTTTTTTGCTTAATCCAAACTTGTAGATATGTTTATCATTGCTTATTTATTAAAAACCTTGCTTTGAATCAAATCAATTGAACAAAAAATTCTTGATTTTTAAAAAAAATAATTATTCATAGATCCCCCCAATCAGAGACCTAGTCATGCTAGCTCTACCTGGTGTACTTATAATCACTCTCCTGTTAGGGTAAAACTCTAAGGGCTTACCCTTCGCCCACAAGGAGTTGCCAAGATTCGGCTTGCAAAGAGGGTGACGCCCATAGGATTTGAACCTAGACTGCCCACCTAACGGCTGAGGCCCCATCCCACTAAGCCACGCCCCTTGGGGCTTAGCTAAGAATTTTGATTTTTAAACTGTTTTTTTTTTTGTTAAGTTAAAAACGTATCTAAACATTAAAAAAATACTTAAGCTAATACATATTTTCTATTAAATAAAGCATAAAGATCACATTTAAGGGGTTTAGATTAAACAAAAAGCACATGCAAGGATGTAACTTGAAGGGGTATGGGACGATATGAGAAACAAATTAATGGTATGGAAGCTACACATTTTTACTAAACTAAAACTAAAGAAAGTATTGTGATTGCCATTTACAATCACAGGAAGTTGAGAAATTCCAGCAATCACAGGGCGCGGAAAACGTGCCTAATCATTCAGTGATGCTACCCCTTCTGCATAAACAAATCGATGTGTGCCCCATCATATTATGACACCGCTGCTACATACAGCCATTCTCCATAGAAGACGGCAGCAGTACCACATGTCCTTCCATGTATCATGAAACGGACAATTCATTAGTCATTACAGCTACTGAACGTAACTGCAATTTTCATGAATTTTTTGTTTTTCTCTTAAATCTAACCAGACAAATGTGATCTACATACTTGGTTTTGTAAGACCTTGAATAATCGGTTTTTGATGCATAAATGAAAATTTTTAAGGCTTTAAAAATAAATGCCTTATAATCTTCATAAATATTCAAGTATTTAAAAATCATATTTTTTTCATAAAAAATACACGATCAAATAGTTGATTCCTAGCAAATTCACCATGCACCCTAACATGTCAATCTCTTATCTAGATATTTTTATCATATATAGTGCAACCGTCTCAAGCAAATGAAGCTACCAAGTTACTATGAAGGGCATTCCTTGCCTATTAAATTGTGTAATGTCAAACATGAATGTTGACAGGGATATGTGCATTTGTCATGTTTCACCGAAATTAAAAGTTACTTTTGTGTGAAAATGAAAGTTTTTCATGCATTGAGATGAAACATACATGGCTTACAGGAAAATGGTAGAACCATAGTATCTGTTTGTTTTTTACATGTAATCGTATTCGGATATTCATCAAATCAAATCCGTGTATTCATTGGATTCTGGTTTCAGCTTACGAAATCTCCCTAAACAAAGTCGGTTTCGATTGAGTATGGAATAAAATCCGATCCATTGACATCGCTAAATATTTTCAATAAAAATTATGTGACCCATGTCCTTTTTGCAATATATAGGTTATACACTCTCTCTCTCATATTTTAATCGAACACAGACCCTGCTTTACGGTGAAGGCAAGTTTAGTGCTCCGAGATAACTAGCAGAGGTGTTGAATGGCGTTTGTCTGAATCCTTGTGTTTTGTATTTTATTTACTGTTCTTTAGGGTCTCTTATGATTGTATATTATGTATTTTATAAAAAAAAAAAGTTGTATTATTATGTATTCAAGTTTTTGGAAAAATTAAGAAAAGTTGCTTCCTATCTTTATCCTCACAGCCATTTAGGGATGTCTGGTGACCAAGGGGAAACGGGGCTTCACCCTGCCTCACCCCGTTTGGACCGGGGATGGAGGTTAAAATCAAAACCCGTGCGGGGATTGAGGCATGAACTTACTCTTTCCCCCATCCCGCCCCGTTCTCGATCCCTGCCTTGCCCTACCCTGTTCATGATCCTTCTTTGGACATGGCAGTGGACCGAGAGAAAACGTGGCCCCACCCCCGTGCGATGTTAAAATCAAAATCGGTACGGGAATGGAGGCAGAGCTGAAAGGTAGGATTTTGAGACAGGGCGGGGGTGGAGACCTCGTCCCCGCCCCCAAAAGCGTAGCGGGGGGCGGGGGGGCCGGGGCAGGACTGGGCTGTGCCTCCCGAAACAGTTAATTTTTTTTTTTAAAAGCCCAGTCCTAGAGCAGCCCTGATTCAATTTGAAATAGATTTTTATCCATTTTTGTAGCCCAGCCCTGACTGCAGCAAATAGTTTGATTCGTCCATATAAAATAGATTTATCACACAAAGCCCCCCCCCCCCCCCCCCCCTGAATCCTAGCTCGCCACTGCCGGCCCTGTCCACTGCCATCCCTACAGCCATTCAACAAATGATGTGAAATCATGGATGTCCTCTCATTGATCAAATTTTTTAGGGTAATTTACGTATAGGCCCTTAATGCACGACAACATTATGTGTAGCTGCCTCGGGTTTCAAATATTTAATATAGATGCCTAACCTTTTGAGAAATTGCTCTGATGATGACTGTGTGCAACTGTCCTTGCTTTTTCTCTTTGAAATTACTTATTTTTAAGTATCGGTTCCAAAGGTGACATTGAAGGATTTAAATAAAACAAGTTTATTTTCAAAAGTTGATTAAAGAATTAAGGGTTAAAAAGCAACTCTGGCGGGTAATTTGAGCAATTATGAAAAGGTTTGGGCTTAAATATTTGAAAGCTAAGCATCTAAAAATGAATTTTCATACATCAGGCAGCTTATATGTAAATTATGTTTTTGTCCAAAGAACACGTGTTTCTGTTTCATGGTACCCAAGTCTTGTACCTAGGGGGGGTGGATCATCGTGGTTTATCTGGACCCCACTCGAACCAAAACCTATAGGGTCCGGGTATGGTGATGAATAAGAAGACCTGATTAAGACCCGGGTTCAGATTCAAAGGTCCAATTAATAATACATGGACCTGGGTATACTTTGTGAAATTTTCTACCCGACCCGAGTTTCAATTAAGACCCACAAATTTTTAATGTAAAAATGACAAAAAAATATGGTTTTATGGGGTAAGGTCTGGGTTTGGTTTATGTAGTTCTTATTGGGACCAGGTGTGGTTTTTCTTATAGTGGACCCAATTAAACCTGGGTACGAACCGGATAGCATACCCCAAAACCTGGTCTAAGTCTGGTTTTACCTGGGTCCGAACCAAACCCGACCCATTGACACCTCTACTTGTAGAGCTTAGAATTTACCGAGGGCTTATATTCAGGACCATGAGTCTTATCAATTTTTTTAATCTTCTCAAAAATATATTCGGGACCACGAGTAAATGATGAAACAACCCTTATAGTACAGGGTGTGTCCCTAAATCATTAAGTGGCCTGGTTCTGGGCGAGGGTTCCTCGTCATAAAAAACATATTCGGCCTATTGAGTAGAAATCACAAATTTTTCATACTTTCTCTTTTTTTTTTCTTCCTAAAGATCAGTCCCTACAGATGTAGTGATCTACATGGCTTGTTTATTAGCAAAATGGCTTTGTACCATGTGAACGTGTATTGTAGTTTAAACACCAAGAGCTTATAATATACAGAGTGTTTGCTTTATGGCGTTTCTTATGAAAGAGGCCTTCTTTTCTAGAAAATAGGGTCTTCTCACCTACATAAAAAATGCAAAAAAAAGTTTTTTCTGTCAAAATATGAAAGAGATTTTTTTTTATGAGAAACCCTGGACAAAGTGAGGAAAATCCGAGTGTGTGGTGGTGGGGGGTGCACATCTATCCTACCTTACATGGCCGATCCCTAAAAGCTAGGGACACTCATGCATCAACATCTCTCTCTCTCTCTCTCTCTTAGTTCATGACATGACACTTCCATGACAGCGATAGAGTCTCAAATGAAGTAGAGACCCCCTCTCTAGCCCATCTAGAAGGGGCTGAAGAAGGGGGGCATCCTCCCCTATGAGGCTTATAAAAACTACACAAGAAAAGAGAGAAAATAGAAAGAGAAGGAAAAAAAAGAAAGAGGAGGAGAAGATCAATTTTTTTTCATTCATCCACATTTTTTATCTTTCACCACTATTTTTTAGTGATCTACATCCATGGTATAGGTTTCCTCCCTTAAATCAAGTGAAAAAATGATTATAGATGGGATTTTCATGTAATATTTTGATAACAATCCATGAAAAATAATAAATATGGATGTTTACTCAAAAATACATGAAGAATGATTCATGGATCTTTCTCTATGGTTGTATTTTTGAATCTTTTCATCTTTTCAATGAAATAAAATTCTTTACATGCTAAAATAAAAATTTTATTAGTGGTAAGAGTGTTTATTTAGAGGTTGTTTATGATGGATATTGATTTCCGTGGATGGATCATGCTATGGACCGATTAGATGCATATAAAAATATGTGGAATCAATGTTGTTTGCATGCATTCTTAAATCTGAATATGTATGCATGTTAGCCATATGAATCGGTTGTGGTATCACACTCTTCACCTGCATATATTATTAAATTATCAGATATCATGGTCATTCATGCTTAAACGAGAATGTAATGCATGGGTTTAAAATAATATTCTGATTGCTCATGCTTATTGATTTAGCAATCTGTACATGCATGTTTGAAATATAAAGTTGTAAATGCATGCATACCTGATTCTAGACTTTCATATGCATACATATTTAATAGGGAAACTTGTAGTTTTTTTCTTTATGATTGAAAGTTTGACTAGCTCGACAAGGGTAGGATTGGGCTTGGCCAGACCCAACCACTCGATTGGGGCTGGGGCTGGCTTGACAGTCCTTGTCGGGCCCAGCCACTTGGCTGGGCTGGCATGCTGTCAAAAAAAAAGAGAGTAGATTAAAAAAAAAATTTATCATTGGTTGGGTTGTCAGGCAACCCAACAGAACTGAGTTCTGCCAGGCCTGCCAAGCTGCAAGGACCCAGTCGAGTGGGCTCAGTTTGGCAGATGCACATAAAAAAAAAGATATTCTTTTTAAAAGCCCTAGCCTACTGCCAGTCAGTTGGGCACAAGCTTGGTTTTAACCCCAGCTGACTGTCATTCGGCTGGGCATGTATTGGGGTGTTGGACTATGTTTTATAAAAAAAAATGAATATTAAGATGTGAATGCAACTTTTGAAATTTTTTGTTTAGCATGTCTAGACTCTTGATTAGGTAGAATGTTGATTTCCATATACTCAAATTCTGTGGTTCATGTTGACACGATGAAGCTCACTTTGAATTCAATTATGCATGCAAGTTTCCAAATGTGTTAATTGTATTAGGCTTTCCTTTTTGCACGCAAAGGAAATAAATGTTCACATGATATACTATGTTGAGTTAATGTGTTAATATAAGGTTGTTTTCTTATGCATGAACATACATGAAATCGATTTTATTGTTGCATGTAATTAGTGCATGAGTGTTCATATGTTTGATCTAAAATGATTTATGAATGGAAACATGCATTCGACATTAATATGTGTATTGAATAGAAGCATACAATTGACATGACTATATGAACTGAATGAGAGCGTGCACTTGGCATGACTATGTAAGCTTACGCACATGCATATAAATATTGTTATTGCATGCACATCTCTAAGTTGGCATATATGATGGTGTATTGAAAAACATGTGGGATGATGGCATAATGGCATGTGATTCATGATTTTTGCATGAGAATGCGTAGATGATCAAAATGGATCATTATGGGCCGTGTGAGCCTTGATCATGTGTTGTTCTTTGTTTTAGTTGTTCTATGCATTGTAAAAATCAAATATAATATTATTATTTTAATTGCACTGTTCTATATTGTCACGGGTTGTGGTGTCATGAAGAGTTGCACATATTGATTTACGAGCTTGTGTTGTTAATTCTACATGTTGAATTGCAAATTAAAAAAGATAAAAGAAATTAAAGAACAGTGTAATCTATGTTTCATTGATGTCTCTTCTATAGTGTGAGAATTTTGGACATTGCGGTTTTGGGGAACCGTGAGGATACTAAAACTCTATGTACGTATTTGTTGCCTCTGAACCTGATATTGAGATTCTTCTTCAGGTCACAGTTTTAGGGAGTTTTCGCCACTTTACCTGGGGGTGGTGTGTAGACACAACTATTATTTTGGTATATCAAGAAAGTAACACTTGTGGATGTTGATTTCTCTAGTGTCCCGACATTAGATGTTGATTTCTAATGTTTTGATCAATGGTGTTATTTCCTGATATCGATCAAGGGTTAAGTTTGGAACTCAGTAATAAAATAAAATTTGTGTGCTAAGTTACCTTAGGAACCCTACTTGACCTCAAAAATTCTTACCTGTTTTGAGTATCTGCGGGCAATGACAATAATAAAAAGTGGAACTTAATTGTGTGTGCATCCTAATATGGACATGCATATGAAAGTGAACTTGATTAAAGATAATAAATTATGCATGCATGTGCACTGATATCATGTATTTTTTTGTTATGCATTAAATCATACATATTTACTTGCTTCTTTACTTGTCCTGGAAGATTAATTGCATGATATTGCATCTTGTTGCATGATGAATATTTTTACTGCTTACTTGATATGGTGCAATTATTCTAGTAGTATCTCTTGAAATTATTGCATGAATCTTATCTGTATTCTTTATGCTTATTTGTTTCATTAGAGAGACTTGTACTCAGAATCGTTGGTTCTAAAACCCATATTTTTATATCTTGCAGCCTTTGATGCCCAGTGATGGGACTTGCTTCTGAGAGAGCAACGAGTGTATTACGACTGCTGGACAGATCACTTAGGGACATCGTGAGTCTACTCCTTCACTTACTCATTTGCTTACTCTGATTCTTTTATTTTACACTTGTCTCCGACTATTGGATTCTTGAATTAATAAAGTTGATTCAGTTTGGGTTTGGTTTGAAAGATGGGGTGTAAGATCCCTTGTGGTTTTGTGGATATGAAATGGAACGGTAAAGTCCTCGAGTTTTTGGGAAACTTTTCGCAATTGATTTTAAAAAAAAAATCTTCACTTTTTTGGGGTATGAGTTGGGGTCGTTACAGTTTTTTACTTCTCTAGGTAATTAAGTTTCCTCCTACAAACACGCAGAACTCAGTAGTGGACTTTCTAATGGCCCCTGCATAATCAGCATCAAAGTACATAATTATATCAAGGTTGAAGCTTTGTTTATACAAACAATCCCTTTCTAAGAGAGAATTTCAAATACCTAAAAATCATCAGAGCAGCATGCCAATGCACTCAGGTTGGCTTATCCATGAATTGACTTATCTTGCTCACAACCAAGGAGATATCTGGTCTTGTTATGGTGATATATAAAAGTTTACCAACTAGGGATCTAAAACTTTTGTTGTCAATCGATTCAGCTTGTTCATCATACATACAAAGTTTGCTATCCATTCGTATGTTAGTTGGTTTGGCCCCTAACATTCCTGTTTCTTTTAACAAATCAATCACATACTTTCTCTGTGACAGAACTAACCCCTCATTGCTTCTAGCCACCTCTATGCCCATGAAATATCTAAGATAACCAAGATCTTTTGTGACAAAGTGCTTCTAAAGATGAACTTTGGTGTCTGAGATGTCCTTCACACTGTTCCTTGTAAGAATAATGCCATCCACGTATACAACCATAACCACAATACCAGCAGAGGTCTTCTTAATAAACAATGAGTGATCCGATGCTGGCCTATTTAAGCCAAATACAAACATAATTTCAAATAACTTCTGAAACCATGCACGTGGACTTTGTATTAGACCGTATATGGCCTTCTTTAATTTGCACACCTTGCTACACTCTCCCTAAACCTCAAACCCGAGAGGTTGCTGCATGTGCACTGTCTCAGATAGATCGTCATACAAGAAGGCATTCTTCACATCTAACTCACATAAACTCCATCCACAATGTACAACCACAGATATGACAAGCCGAATAGTCCCAAGGCGGGTTTTTGGAGAAAATGTGTCAAAGAAGTCAACTCTGTATGTCTCTATGTACCCCTTGGCCACCAGCTTGGCCTTGTAGCTTTCAATGGAGCCATCTGAGTTATACTTAATGGTGTAGACCCACTTACATCCAACAATATATGTATCAATCGGTGGAACAACCAAATCCCATATGTCGCATGAGAGTAAGGCATCCATCTCATCCTGCATCGCTTTCTTCCACTTAAGATCCAACAACGCCTGATGATGATTAAGTGAAACAGATGTGGCAGACAAAGATGAGATGAAATTCCTCATGTGACCCCGAGCCTTGCCTCTGTAACAAGATTGGAAATAGGATGTAATGTGCATTGTCTTTTACCTTTTCTGATAGCAATAGGTCTGCCATTATTCACACCAGAAATCTCAATATTTTCAGGAGAACTTACTTCTGAAGAAGGAGGTGGTGTAGGTTTTGATTCAGGAGGTGATCTACGAGTGTACACCAGACAAGGATCATGATACCAAGCAGTTGTGGAAGACTGAGAAGGAGGAATACTATGAGAAAATGACTCCAAGGGGAAATGAGGGACATAAAGAGGCATGACATCACCTCGTTCAACATGTAGTCTGGATGCATTGTTAGAAAAGTAAGGGACAAATTCAAAGAAAGATACATCCACACTAACATACTCTTGATGGGAAATGGGATCATAACACTGGTATCCTTTTTTATTTTTTGGATATCCAATGAAGACACACTTGGTGGCTTGGGCATATAGTTTATCACGGTTAGGTCCCAATTTACGAACAAAGCAGACACATCCAAATACTTTGAGAGAAATTGGGAAAAGTGGAGCATTATGATGTAGAATTTGTAAGGGAATTTGTTCTTCCAATGATGAAGAAGGCATACAGTTAATAAGATAACAAGCAGTGAGAATGGCATCCCCTCAATACGAGGGAGGCATACTGGATTGCAACATAAGGGTGTGAGCTATATCTAGAAGATATTTATGCTTTATTTCGGTGACCCCATTTTTCTGAGATGCATAAGCACAAGTGGTTTGAGGACGGATGCCATAATTTTGATAAAATTGTAATAATTCATTAGATTTGAATTTGAGAGCATTATCAGTGTGGATAATCTTAACAAGAGAATGATACTGAGTCTTTATTTCAATGACAAGAGACATAAGAAATGAGGGAACCTTCAACCTTTCTTTTATTAAGAAAACCCATGACAATCTAGAAAAATCATCAACAATCACTAAGTAATAATGACTTTGAGATATACTAGGAACTCTACTATGTCCCCATACATCAGCATGTACAATCTCAAACATTCTTTGACTCAATGGACTCTGATTGGAAGGAAAGAAACTTCTATGATGTTTGCCCAATTGACAGACTTCACACTGTAAGGAATTTGAGGAATAAGTCTATGAAGCTTTGGCAAAGGAACATGACCAAGATGGAGATGCCACTGATAGTTACTAGAAGACGGCTCAAACACAGAGTACATGGATCCAACTGGTTGATATAGATAGTAGACACCACCCTCCTTATGGCCTCCACCAATCTTCTTTCCTGTCAGTAAGTCCTGAAAAATACAACACACAAGATCAAATATCACCCTACAGTTGTGCTCCTTAGCAATACAGATAACAGACAATAAATTTTGAGAAAATGAAGGAGCATAAACTACATTAGTCAATTGAAGTGTGGGAGATATGGAAATGTTTCCTTGGCCTACAACAGAAGAAGACCTCTCATCGGCTAGTATAACATTGTGAGGTTCAGCAATAGAATTTACCTTTGAAAAATTAAGGGGGGTCTCACACAGGTGTCTAGAAGCACCTAAATCAATAATTCATCTACTACCTTGGTAACTCAGACTATCACCTGTAGAACATGCAACATCGGCGACAGGCGTAGGAGCACTTGAACTAGAAAGCCGGTGAGACAACAACTCATCACACTCTGCACGACTGAGGATAACCAAATCATTGGAGGTGCCAGTAGGAGTCTATGCCTCAAGTTTTGCAACTTGAGCCTTGGACACATTCGGTTTAGGTGATGGGATAGGAGGTCAGCCAGTCTTATCCCAGTACTTGTCTTCAAGATGTCCTAGTTTACCACAATATGTGTAACGCCCCAAATTTCAAACTTATAAACCTTTCTGAAAAAAATCAAAAGACTAGAGAATTCTTTTCTTATCAAAGTTTTATTTAACAAATCAGCAGAAACAATTTGAATTTTAAAAAGAAAGGCAAGTTGACAATCTTGGGCGCGTTAGCATAAAAATCCACATTTCCACATAAAAGTAACTTGCAAACATTTTAATAAGCCATTGCATTAAAAATAAGATCTGATTGTACAAAATTCGGTTTTCTTGAGAAAAACTCTTGCCAAAAATCAAAATGTCCAGGATGCCAGCTGACAGCAAAACAGTGAGATCTTGACTCATCTCGCAATCACATCATCGCTTGTTTCGTAACCTATTCATCACCTATACCTATGAAATGGGTCAGTTTCGCAAAAAAACTGGCAGGTGTACAAGTAAGACAATAGAAAACAAAATTAAGTACTTACATTTAATTCTATCATACTTAGGTGTTTATACAAGTGGAAAGCCATGACTATCATAAGCATGAGTAAAAAGCTACAACTAGCATTTAACAATCAATCAACACAAGAGAAATGCTACAACTAGCATTTAACAATTAATCAACACACAGTGCGCAACCAACAAGCAATATGAGCAATATAACTTTTGTTTCGAAAATTAGCTAACCTGTGAGTACGCACAAGGCACGAATCGTAGAAACAACTGAGACTAGTTCGAGGGTTTATTATGCTATGTATTTTTAATATCCCGAATAGCTAGTTGAGTCCGCTCCTAAGAGGGTGGTCGGTGACCGAGAGAGGATTCTCCAAAGGCGTACATAGACAATGGATGCATCATACTTCTTCAGAAGTCTATGAGATCTATCACTTACAATAATCTTTAGTAGTCTCGTCCCCTAACTCTGATGACTGGAGACACCGAGTCATTGCTTGAGGGGTGGTTGTGAACAACTTGTCCATCAAAGTTTTTGTACCATCCCATCCTTCCTCTTGATGAGAAACAACAGGTTGAATGGGTGCTTCAGGTTTGATTAACTAAAGACCCATTCTGCATGCTCTGGTCTTTCAACCCAACATAAGCATCTAGCCTATGAAGGCGATTATCATGATTTATGTGATTTTAGCATTGTGACAGTAGCATGATTCAAGGTCGCATGACCATCTCATCCAAATCATCGTAGTACTAACATGATGTGCATATCTTGCAAGTATGCTATGATGAAAGTGGTATAGGTTTCTCAAAAGAAAACCCCAACACAATGTTTCACAAAGATGTAATATAATACAAAAACTCATTTTTGTCATGATTTATCTTTCAAAACTGAAGTACAAAATTTATGCCATTTGCACGGTATGAGATCGTCATTGATCTCTCGTCCATTTGTCACAGTATCCATATGCAATGCATGACTCGATACTAGCTTTGATAAACAGAAAACAGGTTTCTCAACAAAACTGCCCAAATACTTGTTTGTGCCCCTAATCAGGGTTTTCTGAGTCGTGTCAGATACTCAACAGAAGTAGTAAAAATACTTCTCCCAAATATAGTGATTTGAGAACTTGGTTGCTATCTTGAAACAGGAATGACTTTCAAATTCTGCTTCCCAAACTACGCATTGGGAAAACAGGTTCGTGCTAGGAATCTCTTTTTTAGAGAACTGAAATGTATAAGTGTGACTCGCATCTTTTGAAATAATGAACGAAACGGGATACGCTCAAGGCTGCACTTATGTAAGTGCAAGCCAGCAAAAATGCGAGCCCAAGCACAATTCACTGCGACTGCAAGACACAATCAATCCTCATTGTATGAAATTGTGCATTGAGTGCAAAAATGCGTAAGCAATGCACGAACTATGAAATTATACCTCGATTAAATAAATGCGTAAGTAGGTAAATGCATAAAGCAAATGGCTTGTGCACTAAAGTGCAGCAGTAAAGTAAATGACAGAAAGCAGTAGATGCAAACGTAGTAGCCTGTGCACTAAAGTGCGACGACAAAGTAAATGACATAAATCAGTAGCATGTGCACTAAAGTGCGGCGGTGAAATAAATGACATAAAGGAAAGGACAAGGATCGCAAAATTGCGTCCTTTAGTTAATATATATATGTTTATTTATTTATTTTAGTTTAAATATTAAATTAATGCTTAATTTAGTTTGTTCATTGTCCTTTGCGCAACTTTTTCCTACCTTGGGAAGTCTCGAGGTAGCACTTGCCTTCATGTGTAAGTAACAAAGGGCTCGGGCTGCGGGGCATGAGCGGGATCCATCGCGCGAGCTGTGAAAGACAAAAGGCGTAAATATACATACAAATATTCGAAACGAAATAAAAGGATCGAAGACCCTGAACAGAGGAAAGAAAAGGACTTAGCTCACTCAGACAAGTGAGCTCGCTAGGTCCCAACCTTGAAACATAAAGGGGGCGGGGGTGAGCCCGACCCTGCCTGTAAGCACAAAAGGGGGGTAAGGGTGGGCTCGACTGTCAGGCTGAGCCCAACCTTGGCTCGAACAAGAAAAGACGAGGAGGGGGCAGGGGTGAAGCCCCT
Organism: Nuphar pumila; assembly: GCF_984573655.1. Lineage (NCBI taxonomy): Eukaryota > Viridiplantae > Streptophyta > Magnoliopsida > Nymphaeales > Nymphaeaceae > Nuphar > Nuphar pumila. Next base: position 97,121,773 of record NC_143261.1, on the reverse strand, counting down.
GCCTGCCGGAAGGTCAAAGCAAAGAGGCAGGGGCTCACCCTTGCCTGACATCAGCGAAGAGGTAGGCACTGCCCACGTTATACGCGGGTCACAATGTGCACTACCCACCCTGACCCATATCCATCTTCAGGAATTTTTACGGGTCAGGGTGCTCCCGTTAACGTGGCTCCGCCTCTGATCTCAACCATCACATATATATCATTATGATTCGCATTGACATACATTACCATGTCTTTCCACACATTATCATGACCTCATGCATCATCAGCAATAACCACCTCACCATCATTTTTCATGTACCATAATGTCATCATAATCACACCATGAAATCGAAATCGAAATCTGCACACCACCACCATCATCATCATACCTTACTGGAAATGAATAATCGTATTCGGGTGATTACTATAAACCTTTCCTTCATTCTTACAAGCCAAGCTGGTTTTCAGCTTAGAGAAGTTCCAATAAATATTGTAAATAAATTCAAAATAGCTATGCAGCTTAAGATATAAAAAATTGTGGGAATTCATCTTTACACCCTATTGTACACATTTTCACTATATTCTATCAGTATTTAAAGCTTTTTCTTCTCATAAAACAGAGAAAATTAAAAAATTAAAAAGCAAAATGAGCAGGTTGATTTTCATAAGAAAGGGCTCCAATGCAAGGGATCCTGCTCCTGTTATAAAGGCAGTTGGAGGAACCATTAAAAGTCAGTTTTTCCTTTCTACTTCTCTTGAATATAAAACTAGATAACTGGCCCACCCATATGGCCAGGCCCTATGAGATAACTCAAATGGTAAAAAAAGGTTTACATCACATATATTTACCAATATTGAAAGTAAAAACAATAAAAGTCATAAACATATTCATAATTTTAAAACATTATGAAATAATTTGTTTTTATTGTTATTAAAAAGGGGGAGAAATAGAGAATTTTAGAGAGTTTCCTCATTTTATGGCAATTAGAAAGAGAAAAAAAGCGTTTTGGAGAGAGAGAGATTCCTAATTGTATGCATATTAAGAAGGGAGAGAGAAGTTAATAAGAACTCATTAATTTTTGAAAATTTTACAATATGCCATGTAACACCTTTTTTTTATGAAAACTCTATGTGAATGCCCTTATAAAATTTTAATTACATTCTCAATTCAGATGACAAGAATATCAATTATGAAAAAGTTATAAAGCATCCAATTTTTTGCACTTGATAACCTCGCTTCTGCTTTTATAATAGTTAAGATAAGATTAAGATTGAAGATTTAGGAAATACATTTACTGCTTAAAAAATGGATCATGCATGACCATGACAATAGTCAGAAATCTTCAGAAGATATCAGCAAGCTGAAAATCTTGCGATAGTTAGAAAAACTTAGTTTCTCTTGAGAAAACCTCAGAAATTAGTGTTATATATATATATATATATATATATATATATATATATATATATATATATATATATATATATATATATATATATATATATATATATATATATATATCATATAAAAATGGTAATTCTGAAAATACCATGTTTTTTTATATATCAACTTATAAAAATATTGCAACAAAAATCATGATATTTACAAAATATTGCAGTATCTGTCACTACGTGTCCATACAAAGTAATTTTTAAGAATAAATTGCTCATCGAAAAAAGGATGCCCAAGAAGTTAAATTTAGACACCATTTTGTGCGGATCCAAGAGCTCTCAAACGACTGGACCAAGTCCTCAGTTTGAAACCAGCGAAGAGCAAGCAGCGCCACCACTAGCCTTTTGTTTCTCGTTAAATAGGCCTAAACCCTCAAGTCTCGCATCGCTTCAATCACAACTTTTTCATTCCTTGTTAGCTTAAGCATTAAGGTAATCTTGCTGGTTTAATTTGGTTAATTGTTCATTAGTTAACTCTGTTTCGTTGAAGGAAGATGAATGCGCCACCGGCTGAGAACGGAGCTGCTGGACGTCCAGCTCCTAATCTCAATGAGAGGATACTTTCATCTTTGTCAAGGAGATCCGTTGCAGCACATCCATGGCATGACCTTGAAATAGGTACTTTCATTAATTATCTCTCTCTCTCTCTCTCATATATATATATATATATATATATATATATATATATATATATATATATATATATATATATATATATATATATGACACTAATGAAAGTACCTAACTATTGAGCTAAAAATCACCAAAGAGGGCTCCGTATGGTGGTAGGAGTTGTCAGTGCAAGTCTCCTTGTGGTGGGAGGTTGCAGGTTCAAAACCCCTGTGGTACTTTGAATAATAACTGGTGGGGTCAGACTAACCCCAGCTTGCCTTTCAGAAAAAAAACTATTGAGCTAAAAATCATAGTTTCAAACTGTATCAACTCAATCTGACCGAGATGTATTCATAATGGTTTATTTGCCAAGGACCTTGGCTTTTCGATAAAAATATAACTTTTTCAAACATACAATTTTTGGTGCATTGTGGGCCATTGATTTTTGAAGTCTTCAAAAAATGTACTTATATGTCACAGTCGCATGATACAAAACTCATTTTCTATTAAACAAGTCTTGTAGATCACATCCATAGGATCGGATCTATAAATAAATTCCAAAAAATGAAAGGCAATTTCTACTCAATATTTTCGTACCTTCATTAGCACAGAATATATATATATGTGTGTGTGTGTGTTATTTGAATTTTTTTTAAACATAAGGCATGAGGACATGATTTTTTATGTTTAATCAATAAATTTTTGAAGATTTAATATTCAAAAAGTATTAAAAATATTAACAATAGTGAAAAAATATTTGTATGTATTAGTGTCCATGTCACCATGTCGTAGCATGTACAATCACAAGGGGCACACGGCTGAAATGGCATGTCCCTGTGAGAGTTTTTTTCAATGAGATCATAAATCAATGGGCTCAAATTGATGACTTTTTTCTTGAATACTCCACTTCAAAAAAATGATAATTCATTGGAAGGTCATGGTATCATCAATTTAAAAAGTTGGATTACCCAAGGAGATAAGGTCATGTTTGGTTGGATCACATGAAATTCACTTTCTCATTTGGATGAGAAAGTGAATCTCATTTGTATAAGCAGCCGAACATAAAAAGGTAAGATGTGAGAAAGCGAATCTCATTTTTCTTTGCAAATTCAAAATCACATGAGACCCATGTGATCCTGATTAATCATGCTTTGAAAGGAGCAGCCGAACGTGACACACGTTTTCTTATTTTAACTGGCTTACTGAAAAAGTTGGGACGGGGGAAGGGATGTAAGCACTAACCAGTATTTGGGTATACACTCTAATCAAATCCAGGTTTCTGAATCCAAATTGGACTTCAAATCCAAATGTATCAGAACCATGTCTGATCCATTGACATCCCTACATGGGGGTTATGAGGAACTAAAACCTCCACCAGTTGTTAACAGTAAATATCAAACTAGGCAGTTAAACGTCTATTTGATCCAGGGAAATGTCTTGCTTTATTTTTTCTGAAATGATAATCACTCTTTTCTTGTGTTATCTTGAACTTTGCAGGACCTGGGGCCCCATCTGTTGTCAACTGCGTGAGTACCCCAAACCATATATCCTTTATTTGATCGTCTACATCCAGAAAGTTCATTCATGGTAAACAGGATTTTGCTTCCGATATTTTGATTATTTATTACAGGTGGTGGAGATTACTAAGGGAAGCAAGGTGAAATATGAATTAGACAAGAAAACTGGGCTGATAAAGGTAGAAAATGAATCTACTGGTTTAGGAACAGCAAATAGGTAGCCTCTTCCTAACGTATGTTAATTTGTATTTGTCCAGGTTGACCGAGTGCTATACTCTTCTGTTGTTTATCCTCATAACTATGGCTTCATACCACGTACCTTGTGTGAAGACAATGACCCAATTGACGTATTGATCCTCATGCAGGTGCTAAACTAACCAATCCATCTTAAGCAAAAGGAAAACTAAGAGAATGAGTTTCAGAACAAAGAAAAAAGAGAAGGAAAAATGTTCATTCTTATTTCTTTATTCAAAATGGAATCTTATGATCAGGAACTTTCACCTTTCAACAGGAACCAGTTCTCCCTGGATGCTTTCTACGTGCAAGAGCAATTGGATTAATGCCAATGATCGATCAGGTGAGAAAATTTTCCACAGTTGTTGCTTTAGAGCAATGAGAACAAATAAAGTGTTCTGCTAAGATTTTCAACAGCAGTCTCAAATTTGAATCGATTATGTTTCCCTATTCATTTCATATTTTGGTAGCCTGAATCGATAGGAAACTAGGCTGACAGAAAAAGGAAAAAGAAAAAGATTTTTTGTAATCAAAATATCATCGGGGTGATACACCCTTTGCTTTTTCATGGTCATCCTTATCTCATTTCGTTACATGGATTGTGTTGGTAATCACTGGCTTGTTCTTGCTTGTTAGTACTGTGCATATCCATTTTTTCTCATTAGCATTGCTAATACTTCTACTATAATTGCTATTGAGATACTGCACGACTAACCGTTCATGTTATTTACTTTTATCAACAGGGAGAGAAGGATGATAAGATCATTGCAGTTTGTGCTGATGATCCAGAATATCGACACTATACTGACATTCAAGATCTACCACCTCATCGTCTTGCTGAGATCCGGCGCTTCTTCGAAGACTGTATCCTTTTTCAATGAAATCACAGTAGTTGGTGACTCTTTTCTTTTTTCAATTAGTGTGAACTGTGAAAAAATCACCACTATAGTTTGGATGGCGAACCAAAACTTATTGTTATTAGGCAGACGGTTTACTAGTAAAGTTCCAACTAGTTTCTTTCTAATCAGAAGAATATTTGTAGAATGGATATGACAGCAATCAACAAAAAGAAAGCTTTCTTAACTGGAGTTTAGATAAGAAGAACGAGAACAAAGAAGTTGCAGTGAATGACTTCCTGCCAATGGCCACTGCGCTCGAAGCTATTCAACACTCGATGTAAGTTCACAGCCAGTGAAACTATTATTCCTTAGGGGCCTCTGTGATGGTCCAAGAAACATACTACGAAATGGTGCTACTTCCATTCATGAAAGGCCATGCTGTATAGTAGTTGTATCATTTCTTTAAACTTGGAGGCAGTGCTCATTCCAAACTTTGAAGCTTCTTTTTTATTATTACACATGGAAACCGTCGCCAGGCCGAAAGGCCAGCCTCGCTGGTGGTTCTATCAAGTTAAGGGCACCCACCCAACCACATAAAACCCCAAGGTGCCTCCACCTCTTGGGAGCCTGCTGCTTCAGCATGTGCACAAGAGACGCTGACAGTGGGATTTGAACATGAGACATTGAGTATAACTGCCCCTCATACCCACCTCCCTAACCCCAACTTCGAGGTTGAAATATAGCCTTCCCAACCCTTTGGAAGCTCATGCAAAAGTGCTTGATAGATTTTTTAACTAAAACTTTTTTCAGGAAACAGTCTTTGAGATGTCGATGTTTGATCAGGTTAGATGGGTACCTGATCACACTTGAGCATGGTCACCATTTTCATAATGCCACTTTTAGCTGTGGACTTGAAGGGTAATCTTCCACAGGAACGTTAATTATGGCCATATTGCTACGACAATGGTGAAAATCAATAGTTAGAATGGCCATTAAAGGGGCATCACCGGCCTGCCCATACCATTCATCGCCAAAGCTTAGGGCAGGGAAACGAACCGAGCAGCAAGTGGCTCGGCTTGGTCGAGCTCATCCCATGCTTGTTCATGTTCTATTCATCTAGATGGCGGGCCAAGCAGGAGCTCGCTCTTTGCAGGTAGCCAAGTCAGGCATGAACAAGGGGTGTTCGTCTCAAGTAGGCTTGTAGGTACGTAGCCAAAGAACTAGATCTTCCTAATGTTCCGGTTTTATAAACATTTCATATTATCCCAACCAAAAATAGGATTCCCCTTGACAGACCTCCATTACTGATCTATCATTGTTGGATGTAGTTGCTATATTAAGAAGGATCCCTTCTAACAGACCTTGAACAGGGAGGAGTCACTAGAAATCTCAACAGTAAAAATTGACATTTTATTAAAGGGAACGGTGCAGCATATTCTAATGTTAGTTTCACATCAGCATGTTTTCATCTCTAATTTTTTACAGTAAACTTACAGAAAGATTATGGCTTTTTGTGTTTCAGGGATCTTTATGCAACATATATATTGCAGAGCTTGAGGCGTTAGGAAGCATGACTTTTATTGGAGGAGTTTCTTATGGCAATAAATCCATATCTGGGGATGGAGAAGAATTCATTTGAAGAGCGTTGTGTTTGAATTTTGGCTGTTGTTTTTTCCTTTTTTTTTTTCAAACTGTCAAAAAATGATCCAACTTTTACATAATAATTCATTCTTTGCTTTCTGCCGCTAAGTTAAGCAATGACTTAATTAGTTAAAGATGAGCTTAAACCAAGCCATTCTCGTTAGCTCTAACCCAGCCATAAAACAGTCTCTGGCCTAAGCATTCTCCTTTTTCTTTTGATAAGCAAGCTGGGTTTAGGCAGACTCCCACCAATTATACATCCGAACCATTGGGTTTTGAACTTGCAATGTCCCAACACAAGGTGACGTGCACTAACTGCTCCTATCAGACAAGCGGAGTCCTTTTTGGTTTCTAAGTTCGTTTCTTACGCATAGGGGTGTCAATGGGCCTGGTTTACCCGAACCAAACCCTATAGGGTCTTGGTACGGTGATAAATAAGAAGAAACTAGGTTCAGACCCGAGTTTCAAAATTTTATACTGACCCAGGCCAGACCCATGTTTTGATTGAGGACCCACAAATTTTCAATGTAAAAATGATAAAAAAAAATATGGTTTTACCGAGTATAGTCCGGGTTTGGTTCATGTAGTTCTTATCGGATAAGGGTATAGTTTTTCTTATAGTGGATTTGATTAATTAGACCCGGGTCTGAGTCCAATACCATACCCAAAAATCTGGTCCAAGTCTGATTTTACCTGGGTCCGAACCAAACCCGACCCGTTGACACCCCCTGCACAAGCAAAGCATTCTGTCATCTTTGCTCTCCTATACGTGATAATTGGCAAATGCTCACAACTAAGGCTTGACGCTTAGGTGCATTCAATGTTGGAAAGCATAGGAATTTTATTTTTGAGGCAAGTCACCTGAAAGCAAATCGAAGGCAATATAGTTCTTGTTTTTAATAAATAAGTCATGTAACCGGCCAAATATTACAAGAATAAACCACATAAAACGGATTAGAATAGAAAGCGTATAAGGATACCATTAGAAAAGAAATCACCTGAAAATGTGGCACAGCCATCAGTTGTCAAAAATTCGAAAATCAAACAAATTATGCATCTTAGGCTCTGTTTGGAAACAGATATATAATTGGAAGGCGCTAGAGGGAATCGCCAGTGCCTCTTCATTCAGAGCCCAAGAACAGGGATGTGAATGGCATGGATTATGTGGCTAATACAGTATTCAACTAATCGGATGTTGGTTAAACTGATTCGAATTTGGATTCGGATTCAGATGGTGAAAAACTCGTACTAGATCTGCTTTTTTTTTACACGTAAACGCATTCGAATATTTATCTTTTTTTTTGGTTAAAAGTTGGCTGAATTTATCCCTGAATAAGAAGAATCAGCCGATTCACCTGAATCGTTGTCAAAATGATTCAAGGTCCGATACAATTTTGACAACATTGACACCAACACAACCAAGAAGAGGGTTTGAGCCTGTCTTTTGCGAACATTAAGTCAAGCCTTAACGAGGTTCTTTAATCTATATCAAATTGAACCATATTCTTCAACGAGCTTGAAGTTTTGATAAGGTTCTTAGCTTTGCATCGAATTAAACTAAATTTATTCAACTCCAACGCAATAACCCAAGCTTGCATTAAAAAAAAAAAAGTTTCAAAAGACTGCTTTGCACACCCACTTGCCACCATTGATCGTAAAAGATGAAAAAGATGAGGGTATTTCGGTACTAAAGGAAATGAAAGCCACAAACAAACCAGGTCCAGATGTTCAATTTTGTCATTATTGGCATCAAAGAACGCACCCCGGGCAGGTACCACGAAACCCATCTGATTCAGACGGTTTTGCCCTTGCTCAAAGAGGCAGGATCCTGATCACCCAACTATAAATGCCAAGTTGCCAACTCAAGAGAGATCTTCATCTTCTTTTTAACAATCGATACCACCGGAACTCTCTCACAAAACCCACCGTTTTCTTCTATTCCAACCGTCCACCTTCCCATATTTCCGGTAAGCTTCGTCTCTGTCAGTCTACATATTCTATTTAGAGAATATGACCATGAAATTTTTTACCTTTATTTTTTGGTTATATTTTGAGATGTGCCACCATGTAAGATTCTCAAAGGCGTGACGTGTTCGTTTTCATGTTTTCTAACAATGGTCGTTTTCTTTTTACACCTATTTATTTGTATTCCTTTTTCTTCTTTTTCATGACTCCTGTGTTTTCTCTGTGGAACTTGCTTGAGTTTTGCCAGAGGTTGAGGTGGTTTTGGATTGTTTGATGCTTTTTGATTGGATGGGTTTGGGTTTTTTGTTCTGTAAAAAAAAATCGACTTATCAGAGGTTTGTTTTCTTGATTGGTGCTGTTTCAGGTGATAGAGAAGGACTAAATGGAAAAGAGCACACAGTCTTTGTGCGGTTTGGGAGATGCCCAGGAGGAAACAAGTGTGAAACCAATCAAGAAAGATGGAGGGATTGTTGATCACGGATGTGGGATTTTTGGGTATGTTTAGTTTCAATTAAATTTTTCTAGATTTGAAAAGTTTTGTTGGTTTAGAGTTTTTTTTTATGTGATGGGTTTAATAACAAAGGGGTTTGGATCAGGTGCTCACATTATAGAAGAAGGTGCAAAATCAGGGCGCCTTGTTGCAATGAGGTCTTTGATTGCAGGCACTGCCACAATGAAGCCAAGGTATGATTGAGAGAGAAAGCTTATAACTATTTGCAGTTTCTAACTGTTTGATATTTTTTGTGGTTCTGGATTTGTTTTGTTGAAAAAAGGTTTAATTCAAGTATGATTATGCATTGGACAGAATTCAGTAGAAGTTGATCCTCCTGACAGACATGAAATTCCTCGTCATGAAATTAAAACGGTTACTCCTGTAGCTTTTTGCCCTTTTTGTTACTACTATAATTCATTATGTTGTCGACTAATTCCCTACTTTTTCAAGTCATGAGTTTGTTGGTTCCTTGATTTAAACATAACTAGAACATTGAATTGGATTTCCTGTGCGTTAGGATACCCATCTTGTCCAAATTGTCCAACTATGTTTTTGTTCCTATTCAAAACTAGAAGTGCACCCTTTTTCTTCTCCGAAGATTAAACATAGACTTTTGGTCATTCGTTTTTATAGGCTAAATCCACGTTTCTATTAATTCTTCGGCATGTTTTATAAACGTCTCTCTAAGCAGGTCTTAAACTGTCTTACATCCTAAACTGTCCGAAATGGCTTCAAAAGGCAAACTTTGTGGTGTTTTCTCAATCCTGAATTTACACGTGTTCTCTATAGCTTAGCAGAAGGCATGTATTAGATTAGGCATTTTTCACGCTTTGATATGCTTTCTGAGTGATAAAAATCAATGGCTCATATTGCACTAAAACTTGATGAATCAAAGACAATTTTTTTGTGTTAAATTGATTTTATCCAAAACATGGTTTTTAGTAAACAAGCGATGATAAACACATCTACAAGTTTGGGTTAAGCAAAAAACACTTGCAATAATGGTTTTTTAGAAGTGTTTTAGGACATGAATCTCTTTAGGAGCTACTAATGTTTCTATATGTATATGTGTATGTGTTGTTTTCTTCCAACTCTTCCTACGGTGCTCTGTTTTTCTTGATTTTATTGTGAAGTTTCTAACTTGGTATATGCTCTCTTGGTTGTTATTTCAGGTTATATGTTCCTTGTGTGGCACAGAGCAAGATGTAAGTTTACCTTTAGTAATTTGACTTTTTCTGCTTTTTGGTTAACATTATGAAATACGATAATCTGGACAAATGATTAGATAAATAAATCTGAAAGGGTGTTCATTGATCTTACAGATTCAGCAAAATTGCATACATTGTGGTATTTGCATGGGAAGATACTACTGCAGAATATGCAAGTTCTTGGATGATGATGTATGTCTTCGAATTTCTGTGTCTACAAGATTTTTCTTGTCTATTTAATGTATTTATGCAGAAAGAGTAGGAGCCTCTATGAATACATAGATGAGCTTACAGTTTATTTTTGTCTTATCAGGTCTCAAAAAGGCAGTATCACTGTGATGGATGTGGTATCTGCAGGTACTCTCTCTCTCTCTCTCTCTCTCTCTCTCTCTCTCTCTCTCTCTCTCTCTGTTCTTGAGAGAATTGCCGACAATTTCTACTGGAATTTTTTATCAGCAAATGAACTAATATACAAGAGCTTGAATTTCAATTCAGAATTGCCCTTACGCCTCTTTTCAATCTTTTTGGATAAATTAAACTTGGCTTCTTCAGAACATTATCTTAACAGATTGAATAATCACCGCCAAACTTGCTGAATGCTTGCAAATAACTATTAGGCTAATATTACCTTGATTATGTAGTTTGCTTATGTGCGAATACCAGGAAAGAATTTCACATGCTTTTTAGAGTTACTGCAAGGACACCCTGATAATGAGTTACTTATTTATGTGAATATCCCAAAAACCTCCAACTTTTTTAGTGTCAGTTGTTTGTATTTAACTATGCTTCTGGTTATGATCTGCATGTTGAAGGCCTTTTGTTACTCATGAAAGTATACCCGTTCTTGCTTGTGCAGAACTGGTGGCGAAGAGAATTTCTTCCACTGCTATAAATGTGGTATGCTTCTTTGCCCTCTCATTTATCGTGAGCTCTATCTCTTTTTGTTTTCCAGATTTTTTTTTGCCATTTGATAAGTTATACACTGAATTGATTTTGCTGCATTAGGATGTTGTTATTCTGTCTGCCTAAAGGATTCCCATCCTTGTGTGGAGAGGGCAATGCACCACAACTGCCCTGTCTGCTTTGAGGTATGGCGTTTTCTCTTTTTCTCTCTGTGGGCTACTTTGTTGCTTATGATGTTGCTATCTTATGAAAGCCCATAAGTCACCATGTGCACTCTTCTGCTATGATCACATCAGTACTTGTTTGATTCCATAAAAGACATCAGTGTCCTGCCATGTGGGCACACAATTCATATGGCCTGTCTGAAAGAGATGAAACTTCATTTTCAGTAAGTGTGTGGATGAAGTTAAAGAGTTTGAATATGTACATTTACTATGTGCACTTCACTAAATGAATGTGGTTGTTCTCTTGCTCTTCAGATTTTCGTGCCCGATTTGCTCAAGATCTGTTTGCGACATGTCTAAAGTGTGGGAAAAGCTTAATCAGGAGGTAAGGGATTTTCCTTGCCAGATTTTCATTTGTTTTAACCTGTTCTGTTTTTTTCTTGATCAAATTGGCTACTTTGTTCCCTAGACATTCTTGGGTCATTGTGGTGAAAAGCTTGATGGGATTTAATGCAGGTTGCAGCAACACCCATGCCTGAAATCTACCAAAACAAGAAGGTCCGGATCCTCTGCAATGACTGTTGTGCCACATCTGAGGTTCATTTTCATATAATTGCTCACAAATGCCCGGAGTGCAATTCTTACAACACCCGACAGCGAGGGGCGGATCAGCTTCATGCTCATCCAGAACTTGATTATAGGGTCGGATCTTTTTGATAGCTAAAGACCGTGTGGAGCAGCTATTAGCATTCATTATTTCACATGGATGCCATCCTCTGCAAACTTCTAATCCAAAAACCTTTCCCCTTTATTGTAGCTTAAAGTATGGGCCATCACCAACTTTGGCACAGATGATTTTCTTATTAGGTGCCAATCATATGCAAAATATAGAAAGTTTCCAGTGTGAGAAGTTACGACCGTGTCGAACTTACATAATCGGCCCCAGATCATAAGAAAATGAAGCTTTTGTTTTCACTGATGGATGACTTTGGAGCAGATTTTTGTGAATTTTCTTGTCCAAGATAAGCTTGTGGAGGTTGAATCTAAGCATCGTCAGCTTGAACCCACCACGGCCTTTACTCAACTTTCAGTGGTGATGCTGTTCTTATCAATGCATGCATATCCATTGCTGTAGTGTTCACCTGTTGTTGTCAATGTTTGCAGGTATATAAAAAAGCAGTGATTCTTCAACTCAACCATAGTTGCTTTTCTCGTCGCACGTTATGGAATCATCTTATCTCTTCTTTTATGGGGCGACTGTTGCCCATGCTTTTCTATAAATTCAATGCCACGTTCTTCAGTGGGATTCCATTTTCATCACAGGTTGCAGTTTCATGTGACAGCCCAAGTAAAAAGCCATATAAATAGAGGAACTAACAGGGTCGGTTTTCCTATGAGAAAAATTGCATGTTGGAATCAAATTCACCGGAGGCCATATGATTTGCTTGAGATGATTGTGATGATTTGAAGTGATCTATGTTCTTGTTGGTTATGAGAAAAAAAATATCATGAAGCACCTTGTAAGATCTTATGGTGGGTTTATATTTTCAATCTCAATTACCAATCCATCTCAAAGAAAAACTCTATACCGAGTGGTTGGTAGGAGCTGTCAGTCGGGATGAACAGAGTTTGAGCCGAGCCTGGGCTGTTCGAACTCGGCTTGGATCTGAGCTTGTAAGGCGTTGTCCAAACTTGGCTTGGTTCCAAGTTTGAGCCGAGCTGAGCTTAAACAAGATTTATTAATTTTTTTTTTTGCAGAAACCGACCTTCACATTATCAACAAAGAGACCTACCATTACGCCAAAACATGTCATTTGATTATTATACATACTAAAAATTCTCAACGAGAAAAGGCACGGAAAGCAGTATTGGAACCCAACGTGTTTTATTAAAGACTAAATGCCCTACCCATTACAGGAACAATGCAGTTCTGAATTATTTTTCAAGTATATTTTATATATGGAACCTATCCTTGTTAAGCCTGTCGAGCCTAGCTCATCCGAGCTTCATACTGGTTCAAGCTCGGCTCATTTACGAAGCGGATGAGCCTTAACCGAGTTTTAACCAAACTGAGACCGAGCCAGCTCGGTTGGGTGTGCATCCCTAGCTGTCAGTGTACCTCTCTCTGTGGTGGGACGTTGCAGGTTCAAAACCCCAATGGTAATAATAACTGGTGGAGCTCTGCCTAACCCATGGCTTTCAGAAAAAAAAAACACTGTAAACTATCATTTTTTCCAATTTCACTTTCCTATTTCATCTTGGGTCAAAATCGAGCGAACTAGAGGTAGGCTCCAGAGGCGTGAACTTATTTAAAGTTTATTAAAAATAATAATTTAAACAATTTGAACGAAGCCCAAACTCCTAACTTGTTAGGCCAAAACATTTTTTTTTGTTTTTACAATGATGGGATATTTTTTACCTTATTAGGCAAGCCTGATGGGGCTAATCGAGCCCAATCGGGCTCTGTACGCTGACCAAACTCCGCTCATTTGCTCTCCCAATCTTGAACTTGGTGTTCAAGAATGGTTCACATTCTAAGTCAGATGAACTCAGTCCGGGCTTAAATGTGCCAAGCCCAGGCCAAGCTCGGACTTACCCAACTCGTTGTGCAGCCCTAGTCATTACTACCTAGGTGCCTAATTTGGCGAGAGGATGTGGTCACATGTGCCTTGGATATCATTTAATCTTCATCCAAAACTCCATCTTGGATTGGATCATACAAGCCAACCTTATTAAAACCATTCTGATGTGAACATCATAGGAAAGGGAAAAATAAAGGAGAAAACAAAGGGCCCATCAAAATCATGAGCTTCTAAGCTTGAATTAGATAGCTGGATGGTCAGGTCGCAGTATCATAATCTAGAGTCCAATTCCATGAGGCTTATCCCCCCAACCTTACATGTAGAGGGGAAAACAGGTCGGACTCAGGCTGAATCTTGCCAGATCCGAATCCAAACTGTAAATTATAAATACAAATCCAAATGGTCTTCTCTTGAATCTAATGTGCAAAAATATCACTTTCTGATCTCTACAGACATTCATTGTGGATATTGGTCCCAATGGTCGGACCCTTAGTGAGTTCGGATCTAGATGCGATTTGAAGCGGTGATACTAGCTCCGAATCAAATCCGACCAGGCCTACCATATAGACTCATACCGGGTCCTACAAGAATTACTTAAACCAGACCTAGTGTATTCCCAGTAAAAGAATATTTTTTATGTTCTTTGCATAAAAAAATTCAGATCTTTATAAAAACTCAGGTCAGACTTAAATCTGACTCAAATTTTTACTCAGACCTCCTTGCTAATTACCAAACCGGGATCTTATGGATCTAGTATTGGTGGATATCAAGTTATATCCAACCTGTTAGGCCCCGATTTGTGGATAGGCCTGGTAAATGAGGTGAATGAGATGTGCTTGAAGTGTTCAAGCTTTAGCGAGCCAAGGCAAGTTCGAGTTAAACAAACCAAGTTCGAGCTGCCTAGATTATAGAAAAAATACATTGTTTTAGAGTTGAAAAAAGTATGATTACAAAATAATATATGTAAAATATACTTCTTACTACCTAACAAACTTATATGAGTCTAGCTGATCCCAGTACCTATCGTTCATGTTAAACTTACCAAACCTATTTTATGAGTTTGAATGAGCTCTTTAGGAGCTGAAGATGAGAGGTGAACAGTTCAACTTGTTTCCCAGCCCTAATTTTTTTTTATAGTCAAGATGGGGTTAGGCAGACCCCTACCAATTCAACGATCAACTAAATGTTATAGTTTGTATACAAAAGAAAAAATTCACCTTTCTATCAAAGGGTGTCCATCTGGGGGTGATCTTTCCAAGTGTTAGACTTTCCACCTCCCGCTAAGTGTGCTAGGTTTTTTAACCAAAAATAAACTTTACAGTAACTATAGCTAATGTTAATCCTATCAAAACTGTAAAAAGGTGTTTATCAGCTCTATAGACAACTCCCCTCTCAGTCTTTCTTCCAAAACTTGTAACCATTACTGTGATTAATTACTTTTCCTTGAACTCCTGCATTTTTTAGAATTTGTAACCATTGTGGACCACTATTAGGCCACACTTACCTTGTGTTGGGACGTTGCAGGTTCAAAACCCAATGGTATGGTTGTATAACTGGTAGGGGTTTGCCTAACCCCAGCTTGCCCTTAAAAAAAACGTCTGAATGAGATAGCTGAATGGTTATGTCAGCACTATACTTGGGGATTAATATTACTTTACATATTTGAAAATAAAAGTTATGTCAACCTATCTTAACCAAGGAGTCTGGTATTGAAATCCGATGCGATTATCCCCAAGTTTGTCTATCAAAAGGTTAAATCTGATTTTGCACATGATTTTTTAAATCATCGAAATCCAACGTGTGCAGGTTATTTTGGTGATTCAAAAATCAATGGTTAACAAAACACAAATTTTTATGATTTAAAAAATCATAGTTTTTTTTGTTGAAAAAATGCGATCCAAGGGTTGGTTAAATGTGATCCAATGTTGAATGCATCCATAAGGTTAGATTTGATCAAACAACTTGGATGATAAGATTTATGAGGGGTATGAAAATTGGGGATGAGTGAAACTGACATGGCATTAGGGCATCACTGGTGAAAAAATGCACCCTCCTGAACACAAAAAAGTGAGCCATTTACCTCTCTCTCTCTCTCTCAGATATGGTGGTATTGTACTACACACTTATTTACATAGAACTATGTTCTAAACACACACTACAAGGATGCTGGTAAATAGTAGCGTTATATCTTGCCGCTATTGCCTTATTTTTTGCAGTTATAGGGCTATAACAATGATAATTCTTGCCGATAAGTTGCCAAAAAATGGCTTTTGTTGAGTAATAATGAAGACATTTATAGCTTGGTGAACTACAAATCTTGTCTGAACTGAGAACACCAATAGTGGTGTGACAATCTTTAACAACGAGGTTGTTTTAATGGGGAGATAGGATATAACGGCGAGATCCCTGACTCGCCATTATAACGGGAAGAATTGACTCACCGGTATAAGCTATAATGGCGAGACAGAGATCTCATCTATAACGGCAAGACAGGGATCTCGTTGTTATAGGCTATAAACCTGCAAAAAATGCAAAAAATTAATGGAAGTCACCTTGTTTATTCTAGGCCTATTTGCATATTTCCTATCGCCCTGAAAATTGAAGTGAACATTTGACATGGTTATTAATCGGATGTTGCTTTCTTTATTGAATTTCAATAAACAGATTATGGTTCATTCTGATATCCGACCCAAACCCACACAGTTGACAGGTGAAGCACAAACTCTCACAATTAACACTCAAAATGCAGCCCTAACAGAGATGAAAAAAGATATATATGCACTTCTACCTCATCAAATCAACATTTGCCAAGTATATATGGTGTAAGCCTCTTTAGGTAGTAAAAGTGCATCAAATCAACACCTGCACCTTCAGGAGTCATTGTCCTTGAATTCCATCTCTGCTAGAGGATGTTAAGTATCATTTGTCATACTCAGGGTAAAATTGTTGCCTCTTCAGGTTATAGCCACTCAATTCAGTCAGAGAGGTCCCATCATCTCCTGTAACTTTAGGTGTTTTACCTCCAATGCTCCTCAAGCAATAATGATTTAACTTCTTGCAGAGAAAGTTGTGATTCCCTTCACTTTTTTCTGACATAACTTTGAGACTTAAGCTGCTGATGGCCAAAGAAATACGAAACAAATGACTTTAAACAAGCTCGGATTGAGGATCATTTTTTTTATTAGGCTGGCAGGATTTTTCTATGATGAATGGTACAGGTTCATGTGACAAGAGAAGGAAGCGCAAAAGATGGATGTGAATCCCTTCACTTTTTTTCTCTAGAATGGTGGATCTCATAATAATATCAAGACAAACATACTTTCAACAAAAGAGGAAATACAAGAGGGTCATGAACACCAATCTCCACTTAAAGCCTTGCATCCCTTGCCCATTAAGATAAAATAAAACTTGATGACCATTGTATAGGAACATCTACCATAGAAACAAAATGAAACCGGTTCAACCATTGAAATTTGAGATTCAAAAAGTAATGAAAGGTTCAAAATATAATGAACTCAACGAGGTAGACAACAATACACTGTCTATGCTAGGATCCTAACAAATACTAACAAAGAAGAAATGAAACTTCAAAATGAAACATCTTAGTGATGATACCTGCACAGTAGAGTGAAAGATAGTTGAAGACAAAATACAATAGCAATCAGGAATTGGAATAAAATTCTAAGATTTTAGAGATGGTCATGATAAGACATTATGCATAATAAGCAGTTAATTGAACCATCACTGTATAATCAATTTGTCAGTCAGAACAAGGACATCAAATACAATCCAAAAGATCAATCAACTTCAATGCCGGAAGCTGCAAGCCAATCAAGTGAAAAAATGCAGCCCTTCAAATAAAAAATAACGTGATTTGTGTTCTCATGTTGCAAGAGGACAAGTACAATCTGCTATAGGCTGTTACACTTCAACAATTAGAAAATCAACAAAATAACAACCTACTACAGGTAATTCACAGTTCATTTTGAGCACATCCATCAGCATGTAAATAGCATACTTGTGTTAATGCTGCAGAGCCGATTTAAAAAGTGTCAGTACATTGAATAACAAAGACAATCTCTTGAAGTGGGCTTCTCAAAACACGCATAGGGATTATATCAACCAAGATGATTCCCAAGGGATCGATTCAAAACACATATAGGGATCATCATGGACGATTCAATTCATTTTTTAAATATTTGTTAAAGGGATTAAAAAAAAAATAATATATTTTAAGTCTTTAATGATCTAAACCTCTAAACCTTTTTATATTTTATGTTTTTAGGGTTAAAAAATTGAAACCCTAAAAAACACAAAAAACTTAAAAAATGTTCTTCCCATTTCACACGAAAACTGCATCAAAATGTAGATCTACCTCAATCTTTCCCTTTTACACACACAGAGCCAGAGATGCAGTTGGTGTTACCACCTTAGTACTTCTGCTGGTTGGAGAGGTGGAGCAGAGGTGCTGACGGTTAAAAGGGAGGGTTGGAGCAGTGGTAACAGATTCGGTGAGGCAAGGATGGCGATTCCATAAGGTAACACCTACTGCCTTGAAAATGGCGAGGAAGGCAAAAATGGAGAGAGAGAGAGAGAGAGAGAGAGAGAGAGAGAGAGAGAGAGAGAGAGGAACCAAAGTTCACAAAGAAGAAGAAAGCAGAACTTTCAGTGTAATCAATAACAACGATATAGGGCCCTCGCCTCAAGGTGAGACACATTTTTTGCACCTTGAGGTATGTTTTTAACAACACTAACGTCACTTTATAATAGTGATATAACTGCCACCGTTATAGAGTAAAACCCTATAATGGCGAGAGCCAGGTCTCACCGTCATTGATCTATAATTGCAAGATCTTTTGGCCATTAAATATAGTTGTTAAAGTGTTTTAATGACAATATCTAATGGCCATAGAATCTCGTTGTTATACATATATCTTTAATGGTGAGATGTGTAAAGGAGAAGAGCATTCTAGGGGATATTCAGCTCGTCGTTATTGATGAAGCTCATAGTGGCGAGATTCATGGCCGTAGTAGAGTAATTACGATGAGATTCGTGGCACACTGTTATTGATGAAGCTAATAGCGGGGACAAAAATCTCTTTGTTATTGCTTTATCAATAGCGATGAGATTTTTTTTCACTGAAAAAGAATCGCCGCTATTGAACCTCATCCTTGTAGCGGAAAAATCTAACATTTGGATCTTATGGACGTAGTAGAGTAACAACGGTGAGATTCATGACCCACCATTATTGATGAAGCTAATAGTGAGGAAAAATATCTCTTTGTTATTGCTTTATCAATAGCGATGAGATTTTTTCTCGCTGAAAAAGAGTTGCCGCTATTGACCCTCATCCTTATAGTGGCAAAATCTAACATTTGGATCATGCTTAACATGTTTTTCATGTGTCAAGTTGACTAAAATATGATGTTTTATACCATTTCTAGATCACCATATTTTCATGATTTGGGAGCCTTTAATTTTCATAGTCTCAGAAGTTAGTTCTTATGATAAACCCTCTAACATTGTAAATAAACCATGTTAAATACATCTCTAAAGTTAGATCCACCATTTGATGGCTAGATCTATGCAAACAAGAGTATATACCATGTAAGGTATCATGGTACATAACCATTGTATGTTTTCCTATATATATATATACATATATATAGAGAGAGTGTGTGCGAGAAAGGAATAGTTGCCTACCACAGCCTACTCCTTGGCGTCGTCCATCGTTGTCAACGGATGGTGCAGATGAACCCTGCACACAAAAACAAGATTTAGTGGTGGGTGATATCATTAAAATTTGATTTCATGACTTTGACCTGACATAGGCAGAGAAAGGTGTATGCAACTGATCATGCATAATTTTTGCATTTTATTCATACTATTTTATGTATAATTCAGTGAAAAATTGTATTAAAAACTTATTCTTATCAGTGTTTTTGAGAAACTACTTTAAAATCGAAAATAAAAGTAAAATCACATATTTCAAGCTCTTTTCTACGTTTTTCAGTGGTTTGTTTAGTTTAGAACTCTTTTAATTATTAATCTTATTAGTTTAGAAGTGTTTAACTAGTATTTTATATGATTAGATCATTAGCTTTTTTGGTCTTTGAAATTGTCTTTGTAGCTTAGACCAAATGTTATCGGGGATAATTTTTTTTAATTTTTTTACTTGGGTTCTCTACTCGTTCATAAAATCCAAGGGAATAGATGCTTTTCAATTGAAAATTTTGGATGGTTTTTCTTCTGGCATTTTTTATGCCCTATTGTGAAATATACGACTTTCATTGGCTGACTCTATGGATGGAACTTGTCCAGCTTGATGATCAAACTCCTACAGACTGTAGACAAAAGGTTGTTTCTTATTCAAGGCTGGACGGTGGAGAGCATAAATTCGATGTCTGCATCACTGAATCAGAGAGAATTTCATGTTCAAGCTACAACTGGACTATTGGTTAAGAAACTGTTTTCTAAACTCCTATTTGAATCAATTCTTTCATGAATTTGGTTTGCATTCTGATATTTTCTTGTAGATGATAAAATGCCTAGTTGGTGGGCAATGAGCTTGTCACCATTTCAATTATGTAATGGTCCTAAAAAACTTCTCAGGAGTGTCGGAAAAGCGGCTGGAAATTGATATGAAAGTTGCATGGAGTTAGATCACTTGATTGAAATTGGACTCAGCTTCAGTTGCCATGAGCTCATTTTAAGATGTGAATAAAATTTGGGTGGTTAGGGTGGTCTACACGTACACCTGATAGTCAGTTTCTAGAGAGAGAGAGAGAGAGAGAGAGAGAGAGAGAGAGAGAGAGAGAGAGAGAGAGAGAGAGAGAGAGAGATTGCCTGGCCAAGGAATTGTCCAAGTCTAGCATAAGTTGCATTCTTTTTTTTTCGTAGCTCAGCCAAGTTCTGTATAGCTTGGGTCAGCCTAATTTGAGCCATCAAAGGCTCAGATTATCGACTTTAGCAACTAGTTTAGTGAAGCTACAAGATATTGATACATCTATGTTGTTCACCCGGAGCAGTGTGTGCTGAAATCAAGTGTAACATGTTCTAATTGGAAAATTCTGATCACAGTGCAAATCTTTGCCTGGATTCTTCAAGTCATACGTTTCCTGCTCTCCACAATTATGATTACCCTTACAAACGCTGAAGTTTCTAATGTTAATAACTAGATTATTCTTCACGTGATTTTGACTAATATTTTAACTACCAAATTCTCTGCAGATACAGTGCATCCTACTGCATCAGTTTCAACTGCGACCTCCACAAATGCATTAAAATTTTCAGTCATGATAACATTCAACAAGCCATGCCGTGGGGGAGGTAGATTTAGTTGCTCTTCTGTTAATGACTGCAATGTGAGTAGAAGACCAACTAAACTTAGTCGATTCATCTAGTCTACAATTGTTCTTTTAATTTTGATTGATAATCATATATTACTTTTTCAAAGGGGTCACCAGGTTTGCAACAATGATGCGCTCATTCGTGAAGGATTTTTTCTTGCTATTTTTTTTTCTGTAGGCATCTAATTCATTTAAAATGGGCTGCTGGTTTGGATATATATATTATATATATCAAGTTCTCTATGGATAATGGGCTCCAATCCAAAAGATCTCCCTGGCTGATGACTCTTCTCATCCTTCCATATGGGGCTAAACATTCTTAAGTATGGTGAGGATTGAGAAATTTGTGCAAAAACTACATGAAGCTATTGGTTAATAATTCACATTATTTTTAGCTAAAAGCCTAGAAATGTAAATTTGTCTGAGATAACATTACAAACAAATAGCCTACTTTTGCCATTATAGATTTTTTTGCAAGCCTTTTGGTAACAAATATGTAGTCTTTTCTATATCAAATGCACATTGTTATTTGCTCCTGCTTTATCTCCCTATGCCCCTTTATATTATTAGTAATGGAGAGAACTCCAAAAATAGCATATGACATGGTTAGGCAGGCTTTAATATTGGTTATACATCAATCATTTGTACTTTATTTTTGTCCCTTTAACAGCTTTTTGTTTATGGGCCTGTCCAAGTTATACCATCAATACTTGAGGTTCTCCAGTCAGATCTGAAATTCTCTATTCTTGTGAGTTTGTCTCCAACTGCTCAGTATGTAAGGGTGATATTGGCAATGGAAAGAGGTTTTTGCAGACTGTGCAGGAAATAGGTTTCTCAGAACTGCAAATTCGACATATGTCTTGCACTTTGGTATGTTTTATTACTTGTTCATGTTCAATAATTATATGATAATAGCCTTCCTATTTGTCAGAAAAGCTTATGTTTGAGCACAGGCAAAAAATCTAAGCCCATTCTTTAATCTAAATGATTGAGGCCAACTTTTCTTCATTAATTAACATGTTACAGTTCTTTGACATTTTGGACTTGCATATAACTTAAAGTAAATACAAATTTTCTTTGTTCCACATAAGATGCAGGGGTTATTGAGTGCAGAAAGAATTTATGGTTAAACCCGTGGTAGGTTTCACTAATATCAGCATTTAATCTATTTCGTTTAATAGTAGAATATTTTAGCTGTACTTCCAGTTGAAAACATTTTTGCACTTTAATGGAAGTGGAGAGCATAATGGTTGCTAAATATGCTTTTTAAATGCTCACACACTGTCGCCAGTTAGAAGAAGAAAACAACTTTCTCGTCTCTCTTGAAAGAATAAAAAAAAAAGACTGTCACCTTCATAGTATTTTCATTCGCTGGAAGTGATTATTTGCTAACATTCTGCAGTTCCTTTGTGTATAACTGTATACTTCATTATTCTTTTGGCAAATGCATTATGTTACTGCTTCTCTGTTTTTCTTTCAAGTTTGTAATGAACTGATGCTATTGAAGTCTATTCTATTGGTTTCTTTTATTAGCACATTTTTGTTTAGTAAGGCATCTCCTTTTATCACTGGGATTTGTCAGACAGGAGGACAGTGTTTGCCAATTTGGCTGCACACATCCCCACAAAGGTACTTCAACTCAATGCTGAGCCAACGATAGTTGCAGTAACCAATAACAACAGGCACTTGAAGATTCATTTGGCTTTCTCTGCTCCTGTTCTGAATTCATCCTCTGAAATACTAAGGTCTCTTCATGTTAGTTGTGGCTCCCTCATTCCTATTACTCGGAAGACCCTTGGGAACTGTCGGTTTGGTTTTGTGGTAAGTTATCTTTTATGGTCGCTATGATTGGTAATGCAGTCATTGAATATGCAAAATTTTGTGTTATGTATGGACTTCCTTTTTCTAAGGAAAGAATTATTATCTGTTGAATACGGATTTCTTATTATAAGTTGTCAGTTTTATAATAAATGTTGGTTGGGGTTGTGGATCAGTTAAGAGTAAATTTCATGACCAAAAGTTTTTGTTTTCAGATCATATTGTAAAATTTTGTGATATTTATGGGCATCCTTTTTCTAAGGGATTAGTACATGTGTGTGTGTATTTGAAAAGGTGGGAATCTTATGATAAGGCTTTTTACATTCTCCATGGATTTCCCATTTTGTGTTGTTGCCACACAATAACACTGCAAAGCGATGCTATAGTTAGTCAACAAGGGACTTTGATTTCTCCAACTGAACCCCTCACCTTTCTATATGGTACTTCCTATGCCCTTGGAAAATCCCTTGACCTGAAAGATGATAGGATATCATGTTTACCATGATATGTTATTTACAAATTGTTCTTCTTTCCATTGCATTCATGTTAGATGGTAATCATCAGGAATACTTATTGAGGATTATCCAAGTGCATTCTGTCATGTCCTACTTAATGTAAGTTCATTGAGTTTTGCATTGCTGCACATTTTGAGTAAATTCAGTCTATCTTGCACACACACGCTTCTTGTGTTTTGCTAATTTATGCTTGAAAGTTCTAGAGATTGGGAGGGCCCAGAATTTTTGGAACATGTGTATATGATCTGTCCAACAGATTTGGTGGAGTTGGAAAACAGATTATAACCTCCCTTGCAGAACCTGCTTCTGTGAAACACACATGTTTCTTTTTCCACCTCAGATACTTTTGGCCCCTTCAAAGCGTAAGGGGTCAATTGACATACAAGGATATAACAAGTATTAATACTTCATAATATAATGTCATGGGACACATATCATGTTTTGGATGGCCGATACTCGTCCCGATCACTAGATCATGTCTCCTCTAGGTGCCTCATTCATTTTCCTGTTCTATATCTACTAACTAATTGACAACAAAGTTTGCTACCCAGCGGGTTATTGTTCACGCCATGCTCCTCCTTATCCTGATTGTATCACTTTCAAGACATTGAGCATGTACTATAAGTGAAAACACAACAGTTGGGAGTCTGAGTTCAGAAAATTGAATACTCATATGCATGTGATGGCTTGGTGATAGATGTAGTTTTTTTTTTAATAACCCGAAGAAACTGCACCCAAAACACAAAAACCTGGTCTATTTTATTGATAATTGTCCAAAAAAATTTGTGGCATGAGTTGCCTCTCAATATGATAGCAGAACCCCAAAAATAATCTAGGATCCATCTGGCCAGTTAATCAGTTGCGGTTTAAATATATTTCACAAACCCCGCTTACCACCTGCATGGTTCCATAACGTAAAACCCTAATAGGTCAGGAACATTTACAGAGCAGCAGATTGAGCTAACATAAAAGGTCCATGACAAACTTTATAATGATGCTTAACATGGACGTCCATGCTTACTAGTTTAGTTTGCAAGTCTACAATAAAAATAAAATTAAATCAAGGTCTGCCTAATGTTAAAATACATTATCATGTTGATCATCTTCCAATTTACTAGAACTAAAATAATCAATAATGTATGCTAATCATATGTTACATAACATATACATATGTTCATGAATACAATTAGAATTCATTCCATAGGCAAAGTCATATCTGAATCCTTTTCAACTACCCATCAAACGACAAGCTGTGTTGGTGTTCTACTTTGCTTGCATCAACTGAATTTCAACCAACACGATTCTACAGAAAACTCAAGATTCGTTGGTGTTCTACCTTGCTTGCATCAACTGAATTTCAACCAAAACGATTCTACAGAAAACTCAAGACGAATCTCAAGCGATGATCCGTAGCTTCATATGAAACTAACAAACAGGAAATATTAAGGCAATTACGTCCTTCTTTTCTCTTTAATCTCTTTAAGAAGAAGCTCAGCTTCATGCTCTCTACCTTCCTTCCTAAGGCCAACTATCAATTCGTCATATTTAGAATTAGAGCTATCAAGAAGGAACCCATTTGCAACAATTTCTCTAGTCAGAAGGTAAGCTCTAAAGTACTCTTCCATATTGCTGGGCCTATCAATAAGAGACATAAGGGAGACCACCCTTCACCAGACTTATGAAGAGGTCATCTGCCTCTTGCAGTTTTCCTTCTCGGTAGAGCTTCACCAACTGACTAGCGTAGGTCATATCATCAAGACTCCTTTATCATCTGCACCTGCAAATTGGATGCCTTCTGTACATCTCCAATTTTTTAGTGTATATGAATCATTAGATTTTATATGATTAGATCAGAGGCCAAACCATCCCCCAACATTTGCTCATACATTTTGTCTACTTCTTGAATTCTGCTTTCTCTGGCAAGCTCATTCATGAGTCTGTGATAGGTAACCAGTGTAGGCTTCATACCTGACTTCTTGACATCTTCATAAACCTCAAGCGCTTTGCAAGTATCGTCATGAGAAGAGTAACCATCTATCAACGAATTGTACGTGATCACGCCCGGTGCCAGCCCTTCCTCTCTCATCCTGCAAACTAACTTCGACAATCTATTTGCTTTGCAGAGGCCATTGATAATGGAATTATATGTCACTATAGTGGGAGAAATCCCGTTCTCTATCAGTTTGTCGAGAATCCTGAAGACATCCTTCATGTTGCCTGACTTGCAGAGACCATCTATGAGTGCATTGTAGACTTGTTTGTATTTTTTTTCATTTCTGCATGATTTTGTATCTGTCCTCTTAGACTAGAAATTGTTTCCATGGTCACTGGTGATATTCAGAGCATGAACTTTACTGATGTGCATGAAGAGCTTGGTTTGATCCAGGCCAAGCTATGCTTCAGCCTGTTGGGTGTAATTAAATGGGCCTAAATTGAAGCACAGCCCTGTTCTATCCTGTTAGGCCCAAGTTCAGGCAGATCCCAGTCTCGAGTGAACCTCAAGTGTGCCAGGCCTTTAGCCTACCAAATTTAGTTCTTTCCTGGCACATCTTCTGGAAGTTACCAAATAATTAGTCCACTTTCTGCTCACTGCTCCTAAATTTTAGACACAAACATGTCCAAGAACTGGGCCGGGCCTTGTTCATTTGCACCGCTAGTGTATAATGTCAAGACGTGGAACCCAAATGTTGGTTAGGCAAAGACCGTTGAAAGAAAATCTGTGTCTGCATAGTGAATTTGTTATATTCTTTTTACTGAGTTTATGGTGTTTTTCTGTAAATAGATCACGGGATTGGCAAAGGCAATGATAAAACGTTGCAAGCAGATCAAAGGGCTTGCTGATGCTGTTGATATTGTTGGAACAGGTGGTGATGGCGCACAGTTAACATCTCAACTGGTGCTTCCATATTATCTGCTGCTCGTGGAGCGAAGGTTGCTAAGGTCAGGATGGCTTCAAATAGGCTATGATTTTGAAGCTAACCTTATTTTCTCACTTTTTATTCAACCTTTACAATTGTGCTTTATTTTAATTGATAAATAGAGGAGAGTGATTACTGTAATTTTTCTTGCAGCAAGGAAACCGCTCCAGTTCTTCTGCATGTGGAAGTGCAGATGTGCTAGAGGAGCTAGGTGTAATTATTGACTTGGATGCTGAGGTCAGTATACAAAATTTATTGATATGTAATTGCTTTTAGGTATATGTTACATTGAAATTATCATACATCTAAAACATGGTAATGAAAATATCACAAGTATGATTGCAACTGAGCTATTGATCAATGAATTTCAGTGTAGACAACTGAAATTTGAAATTGCAATGAAATATTGATATTCATTAGGAGATGCTTATGGCCTGTTTGTTTCATGGGGTGGGAAGGGAAGTGCCTTCGGTATGAAAGGTCCATCGAGAAACATCTGTGCCCCACATGGGCGTCACATTTACCCATGGTATACCACTTCTCCAGGAGGCCTTATGAAAGGGTTTTCATATGAAAACTCTGGAGGGCAGGGGAAATGTGGGCCCCATAGCATCCTACATGGGGCTTGTTTTCCTATGAGAGGTGTTTGCTTCACCTACCACAGGAAAATGACCCTTTTTCATATGAAACCTGCCCTTTTCCTGTGAACAATTGGGCCCTTAGAAACAGATGTTCAAGGTACAGCAAATAACATTATTTTCTCTCAAGTGTTAAAAGCCATGCATACATGCATCATGTTACAGGCCATTTATATACTCTTAACAAAAAAGGGAATGAATTAAACTATGAGTCGATAATTACCTTTGTTTCATGTAGTATTCTTGTTCTTTGTATGTTCTCTTTTTCTCTTAGTTGCTGATTTTTAGGACTGTTCATAATAAAACTTGTCTTTTGTGGAACCAGGGGTTAAAGAAATGTATAGAGGAAGTAGGGATTGGTTTTATTATGAGTCCTGAGTACCATCCGACAATGAAAATTGTTGCTCCTGTGCAGAAAAAAATGAAATTGAAGACAATATTCAACATACTGGGCCCAATGTTGAATCCAGCACGGGTTCCATATGCTGTTGGTGGTGTCTACCATCAAGAACTGGTAATTTAAAAGTTTCCTTCAATATGCTCATTAGTTTGTATTTTTCATTCTTCCTGTATGTTCCCTCTTCCTGTACTGCTCTCTGGTTGTTTAGGCTGAGGAATGGTTATATCTTCACTTTTTATGAAGGAATTTTATTAATTTAATGTACTTTGTAGTTTGCTCTCTTTATTCTTCTCATTTATCTTGATCACTTCACTGTAGCGACTAGCAACGTTGTGTTTTTTGCTCTTCATTAAGTCTGATACATGACACAAGGGCAGATTGCTCTGGTATCCAAATAGCAACTTTTCTCATCAAGTTTCATCATTAAAGATATCATTCCAGTCATGAAAACTTGCTGCCTTGAGAATCACCCTCTGCTTCTTTTGGAGTGCATCAAAACTGGCTTAAATTTTGTGTAGGGAATTCTGCTCATCAATCACCAGGATGAGGATTTATTTGTCAGCCTGTGTTCATCTTGAAGTGGCCATAGTGTTGACTCTTTCTGGGTGTTGACTAGAATAATTTGATGTAGGTTCTGTTATTGTTCATTGAACCATATCTTGATATGTACATTTAGAGTAATTTCCTTTGCCACGTAGAGCATGTGATTCATGATGATGGTGATCAATGTATTTCCCATCTATAATGAGTCATACTTGTATGGTTATTGCATCTTCCAGAAGGCTTGCATGTTCTTTTACATATAATTTTTCACTTCTCCTTTGCCTTAATATAAATATTTTTTTTTCTCTTTTCGAGTGTAAGAGGAAGGCTTTTTTCAAAGTAGTTGAGTTGGGGTTGGGGTTCCGGTGAGCCATAGTTAAATTAAAGACATAGTCATGACATTTGATTTGAATTATATGTGCTGTATCATGTGTTAGCAACTGTTTTTTCTTTTGGTGAAGTATCAAAAAATAGATGTTGTAGAACTAATGGAAAGAACTGCAATGCATCAGATGGTTCTCCATTTCCTTGTTCATTGAACTTTTTCAATTTTAAGATTTAAGGGATCAATTTGCTTTCTTAGGTCAGTAAGATGGCGAAAGCTGTACAGAGATTTGGCATGAAGAGGGCATTGGTAGTTCATTCAGAGGGACTGGATGAAATGAGTCCTCTTGGTAATCACATTTTCATGTTTCAGATTACCTGTCCGTTTCTTCAATTTCAGAAATGTTTAACTTGTGTAAAATAGTTGGGATTATACCTGATAGGTTTGATTTTTTTTCTTTTTTATCAGGTCCAGTAGTCGTTCTTGATGTTAGTCCAGAGAAAATTGAGAACTTTCCCTTCGATCCATGTAAGTGTTTCTTTTTAATTACCTCAGCAATTGTCAAAATCATAAAAGAATTAGTACAGGCACACGTGCAAATTTATGTCTGAATATCAAACTGACTATCAACTTTTGGACAGAATAGCATGAATGTAGCTATATTGGAATAACATCTCAGCTTTTTTTTGCATTTCCTGCCATTTTAGTGTGTACATATTGTTTGTATTCGCAGTGGAGTTTGGAATACCACCATGCACTTTGGAAAGCTTGAAAGGTGGTGGACCAGAGTTTAATGCACCAGTGCTTAGGGATGTACTCTCCGGTGATAAGGGATCAATAGCGAACGCTTTTGTAAGTTCCTTTTTATTTCTGGTTAATAGCATGCAATCATTTCTTTTTATTATTCCAAGGAATGTTAATGTTCGTCATCCTATGCACAAAATAGATTAGTATCTTATGCCATCCTCTCACTGGAATGATGAAATTTTGCTATGGTGGTTATTCCATCTCATGGAGAGCAGATCCTGTAAAACGCTGGGTGAGATTAGCAGTCTCACCCACTATGTCACATGGGTGCGGGTGGGGGTGCGGCACTTTCAAAAAACTTGGGTACGGGGGTGCAGCAAAAATATATAAAAAATATATATATATATATATATATATATATATATATATATATATATATATATATATATATATATATATAAAGTCCAAAAGTTGGATATAAATGACCCTGGGTGCAGGTGCAGGTGCCGCACCTAGTTGGTGAGTCCCTGTGACATAGCTGTCACCCAGCGTTTACAACCACAAAACCCACCCCACAGTCCACTGTACTGCAGCTCAGTACAAGTGGGACCCACAGAGGGGTACAGTGGGGTGGGTTTTGTGGTTGTAAATGCTGGGTAAGGTTGCTAATATCACCCAGCGTTTTACAGGATCCGCTCTCCATTTCATGCCTGTGCACATCAGTTCCTAATTAATCTCCTTTATTTGCCTGGACATGAGGTCACCTCAAAGTTTTCAGATTTTTGAAGGTTGCACGAGACATTTTATTGGGCATCTTCTAATGCTTTGTTTCCAAAATATTTTTAGATTCTGAATGCAGCGGCTTCCCTCTTAGCTTGTGGGCATGTGAAAAACCTTGCTGAAGGAGTAGACCTAGCTCGTGAAACAAAACAATCAGGAAAGGCTGTCAAGACACTGGACTCTTGGATAAGTGTTTCAAATGTAAGTTTTTTAATTTCCTCTGTGGCTTTTTTACTTTTCTGATTCAATTGATGATTATCCGGAAAAAAATGGTGAATAACAAGCTTTGGGATTTTCTCTTTTTCTTTGTGCAGCGTTTAAGAACTGCTGCTGCATCTGAACTAGGTAGGGAAACAATTAAAAGTGCTTAAGTGATGTAGCATATCAAAGAGAAAAATAAAAAATCACCTTTGATCTAAGGTTCTTATTAGAACTTTGTTTTAGTTATTTTTCATATGTTGTAATAAAGAGACATGATTTTGATGTATGTGAGACTTTGTTGCATCGACGATGTGCGAAAAGTGTTCGATGAAATGCCTGAGAGAGACCCCCAGGTCGTGGAACTCGTTGAATGTAGAGTGATGCAACTTTTTCAATAAAGCATTTAAAATATATATTTTCAATAAAAACGTTTATGCAAACCGTGCATCAAATCATAAAAACCGGCTCGCACGAGTGGTGGAGTCTGGGTCGAACTCAGGAGACGGGAAATACTTTGTATTCAAGCATACAATCTAAACTACTCTTTATTGCCAAAAATAAAAATCAATTAATTTAAAAAATAAGGGAGAGAGTGCAGTCCTATGCGGAGGACTTTAAACAAATAAATAATGGCTTTATTACAAACCTAATTTAATTGAAATAAAAAAAAACCAACCCTAATCTAAAAAGAAAAGAAAAGGTCTTTAGTGCTTGAGTCTTTTTGTCTTCTTGATCTTCTTCTAGGTTGAGCACTTTTGTATGGTTTGATTAAGGGCTACCTGAGAGCACTTCTGAGGTCCTGAAGGGACCTCAGAGGGTACTTTGAAGGCTCGAAATGGGGCTCACTACACGTCCAATCGCTCTCTTGCAAAACAAAAAAACCACAAAACACAACAGAACAAATAGAACTAAACAAAAATCTACTAACTAATGAAATAAAAATCAGCAAAAACAAGATTTAACCTAACTAGAAACAAACTAAAAATATGTAACTAACTAATACCAACTAATAACAAACTAACACTAAATGACAAAATAGTAAAACAACCTAACTAACAAGAAACTAAGTCATGTAACAACCTAACTATTAACTATTTCATGAAATCAAGAAACTACTTAAACCAAAAAATCAAGAAACTACTTAAACCAAAAAATCAAGAAAGCAATCAACTGAATATGACTACTAATTAATGAATTAATCTAATATCAACAAGTTAATAAAAGTGAACAAGAACTAAGCAAGAAAATTAACTAATAAACTATGCTAATCGGCTACCAGACTCAATTGAAATTAGTTATTAAACTAAATGTAAAAATTGATAACTAACTAGAAAACAACGGGCAAACAAGAAAGCATGTTGTACGACATTTACACTAAGCTAACTACCAGACGTTGAAACAATAAAATGCCTAACCTAATCTACTTGATCCAAAAAAATAAAATATGAACCAACGAACTTATCGTAGCTCGACTATCAACATTCAATATTGACTTAACTCTAGAGTGCAAATTGACGTGAAAAGAAACTCAGTAACCGTATCATGTATAAGGAATAAATCACAGCAGGTTAAATGGATTAAGAACTGAGTAAAGAATTTGCAGTTTGCTCATCAACGTCAACTATATTCAATAAGTATGAGTGCGATAATTGAACGAACATCAAATCGGCTGAACCAAAAAAACAAAGTTATACCTAAGCTAATCTAGGCAATGAACTGAAAATTGCTGGAACTACATAAAATACTATCTAACCGATTAAAGAGTGACAGAAATCACGGCTATGCTATACGGCTAATCACAAAGAACAAAAGAAACAAACGAAACACTACTCGATATTATCAATTTTTCTAATCTAGCAAGCACTTTAACTAACGAAAGCAAAACTAATCCAATATACTGATAAAAATTTAATATTAGGTATTAACTCAGTAAATACTAACCTCAGAATTGAACGTGAACCCAGAAATTCAGATTTACTTGACGTCAAAATGAAATTTAAAAAACATGGTAAGAATCTAAAGTGGCTAAAAAAAAACTATTTACGTGATCTAAAAACAAAAACTAAATATAAAAAAATGTGTTGTAGATTGTTCTAAACTAAATCTAATCCTAAATTAATCAAGAATCAAGAAAAGATATAAAAACCTATGTTAAAACTATTGATCTATGTAGATTAACATTATTCTATGCATAATTCAAGAAAACGGTTAAAACGGCTAGATTAAGCAAAAATAATTTATTTTTTTTATTTTTATTTTTTCAAATATGAGAAAACTAAACTAACTAAATATGCTGATGATGCAATGATCGACCTAAATACGATGCAATGCTATGCTCTAGGCTATGCAAAACTAAACTACGATGAAACGTGGGAGAAGAAACGAACTGGATGATCCGCTTCCGACGGATTGGATGAGAGAAGAAGATGGTTGATCCTAGCTCTGTGCACGCCTCCCCGACGAAGAAGAAGTTGCCGATGACGAGAAGGGTTAGAAGCAAGAGAAAAAAGAAGAAGAAGAAGCATAAGGAGAATAGGTAGAGGAAGAAATCGGCAAAGAGAGAGAGAGAGCAAAGGAGAGAGAGAAGAGAGAGAGGGAGCAAGGGGGGCGTGAATGCCAATGCTGAAAAAAAACGTCCTCTCATGCTTAAAACATCCTATTTATACTAATATAATTAGGTTAAAACAAGTTTTTCAAAACAAGTCCAAAGATTTTTCAATAATTTCTAAAAAGAGGCTCTTATTAAAAACGTGTTTCTCTAAAAATCAAAACTTCCTAAACTAATTAAAATTAGCTAATTACAACTTAATCTAACTAAACTATAATTAAAAAAATTCTAAAACTAATTCTAAAACTAATAGAAACACTAAAAATGCAGGGCAAGCTTTGAAATACACGATTTTTTGATATTTTCAATTCCAATGCGGTTGCTCAAAACTAATGATAAAAAAATAGGTTTTTAAAATAATTTTTCACTAGATCACGCATAAAATAGTATGAATAAAATGCAAAATATATGCATGATCATGGAGTACGCTCGGAGTGGGTGCTACAGACTAGCTTGGAGATGTTCTGGTGCATGGTGGAAGTTGGGGTGGAGAGCACGAGAGTTACTATGGCCAAGGTTCTTCATGTCTGTGCTTGTTTGAGAGACCTTGAATGAGGCAGAGCGGTGCATGATTACATCGTAACGTCAGGATTTGAGGTAGATGCTTTCGATGAAACTGCAATTCTAGACATGTATATGAAATGTGGGGCTGTTGATGTTTCCATTAGAGTGTTCGAAGAGATGCCGAACAAGGATCTGGTCTAATGGAATGTGGTTCTTGCAGGGTGCGTAAATGGTGGGCTTTACCATGAGGGGCTCATTTTGTTTCGGAGGATGAGGGAAATGACAAAGTTGAAACCCAATGAGGCAACACTAGTTTCGATCCTTTCGGCTTTGTCGGAATTGAAAGTTGTGCTTGCTGGTATGAGCTTACATGGTTACAGTATCAAAGTTGGCTTGAATTCTCATATCAATGTTATGAACTCCATTGTACCCGGCTAGCTAGCATCCCGAGTGTACCTGAAACCCTTTTTAGTCCAAATAATCCTACTACAGGGTACCAGGATCGTTGAGCCCTAGTGAAGGAGAGCCTACTTGATAGAGGTTCTTTCCTAGACAAATGATAAGATCACAAAGATCATTAACATTATTGGTATCCTTGTTCTGCCATGACTGACAATGAGTTGAAGGAGCTAAAGAAGATTGCACTTATCGTGTGCATCAAGGACAGCAATTATGACACCACAGTTATTCTGTCATTTGCCTCAAAATCTGTGGACCAATATTGCTTTCTTCCTGTTAATTATGCAAAGCATCCAACAAAAACTTGTTTCAGTTGTATCTGTGATTAGACAAGGATTCATAGAATGCAGTGGTCAGGAGGCTATAAAGTTTGAACCTACTGTTAGGGATTTCCTCCTTGGTAAAGGCCACTATTTCCATAAGAAGGATCATCAATTTTTTCTGTGATTGGTTATACAGGGTATCTTAGGAGAAACTTGATATGAATTATGGAAGGTAATTTTACATTTCTGCTGGCAAAGGAGGTATTGCAAAGCTGGAGGTCCTTATAAGGAAGATGCAACCGGCTGGCTATGACCCCAACACACAGTTTATGCTTAATTATATTGATAATTGAGAAGGATATAATCTAGTTATAGTGAAGACTTGCTTCTCGTTTCTGGTCTTCATACATCTTTGCTGAACCAACCAAAAGCCTCAGAATCAGAAGTATGCAGTGAAGCTATTGTCAATATCATTGTTGCAAGATATTGCTAGTGCCTCCACAATTCTGTTAGGTGTCTTTTGGTCATATGGAGACTGCTGTTAACCCAATTCAGATAATCTAACATGCTTGACAGTTCGATTATCTGGCAACATACCTGAGTTGTGTTTTTTCCTTGTTGGACTCCGCTGCTGATAAGACACTTGTAGACAATGGCCATAAAGATCAACAGATTGATTGATGCCGATGCATTTGATATCTTTCTGCATCTGTTCAAAGAGCGAAGTTAGTTACATGATTCATGATACCAAATATCATTGTTTTGTTGTTTCTGTTGATTGATGAATGGCGTCAAGCATGTTGATCTGGCGTGATGTCTGCCAGTTGATTGTGCTAGGAATCTAAGAACAGCTTTTAGTTCGAATCATCTGCGAGTAACCAAAGATTTTACTTCATTTTTGCAATTTTTTGTATGATATCTGTCACTGGTTTTCTATTTGGTGAAAGTCGGTTCAACTGTAAGGATCCTACTGCAAAACATTTGTAGTACCATGGCTTTATTGTTGAAGTCTCTGTTACGACCTTGCTGGTTGGTCTTTGCAGTCTATGATTTTCCCCTCAAGTTGGCAACTACCGTGAACAGCGACAAGTTGTCGTGAGACTTTTGGATTGAATGTTCATGCTCACATATATATATATATATATATATATATATATATATATATATATATATATATATATATATATTATACAAAGAGAAAGTCCATCAGAAAGGGTTGACTTCTTTCAATCTGAATCTAAGTTTGAAGAGAAATTCGCCTCTCAACATAAATTTGTCAAAGCTTTCCTATAAGCGGTTTTATATTGCTATATATTTTCTTTTGAAAGGCAAGCTGGCCCTACCGGTTATACATCTATACCATTGGGTTTTGAACCTGCAATGTCCCAACACAAGGTGGTGTTCCCTAACTGCTCCTGCTCGACAAGCGAATACCCCGTTGGTGATAGTACAGAGGAGATGGCATTTCCAGTGTATTTGTGCTCAGGATAACCTCTGACGTTCTGTTCCATTTTTCTCTTCTTAAATGCATTGTTATTTTTTTTTGGAAAGGCAAGCTGGGATTAGGCACCAGTTCATTAATTAAGAATGCAAACTATACCTTATCATTCCAGTCAGGGGGGTGATCCTTCCAAGATTTGATCATTCCCTACCTGGCAAGTTGCTCTATGTATCTGGCCAAAAAATTCTGTGTAAGGATTGATCTTTTGTATGTATATTCTATTATATTTGTACAAAAAATCCTTTACAGAAAAAGGAAACGATTCTTCATCCCTTTTGCCTTCCAGAACCTGATTTAATCAGCTGACTAAATCAGTGCGACCGTTTTCCAAAATCACCTTTCAATGAGATGAGGCCTCATCAAGTGCTGTGTTCCAGCTACCTCTTCCTAAATGCATCGTTAATCTTAGTACTTAACCATCGTAATAAGTGAACCATTAGTAGCACTTATTAAGTTGATAGCGCTTTACATGAAAGAATGAACCCCAGGGGTTGTTGGATACTCTTAGCAATTTTATTCAACACTTTCTAATCAGAAATGATATTTCACCATTTTCAAAACGTGAGGGCTATCAATGAATGCTGTGGTTTTTTTTTGTTTAAAAATTGACATTTTCAAATCTAAAAAGCAAATTTGTCAATTTAAGAGAAGCACGAGAAAGTGTGTTGGAAGCACAAGAGAGCAAGAAAAAACCACAGAAGATGTGATGGCATGAGAAAAGTAGAAAAAAGAGCCCAACTCTCCTCATGTTTAATTAACAAGTGAAGCACTTTTTTTCTTTCTTTCTTTTAAGCACCCCTTGCTTCTCACTTTTACATGAAGCTGCTGGTGAGATGCACGTGGCTGTGCGCAATGCAAAGCACACCTTTTTTTTATTATTATCATATGAAGAAACCACACTGGGGATCAAAGACCTGGTCGCCTTGGTCTTAGCTTGCCATACCATCACCATCCTGGTCGCATAAAACTTCATGGGCACTCCAACCCCCAAAGCGCTTCTGCTTGACCTTGTGAAAGGTGTTGGCTTTAGGACTCAAACTTGGGGTATTGAGACCTCTTCATCCACAAGCACAAGACCATGTGGGCCGACCCTTGAGGTTTACACAGCACACAAACCATATGAAATTTAAATTAAAAAAATTATGCTCCTGTAGCTTTTGTGGTAGGTTAGTCGTATGCGTTACTAAAATACATGGAATAATAAACCCTTATATTATCTCAGTCCTGACTCGGAGCTACCCCAGTAAGTACGCACGTGGGCTTAAATATTGAAACAAATACTTTCATGCTCACACTAATATTTATTATGAATACCTGCTTGATGAAATGTAATTTCTGACTTGCATTATATTCATGCTTTACTAAACTTATGGTTTAGTTATACTCATACTTTCTCTAAAATATTGGCTTATCTAAAATTATATATGATTTTATCTGAAATTAATATAATTACCTACCAAGCTTTCACCAATACAGTGGCAGCATCCTAAACCAGACTTTCAGGATGTGATCTTGTTCATATTTTGACCCTATATTTTTGTAAAATGAGCTCTTATGTAAATATATTTGTTTGGACTCTTTGACTTATCTGTTTTTTCATAAATGATTCTCACATGGAGCCTGGAGTTTGCTTAACTCTAAGGTTAAAATAATCATTTTTCGCTACTTAAAGGTTAAAAAAAAAAATCTGTAAATTTTTCAGTTAAAAATTTTGGGGTGTCGCATGAAACAGGGGCAGGGTGAGGATAGAGACAAGGATGGTAAATTTAAGATAGGGTAGGGGCTCCATGCATTTCTAAGGCAAGTCCCCACTTTCTGTGGCACACAAACGTACCCTAAGGGGGTGTTTGACTCACTGGACAAACACCATCTGGTCCAGAACCCGAGTCACTCCCAGGGGTGCGACTCACAGGTTTAGTTGGTCTGTCTTAATTATCAACAGCAGGAACCAACGGGTCCCCGCCTGGCCAGTTGGTTCCCCTCATATCAAACGCGGGACTACACCCGAGCAGGGACAGGTCAGTCCCCCACTCAGGTGCATCCCGCTATTCAAACATGCCTTAAAACCTCCACCTCGTGTGGGGTCCTGAGTCACAGCGACAAACATTTAAAACATAAAAAGAAATGGCAGCCAAAAACTCGTGAGAATTTGATTTTTTTAAAAAAAAACTCACTTATTTTTGGACAAAATATCGGCAATAATAAGCAAATTAATTTTTTTTAATAAAATTTTATGAAGAACACAAATAAAAAATATTAAAAAAATAGAAACACAGGCTTTTCATGATAAATAGCCGTTAAGAATATAAACGACGTGTTAAAAATGTGATATTTACATTTTTACGAAAAAACAATATATTTTGAGATGGTTAAAACATTTCAGTAATTTCTCACATTTTTCATGATTTTTTTTCAAAATATTGCCAATATTCTATAAAAGGTTGTTCTAATCTGTGACCAGTATCATAAAGGTTTCTTAATGGAAATAATGTGCTTTGCTTTGCATTAAAGTAATCTTTATTGCACATTTAGTGTCGATTTTACTTCCCAGTGAGGTGGGAGGGAGGAAAGATGACTGAGAATCCAGCAATTTTTTAACATGCATTGAATTCTTGGATCCGATTTCTTTTATCTGAAATTAATGTCAAATGCCACTTTAATTTTTATGAATAGCATTGAATTCTTAGGGTGGATCAGGATTCGGGAGTACCATGCTTTGCAAAATTAAATGCATTGTGGAGTGACACTATACACATAACTGTGAAAACTGTATCATTAATGCATTTAATCTTACCATGTTCGAGTGGTGAAAATATCCCATCGGTCTTAATCATTGTCTACTAAAGGCAAGTCCTTAAAAAATGAAAAATGGTTACAAATGCAACTCGATGAAAACTTGGGAACTCTGAATCTCATTTGGAAGCAGTGAGAGTGGAGTGAAGCCCACACACATATTCATCAAGTGTGATGTGTGGTGGAAATTGAATAACCAAATAATTATATATGCAGAGGGGCTTTATTGGATATTGTCACCATTACCTACAAAGACCCGTTTTCAATTTTTTTTTTTTTCATAAAACCAACTTTTCACTTAGTGGGAATTGGCTCTTGAATCATTCAATTATGTTACGTAGGTATGATTTCATAAGGCTTCAAAAGTCGATGGCCTACAAATGTGCGACTTTCTGGGGTTATAAAAAATTGTGCTTTTTCATTGAAAAAACATGATCCAAAAGTCAGTTCCCACTATTTTGAACATGCTGAATCCATCCATGAGATCGGTTTTGATCAAAACAGCAAACAACTAGGGCATAAGAGATCCAAACTTGCGAGGAAACAGAACAGGGATCCCTCTGAACCCGCCTCATTTGGGACGGGGATGAAGGATATGAAACAGACAATAGACCAGGGATGAAGGTGAAAATCAAAACCCATGCAAAGATGAAGGCGGAGGTGAACTTACTCTTTCTCCTTCCCCGCCCCCAATCCCCGTTATCAAAATTACTATTATACGTTTAATATTTGATAAAATGATATTTAAATCTAATATATATATATATATATTCATTTTCTAACCCTAAGTTCCACAACCCCTTTATCTCATTTCTGCTTCCTCTAACAAGTCTAACCCAGTGGCGTAGGGATGGCAGTCGACCGAGAGAAACAGAGATCCATCTGAACCTGCCCCATTTGTGGTGGGGATGGAAGTCATGAAATAGGGAATGAACTGTGGTTGAAGGTGAAAATCAAAATGTGTGCGGGGATGGAGGTGGGGATGAAGGGAAATTTTTTGAGATCGGGCGGGGTTGGAGAGCTTGTCCCCCGCACCTGCCCCTTGCCATCTTTAGTTCTTGTCTGTCACCATCATAAGATTCAAAACTCATTTTCCACTAAACAAACATTGTAAATCACATTCATAAGCTTTAATTTACAAAAAAATTAAAATGTCAGCTCAATTGTTTCGTATAATTTGGTGTCTTCAAAGGCATCAAATACATGTGTGTGACCTGACTCTACCTTCAAACGGGCCATTATTCAATAGTCGATACCTTCTTGTACTGGGTGGCAGGGGAAGGTGTAATAGTTTTCTTTGTTTTTTTTTCTTTTGGATAGTCTAAGGACAAAGCCTCCCCATAGCCACCGGTACATTGGCTGGCCTCTCTAGTTGGAAAAACCCTCGAGGTCTCCCTGCTCACCTATAATACACCCAATTTCAACCTTGCATTTCAAACTTGTGACAGCCGGTCAACTTGTTGACACTCATATGTTGGCCCCTACCAGGTGCTCTTGTAGGTGTTTTTCTTTCTCTCCTTTGATAGGGAGGTTACTCCAATTTGTTTTGGGCGTCCCATTATGTTTCATGTTAATTGATTATGGCCCAGTTTTTGTGTTAGCCGTTAGGGCTGCAAATGGGTCAGATCTAGGAAGAAGAATTTGCAAAATTTTGCTCTCCTAGATCCAAATTGACCTCGCTCACCAATGTATCTTGGGATTGAGATCCCAAACAATTTGCATCCCTATATGCAGTATAAAACTTCACAGCAGGGTTACCAAAAGTGCCAATAAGCTCAAGAAAGCGCTCTTCAAAAGCGCAAAACATGGTGCTTTCGAAACGGGCAAGAAAGTGTGTTTCCCTTTAATGGGAAGCATGGGAAGCGCGTTCTCCTTTAATGAAAAGTACACTTCCCATTAAAAGGAGCGAGTCACCTCGTTAAAAATTATTTTAAAGTCAATTGACAGTTTTACCCTTGAATAGTCTCTCTTGTTTCATCTCTTTGTTTCTCTCTCGATTCTCCTTCTCTCGCTCTCTTTGTTTCATCTTTCTGTTTTCTCTGATTCTCTCTCTCTCTCTCTCTCTCTCTCTCTCTCTCTCTCTCTCTCTTAACAGCCTGAAGCCTATTGGCACTTTTGGTAACCCTGATGTCTTGCTCTCTCTATTTCATTGATCTCTCTGTTTCTTTGTCTCTGACTCTCGCCTCGCTCGATCTCTCACTCCCACTCTTATCAGCCCCGAGCCTATTGGCACTTTCGGTAACCCTGATCTCTCGCTATCTCTGTTACATCTTTCCGTTTTGAGAGAAATAGAGGGTAAAAGCCAAAAGCTGCAACACATGGAATAGCACAAAATACAAGAGCTGAAAAGTAAAAACCTCAAATGTATTGCTATTCATGAATTCACTCCCACTACTACATTTAACATGAAGAAGTATCACTATTTATAGAAGGCAAAGCCTTTACATGAAAATAGGAAACTTGAGTTAAAAGTTAGGAAAGAAACCACGTACTCAACTTTTGAGACTCTACTAACAAAAAGTAAATCCTATAAACTAGGAAACTGAAAATACATGGGCTTTGAGTGCTCTTCAAGTCAAACGTGAGCATTGGATGCCCTACCCACTTCCTTCTACCTTGAGCACCAAGCCATACGTGGGCTTTGGATTCTCTTGCCCACGACCTTGAGCATTAACCAACATTTTTCCCCCTTAATGTGAAAGGCCTTGCACACCTATGGATTCTCTGAACATCAAAATTTTTTTAGATGACAAGGCTTTTGTGAATCCATCAGCAACTTTATCATTTGTAGAGCAATGCTTCAGCACTACTTCACCTTTTTCCACTGCATCTCTTATAAAATGATATCTAAGCTCAATGTGCTTTGTCCTACTATGAAAAGTAGGATTTTTAGCAATAGAAATTGTAGACTGATTATCACAGTAGAGCTTAGTTGAAAGATTTTGTTCTACATGCAGGTTCTTCATAACACGCCTCATCCAGATTGTTTGACAGGTAGTAGATGTAGCCGCAATATATTCTGCTTCTGAAGATGATAGCACTATTGAATTTTGTTTCTTTGAACACCATGACACAATGCCTGAACCAAAACTGAAAGCAAACCCGCTTGTGCTTTTTCGATCATCCATTGAACCTGCCCAATCATTGTCAGTAAATCCAATCAAATTAAAGTCAGTAACATGATTATAAAAAAGTCCATAATTGATTGTTGCTCGTATATAGCGGAGAATCCTTTTTGCTACGCCTAGATGTTGCACAGATGGATTGTGCATAAACCTTGAAATCATACTGACTGAGAATACAATGTATGGCCGAGTGTGAGTTAAATACATTAATCCACCGACCAAGCTTCTAAAACATCTTTCATTTGCTCTTGCCATTCCATCTTCCAAACTCAATTTTTCATTCGTATTCATCGGAGTTTCACAAACTTTGCAATTCAAACATCTTTGATTTTTTGAGCAGTTCCAAAGCATACTTTTCTTGAGACACGAAAATCCCTTCTTCAGATTGCACGACATGAAGACCAAGAAAAAAACATAGCATCCCCAAATCTGACATTTCAAATTCCTTCATCATACTATGTTTAAATTCTGCAATAAGCTTAAATGAAGAACCAGTGTAGATAATATCATCTACATAGACACTTACAATGAGCAATTCATTCTCATTTATTTTGACATAGAGTGTAGATTCACTATCACTTCTTTGAAAACCATTTTGGTGGAAGAATTTATCAAGGCAACTATACCATGCACGCGGGGCTTGTTTTAGCCCGTATAAGGCCTTTTTTAACTTATAAACTTTTTCTTCCTTTCCTTTAACAACAAATTCAGGTGGTTGGTCAACATACACGACTTCATTTAGAAAACCATTTAAAAATGCAGCCTTAACGTCAAATTGATAAACTTTCCATTTGAATTGAGCTGCAATCGCAAGGATCATTCTCACAGTTTCAAATCTTGCAACAAGTGAAAACATTTCAGTAAAATCAATTCCATATTTTTGCATGAACCCTTTAGCAACTAACCTTGCCTTATATTTTTTTACATTTCCACCAGCATCATACTTGACCTTATAAATTCACTTTACT
Source organism: Nuphar pumila (assembly GCF_984573655.1). Taxonomy (NCBI): domain Eukaryota; kingdom Viridiplantae; phylum Streptophyta; class Magnoliopsida; order Nymphaeales; family Nymphaeaceae; genus Nuphar; species Nuphar pumila. The sequence goes on along the minus strand of NC_143261.1, from coordinate 97,079,729 downwards.
CCAATTGATTCCTTTCCAGGTGGCAAGTTGGAAAGCTCCCATGTGTCATTCTTCTTAATGACCTCCATTTCTTCTTTCATTGCATCTATCCATTTTTTATTTGCGCATGCTTCATCATATGATGATGGTTCTAGAACAACAAAGGCAAAATCACATTTATAAATATTCTCTAGAGACCGTACCTTTTTCGGAGGAGTGTCCACATCAAGTGTGGACTCAATATTTTCTGTGAATTCATCTCTCATACTCGACGTTTCTGGAGATAATGCTTCAGTAGTATGATTTGATTGTGATGCCACTTCATCAATTTGCAACTTCGCGCTTTCATTGTTAGTTTATTCCCAACATGCTTTTCATCAAAAATAACATCTCTTCTTATAATCAATTTTTTAGAAGAAGGATTATAAAGACGATATCCCTTAGTTTCATTATTATAACCAACAAAGATACACTTTTTACTTTTCTTATCTAACTTGGTTCTTTCTGAAGAGTCAATCAAAGCATATGCTATACTGCCAAATACCTTCAACATACTTACATTTGGCTTTCGATTCCACCAGGCCTCATAAGGTGTTTTGTTTCAAACTGCCTTTGTTGGAGAAATATTTAAGATATGCACTGCAGTGTTAACGGCTTCTGCCCAAAACTCATTTGGCACCTTCTTTTCACTTAGCATGTTGCGTGCCATTTCTACCACTGTACAATTTTTCTTTTCTGCTACTCCGTTCTGTTGTGGTGTATTTCTTACTGTCAGTTGTCTGCGAATACCATGATCTTTGCAAAACAAACCAAATTCATCAGATAAAAATTCTACTCCTCTATCTGTGCATAATATTTTTATAGTTTTTCTTCTCTCATTTTCAATAAGGAACTTAAATTCCTTAAATCTATCAAATGCATGGGATTTATGAGTAAGAAAGTACACCCAACTCATTCTAGTAAAATCGTCAGTTAAAAGCAAAAAGTATTTGCTATTGTTTAATGAAGGAGTTCTCATGGGCCCGCATATGTCAGCATGAACTAATTCAAGAGGTTCTTTAGCTCTCCATGCTTTTCCAACTGGGAATGATAATTGGTGTTGTTTACCATAAACACACCCTTCACATATCTCATTTGTACAATTAATAGCTGGCAAACCAACCACCATATTTTTTTGATGCAAGAGTTTCAAACCATTAAAATAAAGATGCCCAAACCTCAAATGCCACAGTTTAGATTAATCAAAACCATTTGCCATAAAGGCACAATCAACTATCTTGATCATTTCAAGTGGAAACATTTTATTTTGAACCATATCTATTTTTACAAGAACTGCACCATTCTTGTTTTTTATTTCACAGACGTCATTTTCAAATAAAATAGTGTAACCCTTTTTAACCAATTGCCCTACACTCAATAAGTTCTGAGCCAAACCAGAAACATAATACACATCTTGAATGTATCGTTCATTACCTGATTTTGTCTTGATTGCAACTGTTCCTTTGCCATTGACATCTACTTTATTGTTGTCCCCAAGTCACACATTCAACTTCACAGTCTCATCAATATTCTTAAAAAAACTTCTATCACCGGTCATATGATTACTGCAACCACTGTTTACAAACCACATTTCACTTTTGCAACAGTTAGTATTCATGCTTGCAAGAAACAAATTTTCATTTTCATCTGCAAAATTTGTTTGTTGCGTTGCATTTTCAAAACATCGGGCTTCAATATGACCAAATTTCTTACAAAAATGACATTGTTTTCCTCTAAAGAACAGATTTTGATTACCTTTTTCTGTTCCATCATTCCTTTGAGAGGTATCATAAAACCTTCCTCGACCTCTTCCACGCCCACGAAAGGATCCTCTAAAACCTCCTCGTCCTCGACCTCTACCTTCACCCTTTTGATCAAACTGAGTATTCTTTTCTTTTGGAATTTCAACTTTCGATTGAAAGGCCTGTTCCAATGTTTTTTCTGAAGACCTGTTTATGTGATGCTCATGGGCTAAAAGAGACCCCATTAGTTCATCAATAGAATACACAAATAAATCCTTGGACTCTTCAATTGCAATAACAACATGATCAAATTTAGAAGGTAGACACCTTAAAACTTTTTATACTATTTTTTGATCATCTAAAATTTCATCAAAGGTCTTCATTTGATTTACAATAGTAGAGAGCCTAGAAAAGAAGGTTTGAATTGACTCACTGGTTTTCATAGAAAATGTTTCAAACTTTCTTCTTAAGGTTTGAAGTTTAACCGTTGTGATCTTCTTATCACCATGAAATTTTTGCTTCAGAAGTTGTCAGGCTTCTTTTGACTTAGTAGCACCGACAATAGTTGTAAAAATGGTTTCAGACACAGTCCGTTGTAGTACTAACAATGTCTTTGCATCTCTCTTTCGAGCTTCTTTGACATTGATTTTTTCTGCTGCCTTTGTTCCTTCAACATCTGCATAATCATTTTCGACCAACTCTCAGAGGTCTTGTGAGATAAAGAAAGTCTTCATCTTAATATTCCAGAATTTATAATTTTCACCATTAAAAATTGGCACTAATGATTGTGACAAATTGAGAGAGTTAGAATTATTTGCCATACCAAACTTACTCAACAATTATCTTTCAAAAGAAATTTCGAATTTATAGAAACTCCTTGCTTTGGCAATGCTCCTATTGCGTTTTTCTCGAACGCCTAGCTCTGATTCCAACCTATGTTCTGATACCAAGAATTGAGAAAAATAGAGGGTAAAAGCCAAAAGGTGCAACACATGAAATAACACAAAATACAAGAGCTGAAAAGTAAAAACCTCAAATGTATTGCTATTCACGAATTCACTTTTTTTTTCTCTCTCACTACTACATTTAACATGAAGAAGTACCACTATTTATAGAAGGCAAAGCCTTTACATGAAAATAGGAAACTTGAGCTAAAAGTTAGGAAAGAAACCACACGTACTCAACTTTTGAGACTCTACTAACAAAAAGTAAATCCTATAAACTAGGAAACTGAAAATACATGGGCTTTGAGTGCTCTTCAAGTCAAACGTGGGCATTGGATGCCCTACCCACTTCCTTCTACTTTGAGCACCAAGCCATACGTGGGCTTTGGATTCTCTTGCCCACGACCTTGAGCATTAACCAACACGTTTCTCTCTCTGACTCTCTTGCCTCTCTCCATCTCTCTTCTCTCGCTCACTCTCACTGTCGCTCTCTCTCTCACTCTCGCTCTTATACTTTTATTTTTTAGCATTATCCAGCATTAGCTGGTCCCTTGGTGAATGCAGTGGAAATAACAAAGATGGACAAGTGCTTCCACGTTGCCCACTTGAATTAACATTAGGATGAAAACCACCACTATTAGAAGAACTGTTATGTGGGCTATTTGGTGCTTCAATCGTTTGCTTCTTGGCAGTTTTGTGCTTTTTACGAGTGTTCAATATGATTTGTATGAAGTTTCTCACATCATTGGGGACATGAGTGCAGAGAACTATGGCTTTGTTCTTGATCTGAGCTAGATGAAACTTCATCAGATACACCGTACCACTGAACTCCCTCTGGCAATAGTTGCACCAGACTTTCTGTCTTGTTGCATCGACCAAAACGTAGTGCTTCCAGCAAGCATCTCTTCCTCTAACCGTTGTCCTGTAGCAGATATCAAATTTTGAGCTCAAATATTGACTCATAACTAAGAAAAATACTTCACCAAATGTAAAAGACACCCATTCTACAGAACAAGAACTTTCGAATACAAGACTTGTATTCAAAATCAAAGCCGAAAAAGTATTTAAAAGGATTTTGAAAACTAGGAAAATCTAAATAGTAATATCAAGAGAATGAGCATATTTTCACACAGGTAAACTAGCATGCATGTGAAGACAAGGAAATTCTAAGCTTGTATCCTCATTCCAAAATCTTTAGCTTACCAATTATGAATAACAAGAAGTGGTAAAAGCATGAATCTTCCATTTCTAGACATCACAAAATCCCAAGAAAAGACTGAAACACAAATTGTAAACATCAAGAAGAATATGTAAGGTGATTAATTTAGGTTTCTAACACTTGATTAAGAAGAAAATGGTGTGGCCACCACAAGCTCGATAGCTCAAGCCTATTCCTGCAATAGAAGTATTAAAGTTATAAATTGTGATTTAGGATATTTTGTAGCACTTGATTCACCTGATTGAGAAGTACAAAAAGTAGAACTCTTGTGATGACACTTCAAATATAACAAATAGAGTCAGCATGTTTGCATGTTAAATCTAGGAATAGAGTCAATAGACAAAGACCGGTAGAAAAATTCTTTTATCTTATAATTGCTACCATAGTCACCTCATGTATTGTTTAGGATATTTTCTCACCAGGGGTTTGTCAAGTCTTGGCTTGTCATAGTAATTACTATTTTTCATAGTTACCATAGTAATTTTCAAATCATGACTTGTTTACAACTTTACATACATTTATTTGGATATGATTCTATGCACAAACTGTTATATAGTTGCTTTAGATTGATGCATATACTTTTATGATGCATGTATATTTGCATGTTTTTTTATTTTACTAATGACTCACAAACTACGATCTCGACGATTATGGTGATAATGATGACTCTTTTTGCAATTTGGAGTATGAATTTTTTAACGATGCTTGAATAAAAATGTCAAAAAGGTAAGGAGTTTGATTGTCCATATCAGTTTTAGAAAGAAAAAAAAAATATTTTTATGAGGAAGATGAAGAAAAATATGACTTAGATGAGTACTATAATGAAGATGACCCAAAACCACCTAGCATGCATAAAATAAAAGTGTTATGGCATCATGTATTGAAACAAAAGAAGAGTGGGTAAAGAAAGCAAGGTAAAACTCATATTTTTATGTGCAAACACTGACACTGCAAAAATATTTATCATTGGTCATATACTCGAGTTTTTGCACATCTAATGAGAGCTCCAAAGGGACAAAGTATTGGGATTGCTTTTTATCCTACAGTTACAAAAAATAAAAAAATAACAAGAAAAAATAAGAGGCAAGTTTGACGAGTAGATGTCTCATCAAACATATTTGAGTTAAAAAGATCAAGAATTGATAAACCGAAGTCTAGTAGTATGACTACACCTTCTTTTACCTTTAATGAAAGCCGAAACACAGTTGATATCTGTAAAACCTTTAAAATGTAGAAAGAGACAATGTAGATCATAAAATTATTAGGTATTTTTGTATGCAAATGATGTGCCTTTCAATGTACTTCGATTATTGTATTGGAATGATATCAGGAGTTAGTAAAGTGGCTGAATATAAATCCCCATCATATGAAAAAGCTCAAAAAATATTGCTTGACAGTGAGAATGAGTGTGTTTACAGAGAGTTAAGAAAATTTCAAGAAAAAAATGAGGAGTTTAGAGTTTTCATTATCTCAGATGGTTGGATAAATATAAAGAATAAATACTTGATAAATATACTTGCATCAAATTGTTTTGGGTGATGTTCTTATATGCGAACGATTTTTCTAAAATACAACAGTCAACTATAAATATTATTGAGTTTTTTAATATTGAATTTAAAATTATGAGACCTTCTAATGCAGTGCAAGTGATTACAAACAATACAGTAAATTGCAAGTTAGCTGTTGAAGAATTGAGACAAACGTATAAGTATATTTTTTTATCATCTTGTGTTGTGCACACCCTTAATTTGATCTTCAAAGATTTGGCACGTGAGTTTCATTGGTTGAGAGAGACATATTTGCAAAGTAAAAAAATTATTAAATATATCATCAATCCTTTAAAAGCATTAACAATCTTTAGAAGCAATACAAATTAAAGCTAATAAAGATTACAAAAACAAGGTTTGTTCCATATTATACTACTCTAAAGTGCTTGCATGATGTGATTGAGAGTTTGAGGCTTACAAACATATTAGATAGATGGAGTGAGTGGAAGCAATCATGCACTGATAAGACTATAAAAATGAGGACTATTACAATAAAAATATTTATTCTTAATGAAGAATATTAAGATTTTGTTCATTTAGCATTAATGATCACAAAACGCATATACAAGATGATCAAATTTTGTGATCAAGAAGACCCTATAATTAGTAAAGTATATAAAGGCATGGACAACATGTTGAAGGAGATCAAAGACAATCTAAAAGGATAATTAACTAGATTTGTATAAAAAGTTTCGTAGGATTATCTAAAATAGATGAGATAAAATGAATGTGTCCCTCTATAATCTAGTCAACATGCTTACTCCAAAATATTACGAGTTAAAGTATCTCAAGATCCCAACACCAGGAGAGGTCAAATGAGTTTTTCTTGGTAAAAATTTTATTCTATCTATTTAATAAAGTTTAAAGTTTAATGATTTAATTATTTTATTCTTTTATTTATAATTTCTTGTTATAGCTAAACAATCTTCTTTTTTTATGCTAAAAAAAATAATGATATCTTAGATGGTGCAATGATCACGGTTAAAGTTATATCTGCTGGAAATGAAGAACTCTCTAAACTTTATAGGTCACAACTTGTGACTTTTACATCAAAAAGTGAAAGATTTAGCCAAAATGCAACAAGAATAGATGCATTGAATCCTATAATGATGGTCCTTAAATGGTGACAGTTTTATGATGGTGATACACTCGAGTTGAGAGCGTTAGTAATTAAGGTTCTATCTCAACCTATTAGCACATCTTCTGCAAAAATATTGTGGAGAACCTATAGCTACATTCATAATGTTAAAAAGAATAGGCTCAATGAAGATCGTGTTGATACCTTGATGTATATTCATTCGAATCTTCGATTGATTGATAAGTATGATTAAAGTATTTATACTTTTGTTTTGATATCTTGTACAATATTTATCTATCATTGATTATTTATTAGCATTCATATTTTGTATTCTTGTTATAAAAATGTGCAACAATCACTACACAAAAGGACCTACTAAAAAATGGGATATCAATCCAAAACTTTTTATTGTAGAAAAAAATACGTTAAGATTAGAGGATATGTGTTAGAGAGATTTGGATGATAGTGCACAATAATCAAATACTATTTTCAAATCCAAAATCAAATATACACAACCAAACACTCCATTGCCTCCGATAATCATACGTACAAATGAGGTTGAAGATGATACAAATCAATCGATTAAAGCTAGTAGAACTAGTGTAAATATACAAGAGCGACCATCAATTCCCCAAGGTCAGATCGAGTTTTTCTTTAACAGGAGACCTAGGCAAGATATGCGTTATGCATCTTATATTTTTTATTTTCACTTTCTTTTTTATATATATTTTTTATATTTTAAATTAAGGTTTTTAAACATTTTAAGTTTTTTAACATATTAATTATAGAAAATAAAAGAAGGAACATAGGACATGGTCATGAAGGGTATGGAGGACGTGATGATGCAAGAAGTTCTTCTCGATCTATTGTTGACCTTAAGGGGCAGAGAAAGATAACAAATTATTGATTGTTGATAATGAAATAAACTCTTGAATTATTAATTATTCTTTTGATTGTATAATTAAAGTAGTCCAACTTGAAACTCTTATGTTGTTTTAGCCATTTGCAATCACTTTTTTTTTTGTCATGGGCTTATAACATTTTGGTGATTTGATTTTAGTGTTATGTATTTTTGTTTTGAAGTTTGCATGAAGTGAAGTAGTGAATTATGTTAATTTTAAAGTTTAAAGTTTATGACTTTATACTTTAATTAAAATTTTAAATGCTTGAAATTAAATTATATTTTTACTTGTAGTGTTTAATTTGTTTTGTGCACTTAAAAATTTAACCATATCTTTATATAATCTTTTAATTTATTGATTTCTCATTTTCTATGTTGTAGAGATCACAACATCAAATAACAAGTCATTTGATTCTTTTCTTGAAAAAGGTACACTTCTTAACTAAATTTATTAGCTTTTTAATATATTATTTATTAAATGTTTGCATGCATTTGTTAAATGGTTGCAATAGGAATATGAATTATGAGTTTTTTCTTGATGTATTATCTATTAAATGTTTGCAAGTTGCAATATGATGCATTTGTAAAATAGTTGCAACCAAAATATGAATTATGGATCTTTTTTATGTATTGTTTTTTAAATGCTTACAACATGATGCATTTTTAAATGGTTGCAACATAAATATAAATTTTAAATTTTACTTCATATATTATTTATTAAATGCTTGCAACAAATGTATTTGCTAAATGGCTGCACTTTGCATATATGATTCAATTTTTAGATACTCATATTTTGTTTTGTCAATAATAACATAAATCCTATATTTTAGTAAATTAAAAATATATATAATTATATTTTCACTTTCCTTTCGATTCTTATTTTCTTCCCTTTCGTTTCTCACTCAAATCTTAGGTCGCTTTCGGTTCGGTTTGCTTCCCTTCTCGCTTTCGAGACGATTTTCGGTTCACTTTTAAGTCGTCCCATGCTTCTCACTTCTTAAAATTTTAGAAGTGCCTCACTTTTCACTTTCGCTTCTCGAATCTCTTCTTGCTACTGCTTTCTCGATCGACAACTCTGCTCCAAATATCTCCTTCCTTACCCACCAAAAATATTTTTTCGTTAGCTTCGACCTTGCAGCAAGGGACAAACACACTGGGTGTCGAACTTGCAAAGTCATTCAACTTGAACGCCATAAGCCGATGCACCTAGTCAGGTGTGCTGAGCCCTTACGGACAGTGTTTATTAAGGTTAGTCCGAACCTTTTGTAAGAAGTGGCTGGGCCACCCTCAAGACTCAAACTCCAGTCAGCATGCTTACAGTCCAGGCATCTTACCATTTGTATTTTTTGATAGGCAAGCTGGCTTTAGGCAGACCTCCCACCTGTTATACAACCATACCGTTGGGATTTGAACTTGCAACATCCCAACAAGGTGACGTGCACTCACTGCTCCTACCAAACAACCAGAGCTCCTGTTGATTCAGTACCATTGCACCAAGCAACGATATTCAGTTGAGTCGTCTCTTTCCAAATACTTGCAAATAGAAGAATCCAAACCATGCATGACTTGTGGAAGACTCGAGAAAATTGCCTGTCAACCAGACCAGGGAAGCAATTGGGAGGACCCATTTATTGCAGTGCGGTAAGTCTAGGTGTGGGCCTTCCAATATGTGCAGAAAAATTAACCAGTCCTGCAAGGTTTCTTCACAAGAAGTTCGCCGGGACTCCTATAGCTTTGCCCATACTCCACAGACCAATGCATTTGATGAAAAGGCCGTCGTGTGTGTTTCATATCCTTGCCCCGCAGTAAATGGCCTCCAACCAATCTCTTATGCATAACTTACTGTGGAAACTGAAATTATCAGCTAAGGATGTAACCTAAGGCTGCATTTTGGTAGTGCGTCCCCCGAGATGCTGGGGACACGTGGGACGCTAGTGCAGCAAACGCTAGACAAGCGGTCCGTCCCGTGGCATTTCAACCCCCTCTTCCCTCTCAACGGGATTGGGCAGGGACGGGATGTTTTCTAAAAAAATAATTTTTAAAATATTAAAATGTCCTGAACAAGAACATGTTTGTCCTTGTCTGTGATGGACAAGGATGAACTGTTCCAGATTCATTCATAGTTGGGTCAAGTGCTGGAGAAGGACAGTGTGTTCTATTCAAGCCTGAACAAGCAGTCAAATGCAACCCTGAGCTTCATAGGGTGGCTAGGAGAGACTGAATCGGGGCTGATTTATTTCTGATCTTAATCAATTCACTTATATGTTTTTGCAAAAATATATTTATAAAATGATTAAATTGAAATCCAAGCTTTGAAACGGTCCGATTCAACTCCTACCATTTTTATTGGAAGTGAGCAGAGACTGACAGGGAAGAGGAATTTGACTGAAAGAGCAGTACTTGGGTGTGTGACCACCTGTACCCACTTGCAACTTTCAACAAGCTTTAAATCAAAATTAGTTTGGGGGGGAGAGAAATAGCTGGCTACCTGGGAACCAAATTCAAATGACTTCCAATAAAACAAATAGTAAAAAGGAGCAAGTTTAACGTGATTATAAATGGCTAACTTCTTTATGTGCTTAATTATTAAATAAAACAGTTGTAGAAACATTGAAGTTCATGTTAATAAAAATCTCTGGGGACATGTTTTGATTCAATGGGGTGATTCTGGATTCTTTGCAAATAAGGGTTGATAATCCAGGATGCCTCTCTTTGATGGGATGATCCCGATAGAAAGGCGTAGAGTGGGAGAATCAGAGAGGGTCAGCTTCAGTGGCTACGTACAAAATGAATCGCATCTGCAGAGGGTCTGAGAAAGCCCTACTCTTTCTCTTTCTCTCTCTCTCTCTCATGAAAAAGAGAGTTAGATTCATACCACATTGAATGGTTTCCGGATGTTGGTGTGAAAAACTTCCCTCGTTCTGCTGAAACAAGGGTTTTTGTGTAGTACCAACAAAGACAGAGGGCAATGTCTGCAAGCCCTCGAGAGAAGAGGACGGAGGCGGGGATGAAGAAGCACCGGCAGAATGGTGGGAGCCAGGAGACAACGACGGCCAAAGTATCCCCGGAGGCACCGGCGAAGCATCAACTTCGGAAGAGGGTGCCGGTGGTCTACTACCTCTGCAGGAACCGGCATCTCGAGCACCCGCACTTCATCGAGGTCCCCCTTTCTTCCTCCCACGGCCTCTTCCTCAAAGGTGATAGTGAACGGAATCGAGAGTCCTCAAACGGGAACTCCCAAGATGGGTTTCTATGTTTTTACTTTTTTTTTTCAAGATTCTTGATTCTTACCAGTGGTTATCTTGTTTCAGATTTTCTAGACCGTCTGAATGTTCTGAGAGGGAAGGGGATGCCTGCATTGTACTCGTGGTCCTGCAAAAGGTATGAAAATGAACACAAAGAACTGGGATTTCTTTGGTTGGTGCCACTTCTTTCTCTATTCTTTCATCTTTTGAATATAAAATTCCCATACCCACTTAATGGTATTCTCACACCTTTATTTTCTTTGATTCTGTAGCTAGGAATGCTAATCAGGCCTTTTTGTCTCTCTCTTTTCTTAAATATTTCATTGGAAAGATTAGGGTTTTGTGAATCTTTTTCTTGTTTTTGAGAAAAAATCAGAGGCTATAAGAACGGGTTCGTGTGGCACGATCTCCGTGAAGACGATTTGATCCACCCCACAAATGGGAACGAGTATATTCTAAAAGGCTCTGAACTATTGGAAGGGATTCTGTCCCCTTCTGGTAAGAATTCCTTTTTTTTTATCAGTTTCAACTTATAATATGTTGTTCGCGGTTCATCTTTTTTCTTCAAATTCTCCACCGGCATCTTTTTTCCTTCAAAATTCAAACTACCAACATCATTTTTTCTTCAAAGTCATGACCACCTTCAAAGTTTCGACTCTCTGTTTCATAGATCGCCAGCAACAACTTAAGCAACACCCGCCACCCATTGCCCAGACCAAGCAACACCAAGAATCCTCATCCTCCTCTCCCAACGCCGGAAAACTCTCCCGGTCGTCGGACTCCTCCTCGTCGACCGCCGAAGAGGAGTGCAGGATACTCAAGTTGGTGAAGGCTGCAGCCGACGCCGCGACGCAGACCAACGACGCGGTCCGGCAGACGTGCAGCAGAGAGGTCTCCACGGAAGAACCGGAAGCAGAAGAGGCGGACAGCGCCGAAGATGAAGACGCAAGGCGAGACAAACCGGTCTCGTCCGAGTCGAGCCGCACGTCCCGGCTACCATGGAACGACAAGGAGCAGCCCGAGGCAGTCGAGTCGCTCAACGCTGCGGATCAGAATCTGCAGGGAATCCGACTCGTTGAGGAGGCAGCACAGACGAAGAGCTCGAAGCCGGGGGTGGCGGACGTGCTGATGCAGCTCATCTCCTGCGGCTCCATCTCGATCAAGGATGACCGTCTCGGGATCGACTCGGTGCGCCGGACCGGGTTCTTTGCCCGTGAGAGCCGGAGGTTCGGAGACTCGGGCAGGTTCCCCTGGAAATCCCGTTCAGTGAGCGAGTTTGACCCGGTAGACGAGAACCCGAGACGTCCTTGGCTCGGTTTGGAGGACAAGGATTATTTCAGCGGCAGCCTCCTCAAGACCAAGAAGCCCTGCGTGGAAGCCCCTGATTCGCTGGCCTTCCACAAGAGAAGCTCCTCCTTCAATGCACAGAGGTATCAGTTACCGGCTGGCAGTGGCGTAGCTAGGATTCATGTGTGGGGGGGGGGGTGTAGGAAAAAAAAAAACTGGTTTGGGGTTCGGGGGATTTTTTTTTTTTTGAGATAAAATAAAAAATGGCTACAATTATTAATAAAAATCTATTTCATATGGACAAATCAAACTATTTGCTGCAGTCAGGGCTGGGCTAGGACTGGGCTGGGCTAAAAAAATGGATAAAAATCTATTTCATATGGAATCAGGGCTGGGCTAGGATTGGGCTTTTACAAAAAAAAAATAACTGTTTCGGGAGGCAGGACAGCCCAGTCCTGCCCCCCCCCTAGCTCCGCCTATGCCGGCTGGGAAATTGGACTGAAACTAGGGATGGCAGTGGATCGGGGGAATCGGCTCGCCTAGTTTGGATAGGGGATGGAAGACATAAAATCTGGATGGAGGTTAAAATCAAAACCCGTGTGGGGATGAACTTACACTTTTCCCAACCCGCCCTACCCCGAGCCCTACCTCGCCCCGTCCTGATCTCAATCCTTCTTTAGGTTAGGGATGGGCCTCGTCTCTTTTGGACCGGAGATGGAGGGCATGAAACCGGTATGGAGACAAGAATGAAGGCGAGGATGGAGGGTAGGATTTTGAGACGGCGCAGGGGCGAAAACCTTATCCACTGCCATCCCTAGCTGAAACTGACGGCGCAAACGGCGCAGGGTCGAGAATGTTACTTTGGTGTACAAATACCTGAAAACATAATCGACTAAGGAAAATGCCACACATTATTTTATTTTTTTGGTTTTTCGTGGAAAAATCTTGTTAAAATGTTGGCGTATAGAAGCATCTAAAAACATATGGTAGAAGCAAAAGGATAAACAATACAATAATACTACAATAATTGTGATATGATTTCAAATCTTTGGGTGGAGAATGTGATTTGCAATCACATGAGAAGTGAGGAAAATATGCCCCAAATGTGATTTCAAATCTCACTAAGCCATTTTCTTACTCTTGATTTCTTGTGGGAAATGGGACAAATGAGAATTGTCTTGCTCACCATTGCGAGAAAATGATTCTCATTTGGGGCCAAGCAAATGTTTTATTCTCAATATTGGTAGCTTATATTTTGGTATCTGAAAATTGGACTTAGTCCCTGATATCTTGAGGGCCCTGCTTGGGTTGGTTCAGTTGCACAACCTAAGTCAAAACTATTAATTTCAGTTTGTTGATCTGTAAATATGCTTTCAATTCGTTTACATCTTTTAAGCATTGGACTCCCTGAAATGCAAATGCAGGAGCTGCACATCAGGGGCCAAGGAGGAGGAGCTGCCGGAGCAGCCAGCTCGGTCCAAATGCATCCCGCGGACGATCAAGTCTGTGCAAAGCAATCTTGCCAGGTCTCCATTTGCAGACATCCCCAGGAAGTCTTTGTCTGTGCGCTATGTCGACGGCTCGCCCGCGATCAGAAAGCATATCACTGATGCTTCTTTCTCAGAGAGGAAATCGTCCAGAAGGTTCGAGTCCTTTAGGGAAGAAGAGGAGAAGAAGATGGCCCAGATCGAAGAAAGTTGAGTTCAAACCACCACAATCTAACCCATCTAAGTTGAAAAGTCTACCCTGTTAAGAACACCATGACTTCCTGACTAGCTTTTGGTTGAGTACATCTCTCGAACTCAACCGGGGTTAAGCAATTCTATATCGTTTAGTGAAGCTCATTCTCTCTTTTGCACCGTAAATTTAGTTTTTTTCTATAGATCAATCGTTAAGATCTTTCAAAAACGGGAGTTGCATGTGCTTTTTGCTTGATCTGAAGTAGTTGATGTATTTATCAAAGTTTTCTCAGTTAAAAAAACATGTATTAGATTAGGTATTTTCCATGCTCAAATGTGTTTTCCAGAGCTAAAATTGCACCTACAATCGCACTAAAATGTGATGATAAAATCATTTTCATATTAAATCAATTTGTTTCAGAGCATGCTTTTTAGTAGATCAGCAATGACAAAAATATATCGGTTTAAATCAATCACCTATATCGTTCAACGTAATTTCTCGGTGAGGGTATTTGTCTGAGAGATTTTCAAAAGTTGAAAAATCTTGAAAATATCTTAGGAGTTTTAAAGTATAAAAAATATGAAAATGAATATGAGATATAAGAAAATAATAGGTATTCTTGTAAAATAGAAGGAAATAACTTTGAAAAGATTTTAATATATATATATATATATATATATATATATATATATATATATATATATATATATATATATATATATTTGGCTACAAATATATAAAATGAGTTTTCTTTCTCAAAAATCATATATAATATTTTTGTCCCCGACCACATTTTGAAAATAGATCCCACCATCATTAGCAGGCAACCAAAGAATAAAATTATTAATACATTTTCACCTCTTTTAAATTATCATACACTCTTTCTATAGGAACACAATGAATTTTACATATTTACAACATTGCAACTTATCGTGCCTGATTGGGTTATCCCCTCCTTCAATCATATCTGATAGTGTGCCAACAAGTGCAATTAATCAACGTAACATAACACTATATTATTGCTAGTTCAAGGGTATAATATATAGTGCCATATAACAAAATAGGTATGATCTCAAGCTTTACAAGTTTGAAAAGTAGTTTATTAAAAAATTTGAATATTCATATCAGATAAAAAAACATGGCACATACAACAACAAATTTCCCCACCCCTGTATGTAGGAAAACTTTTCATATGTAGTCAAATAATAGAAAAATATGAGTCCATGGGGGCAAGGGGTAAGCCTATGGGACTCTGCATCATTCATTTAGCCAAGATCCGCACTTAAATAGCTGAAATCCAACTTGTGTTTAGGATTTATTGGTGTTTCAAAAATCAATGGTTGATAAAATACAATTTTTTATGATTTAAAAAATCATATTTTTCAACAAAAAATTATAATCCAAGGGTAAACTCTTACTAAATCGATCATGTACAATCCATCTGTAAGGTCAGATTTGATCAAAACTACTTGCATCATCAGATTTAAGAGGGGTGTGAAAATGGAGTACTACATAGGAGATGAATGTAACCGATCTTGTCCTTTAGTATGACACACATGACATAATAGGGAAGAAAAAACGAGAGAGGATCAGGTCAAAAAGCCTTAAACAGAAAACTGTTCAAGAGTCTTTGGATGCAGTTGATCATGCAGATAGATGGACGGCACCAAAGACTCATCTCAAAAAAATGGACTTTAATCTAGATGGGCTCCATAAAAGTTTCATGCCATTCACTTTGCTGATGAACAACATGACGCAGAAATGGATCAAGGTGTCGTTCATTTTCATGTTGAATGACATTCAGGTGCCTTGGATGGTGTTTCTGTTGAAGGCGCTTTGGCCACAACCATAGTGACAAATATAGCGAGATTTATATATGAAAACTCGCGATAGTATTGCAAGAAATTAACTGAAAGTTAAAAAAACAGCAATTTTTTGCGATATTTTTTAAAATATTGCGATTTTTCGTCAAAACATAGTATTTTGAACACGATATTTATATTTTTAATTGCTATTTAACATGAAAAAACGTGTGTTTTTTTATATTTTTTATTTATATTGTCATATAAAAAATATTTTTTTTATTTTAAATTATATTTTATTGCCAAGATTTTGCTTGACTGCTGATATTTTGCCGTATTTAACTTTTATCACTATGGCCACACCCTGTAATGAACTTATGAAGTTCCCCATCAAGTCTTATAGACCTAGACCGTATCACCAACAAATAGCCCCCACTCACAAGTTCAAACCTTTTAAAAAAATGGCTGCAAACGGCGTCAAGGATTTCTTCCCATCTGTTTTCCAATCAGCCTCTCCAAACTCTTCCCTTTCCCAATTCCTAAACTTCATCCTCCCAGACTCTCCTTACATCCCAACCCTCCATCTCAAGGTACAAGAAAAAACATCATTGCTCTGCGCTGACATGCAACATGGATTTTCTGATCATGAAAAACTGATTTCTCTCTCTCTCTCTCTCTCTCTCTCTCTCTCTCTGGATTCTGACTCGTTTGTTTGATCGCTTCAGGTATTGGGATCGAACCCCATCGATATCAAATGGCCGCTGGTGGCAGCCGGCGCTTTTGCCGGATTCTTCCTGTTCCTGGACGCCGGAAGGAGGCTTCTCCGGCTGACCGGAACTAAGCACCAATTCAAGGGATCGTTCTCATGGGGCATGGCCATGTTGTGGTACGCTCTGATGTGCTTCGGTGGGTTTTGGTACCACTCTATCAACCGCCGGAAACTCTTCTATAATGTGGACGTCGCCGGAACGGCCTGCTCTTCGGCCTCGATTTTCTCCGGATCGATGGGTTTCGACGACCGGATTCCTGCCAACCGCCGGATTCTAGCGGCTGTCTATCTGTTGGCGACTGTGGGTACCTTCTTTTCTGGCTCTCGGACGAGGGAGTTGCTGTATCTGCTGCCGACGACCTTTGCCTTAATTGGTGGCTTGTTTTTCTGCGTGAAAATTTTGGTGATCGAGTTTGGTGGCGAAAGAAAGAGAGAGAATGGGAGGGAGAAGAGGAGGAAAGAGGAGGTTGGGAGGTGGCTGCTGGTCGCTGGGTTCGGAGGCGTTTCAGCTTTGGTGGGCCTCGTTTTCAACCGTTGGATCATGGCTATCCTCGGCCTGAATTTCTGCCCGGTTTTCTGGTTCTTTTTTGGGTGCAATTTGGCTCTCTGGGGCTTGTTCCGTTTGGTGGTCGCTTTTAACCATGTGGGGTTCTTGGTTTTCCAATGATCTCCTTTTCTCTTTGTTCTTTTTTGTTTTTTGACGATTTTGCTTTTGGTTTTATGAGAACCTTTCTTTTTGCTTTACCTTTAGCTTTTGCATTTTTATTTTTTTTCTCTTTTGTGAAGTGTATCGAATTCTTGATCGATCTTTTTGCTACAGATGGAGCAGGTGATTATTTTGGATCTCTTCAAGAAGGTAATTAAGTTTGTTCACCAAGAATGGTGGTATATAATATATATAGTCATGTCAAATGGCTGCAATTAATGAGTTCGTATGAGAGTTTAGACACATCATCGATTCATTTGCATATTGTATGTAAAAGATCCTCATCCGACTAATATTTTGTAGTACTATCCGAATTGATTACATTCTCACACTAGGTCGGTTCCATATTCATCTATCATGATCCAAACCAACATGAAAACAAGCTAGGTCCATCAGATTGGACTAAAAAGAAGTGTTCTCAGATTGGAGCATTGACCCGTTTTTGCGGCTTGTAATGAGGGCATAAGCTAGTAAAGTCTAACAAGATATAGAGCAATCACAATTTATGTATCGTTAACTTAATCATTTCTTCAGTAGGTATTTATTATGATGCTTTCCTTGGGCCCACCAAGTGACGTCTCTAGCATTTCACAATTTGATGACCCAAAGTCCAATTACTCTACCCTATTTGATGACCCAAAGTCCAAGTACTCTACCCTCTGTGAGGAAAACTCACCATAAGTAGCACTTTTTTTTTTAAAGGCAAGATGGGGTTAAGATTCCATTAGTAAAGTAACTTGTTTAGGTCGAAGATGCTAGAGCGGGAAGCCAGGCATTTTTAAAATTTTAGGAAGCCAAAAACATAGGATGACTTAAAAGCAAATTAGGAATAGTCTCCAAAGCCAACTAGAAAATGAGGAATAAGCAAAAAATAATAATAAAAATTAAAATATACAAAATATGAAAAAAGGGGAAAGCGAGCTTCCCCTAAATGGAAAGCACGCTTGCCAATTTTTTTTTGCATTTCTCAGCACATTTCGGAAGCGCGATGTTTTATGTTTCTAAAATGCGCTTTGGGGAAGCACACTTTCCCACTCCATATGATGCTTCTTGTAACTCTGATCTTGTCTTGAGAGTGATCTTTCCATAATTTGTGGAACTCCTCGCCAATTTGGCTAAATTTTTTGCTAAGTGATTTGAGTTGTATTTTGTTGTTTCTAGGGTACAAAAGGCTTTTAACCTCATCTAGGATATCTCTTCTCTGATCTCTACCTTTCAAAAACCTTGTGACTCTAGTTGTTAGGTCTTTCTTGCCTGATTTCAGCAATACTTTGGCATTGTGTTCTACCTCTCCAAAGACAACACTCTATCCCCACCATTCCTTGGCCTAGAGGAGCCTCTTGTGTGAGAAGCACCCAGCTCTTAAAAAACCACAGTGGTTACGGGTTGAGTATCTGTCATGCCACTGGTAGTGGAATATGCCTGTAATAGATACCTGAATCCATCCCGGTTTGGGCAAAAACCATTTACACAGATGTCTTGTGGATTGTGATTTGATCGAAGAACTTGTTCTCTAACCATATGGATAATTCTGGACCTTAAGGAGTCACATGCAAACTTGTGCTCTCACCTTCTCTGATACAAAATCTCTTGTGCTCTTATGTTTATGTGTTTCAATAAATACATCCTTGTAAGGCACAATGCCTCCTTTTTCTGCTTCTTGCAATGGTACATGATAAAAAAAAATGAATAATAAGTATGCAGAAATACTCACAATTGATGAGTTATAATTTTCTTCTAGTGGCTCACAAAAGTCCTAGATCCACCTCTGTATAGTTATGCATCGGGCATCGTTGCTCAGTTTTGTGCAGCCCTTGCTGAGCGGTTCCGAAATTTATTGCTCGCCCACTTGTCGCACATGCCCTCCCAATAATCTTTTCTGACAGTAGGAGGCTCGTAGCCCTTCCACTGTGGTGGATTATCTATCCCACCAACTGTTTTTTTTTTTGCTGCAGTCTTCATATTGTGCAGCATGTCAGCAAAATGATTGACAGTCACCTTCTGTCACACTACCCTCGCGTCTTTCTCTGTGTTTGCAGTCGCAAAGCGATGGGAAGCCTACAAATACATTCAGAAAGTTAGCACACATAAATATAAAAGACTTCTTGTTGTGATAAATGATTGCATACCATGAATGAGAAAATTAATCTGTCTAACACCTCTCTCGGGTACTCTTTCCATTGCGCTACCGATTCTAAAAGATGATGCAGTAAAGATTTCATAATTTCTCGTATTACTTTTTGTTGCTCAAACCTCGCACTGCACATGAAAAGATACACATTAACAATCGACTGTCAATATATATTTTTTATAAGTTAAATATTAGACAAGTGACAATAAAATACTTACGGTCGACCATCGATATACACTATTTGAATTACTTGTCGTGGGTCACACTGAGAAGACCTTGCATTCGGCGTAGGTGGGTCATGTGTAGGCGAAACAACACCTATAGAACAATGAGTTATAAATTCACATAATGTACATTTTAACTAATTAAGTATACAATTATTTAAATGATATACCTATCGAAGGATCCCGTGAAGATGAAGACTTAGATTGGCTACCACTGGGTGCTCGATGAGTGTGTCCTCCATGAACCATATTGTAACAAATAAAAATGTACATGCAAGACATTCAAACATTACAATACATTTCAATATATTCAAATCAATACAATAGATTGCAATATATTCAAATCATTCAGATTAAATTAAAAAAAACTTCATGCAAGACATTCAAACATTGCAATGCATTTCAATATATTTAAATCAATACAATAGATTGCAATACATTCAAATCATTCAGATCAAATCAAAAAAAACTTTATGCAAGACATTCAAACATTGCAATAAATTTCAATATATTCAAATCAATACAATATATTTCAATACATTCTAATCATTCAGATCATTCAAATCAAATTGAAAAAAACTTCATGCAAGACATTCAAACATTGCAATACATTTCAATATATTTAAATCAATACAATACATTTCAATACATTTTAATCATTCAGATCAAATTGAAAAAAACTTCATGCAAGACATTCAAACATTGCAATACATTTCAATATATTCAAATCAATACAATACATTTCAATACATTCAAATTATTCTAATCAATTAGATCAAATTGAAAAAAACTTTATGAGAGATATTCAAACATTGCAATATATTTCAATATATTCAAATCAATACAATACATTTCAATACATAATCAATTCGAAAAATATCTGAGACATGCAATACATTTCAATATATTCAAATCAATACAATAAATTGCAATACATTCAAATCATTCTAATCATTCAGATCATTTAGGTATATATTAAAAGATGTATTTCACCTTTGCACGATAGAGATTTTGTGGTAATTTCTCATCTTTAGGCAACATACTCTTTACAATAGAGCACAAACAGTCAAAACATGATTGACTCAAATTAAACTCGGACTTCAAATTCAGTAGTTGAAGAACTGCAGACAAGATAGTGTGACCCTCACAACCATTCTGTAATGGTTCATCAGCATCTTTAAGTAAGTCATAAAATGTACTAGTTGCATCGTTTGTTGCTTCTTCATCTACCCCAGTTGGTGCATCACTATGTCTCGCAGCAGAACCCATTTCCAGTCTTGCGACATCAAATATTAAAGCCATATATGGATTATCGTGCACCACATCCACCCGTGCGTCAAAATTATTCCAAAATTCTTCACCATGAAGTGTCTAATTTTGATAACCACTAACAAAACCCTTTCTGTATAGGTGATGTCTAACGCCATGAGGTTCTACAAATCGATTGTTCTTACACATCGTACATGGGCATCTGATCCGACCAATAGGATTCACTATACTGACACTTGTCATTGCGAATTCAATAAAACTATCAACACCATCTATATATTTATGTGACACCTCATTATCAACTATCTTACGATACATCCATTCACGGTTTGCAGTCATTTTGTCCTATAATATTACAGATATTATCATCACCAGTTAAAAGAAAATCTTAATAATACGTAGATTTTTGTGTGCAATATGCCATCACATCATATTTACATACATCAAAAGGATATTTAGAAATTTGAAATCACATTACATATAAGGATACATTCATTTGAACAAAAAAATCATGATATAATTCTACATGGAAGGCATAATCAAATAGAAAATAACTTCGTGCAAGCATGCATACAGAAACATCAAACATTGCAATACATTAAAATCATTCATATCAAAACATATATCAAACATGTACCTGCAGCAAACACACTTTAATATCCCACTAACTACTACCATGCTGAGCATGAAATCCGTACTCCAAAAATAAGAACACTTCTACTCATACATTAAAATCATGCTCAACATGATCTCCAAACTCCATCAAAACAGTCTTAGATGTCCACAACTATATAAGTGTGTGAACAGAAAAGTGTTGCATCCAATAAATTAAATAACATGTGATGCACTTACATCACTTACTCACCATGGGTATTTACCCGATTTTGCCTTACACTTTTAGCCACATGTGATGATTAGCACTAAGTATCGCGTGTCTTTGGATCAGCAACGTACCTGCGAAGCACAAATATACAGTATAATACAGGGAGGCAGACTGGGGGGGTTACCTGAGAGGTCGGCGGAGATGGGATAAAAGCGTCAAGGATGTCTAGAACACAAGTGAAAAAGAGGGGAAAAGGGGATGTCCGGACGGTGGTATCGGCTTAGGTCGGGTGCGCGACGAAAGGAGCTCAGCAAGGCTGCTGGAGAGGGAGGGGCAACAAGAGGCAGAGCGGGGGGCAAGAGGAGGCGGGAAGGGGGGCGAGAGGAGGCGGGGGTCGACAGGCGGTGGAAAAGGGGGCGACGAGCGACTGGCTGGGGGGAAAGAGGAGGTGGGAAGGGAGGTAGCGGGTCGGGGGGGGGAGAGAGAGAGGAGGCGGGAAGGGGGATGACGGGTCCAAGGTCGACAGGCAGTGGGAAGGGGGGTGACGGTCGGATGGTCGTGGGGCAATAGGAGGCGGGAAGAGGGGGGGTCGACAACGACAGGAAGTGTGGCGATGGCCAGCGAGCCGTGGGGCAACAGGAAGCCGGCCAGGGGGCGAGAGGAGGCAGGCCTGAGAGACACGGCGAAGAAGAAACAAAAAAGAGAAAGAAAGGGAAAAAAATTAGGGATTTATGGGGAAATTCACAACGGCCAATTTTTGTCGCTATTTGGTGATGGCTTAGCGACGAAATAGGTCTGTCAATGATCCGCCGCTAAATTGTAACAGATATGGCGACGAAATAAAATCTATCGCTAATCAGTCGCTAAGTTGCGAGGGATTATCGACAGAATATTCTTTATCGCTAAAATCAGAAATAAATTATATTTTAGCGACGAATATCATTCTCTCGCTAATCCAACGGTACTTTGCGATGGTTTTTTTCTGTTACAAATGTCTGTCGCTAAATAAGGTTTTTCTTGTAGTATACAAATGATCCTTTTCAACAACTTCCCAGAGTGAAAAAAAATACTAATTGCCTTCCATAGATCCTATCCTACATTATGCCCATATTTTTTTGGAAAAAAGAACTCTGGAAAACCATCAGGGCCACGGGCACTAGAGGCATCAAGCTAAATTTTAATCTCCTCTAGGGACACTATTTGAATCAATTGATCATTCTCATTGGGAGAGACTTTTGGTTCCCTCATGTTAGAAAATGAAGTGATTCTCATACGATCTTTTTTAAAGAGAGTGGTAAAGAAGGCCATTGCTTCCCACTTGATGTCTTCTTGGTTATTGATCTAAGACCCATCATTGATTTCTAATGATGGAATATGATTCTTCTTGATATGGTGGTTGTAAAGGGAGTGAAAAAAAAATTGTGTTTTTGTCCCCCTCTACCAGCCAGCGACATCGAGCTTTTTGATGCCACATAGATTCTTTTATTTCTTAAAGAGCTTGGAGTGAATCATGAAGTTGAATTTCTTTTTGGATTGTTTCCTTATTCTCTGTTGTCAATTCTTGGTGACAATCCTCTAATTCTTTTTGAACCGATTTAATCCTTTCTAGGATGTTGTCGATCTTTGTTTTTGCCCAATAACTCAACCTCCTTTTGATATTAGCTAATTTGGCAGTCAAGGCAAACATTGTGCAACCCCTAATGCTCTGGTCCCAAATAGCTTGGTTAATTGTCTCTTATTCTTTCTTCGTGGATCAGTAGTTGAAAAACTTAAGGGGATAAGCACTACAATATGGTCTGATATAAGTCTTGGAAGCAGAAGGCCCTCTAAGTTTGAAAATCTTTGAATCCAAGGGTCATTCACATGACATCGGTCAAGGCAACCCACCCAAAATCCTTGGTCTTCTTGATGATTATGCCAAACGAAAGAAGTGTCAGGAATAGCGATTTCAACTAGGCCACAAATAGCCAAGGAGTTGTTAAATTGATTAATGTCCATGTGTCTTAGTTTAGAACCCACCTTTTTTGAGACATGTCGGGTGGTGTTCCAATCCCCAATTATAATTCAAGGTTGATCTCTAGGGTGCCTTTTCATTTGCTGTCATAGAGAGGCTTGTTGGGATGCAACATTTCTACCATACACTCTTGAAGCTATTATCTGATCCTCTTTGTGTTCTATTAAGATTGTCATCATCTGATCTGATGAAAAGACCATCTCTACCTTCACGGTGTTCTTGTCTCAAACACGTAGAATTTTGTTGTGATCAACACTATCAAAATTCCCTAAGATTCCATAGTCTGAAAATTCCTTGGCTAAAAGATCCAATTTATCTTTTGTCATCTTTGTTTCTAAATGAAAAGCTAGGTCCACCTAATACTTCTTAAGAGTCTCTGAAATCTGCCAACAAGCCCACCAACAAACAAGCCCCTGTATGTTCCATGATAAGAGATTCATGGGGACGGTGAGGGGTGAGATTCAGGCTTTTGAGGAGCTCCTGATGAGGGTTCCTTTGTGTCTATCTTTTGGGCATCCTCTGGTGAACTCCTTGCTTCATTGACATCATCTAGGTTTTGAAAGGACGATTCCTTATTGTTTTTTGTGTTGAGAGCTTGGATAGAGCAAAGCTTTACATGAGTTTTAGAAGCTTGGCATACAGTTGCTCTTTGTCTGGAGTAGGTCCCTTGTCTGATACGAGGGGGTGTCATGTTCTCCTTTTTTAGAATTCCCCTTGTCAGTAAGGAAGGAGATTTGGATATGCTTCTTCAGACAAAATGGGGTTGGTTTGGGTCTGACTCGAGTTCCTGAAGAGGGAAATCGGGTTGAGAAACCCGATGACAAGCGAGAAGGGGAGATCTAGAGGAGGGTCCAGTTGGATGTTCTTCCCCAGTTGAAAGGGGACAGGATGAGATAGGGGGAGGTTCTGAGGTACTTACCAGGTTGAAGTCCTCGATTTGCATGCTGTCAGACATGTTAGCTATTGTACTAGCTATCAGTATTGATGGGACCTCCTTGGGATGTAGTCATGTGTCCTCATGTTTTCCACAACGTGTCTTGAGTTGGGATACAGATGTGGATTCAGTGCTCCTCCATAGAATTGATTACAC